>NW_026596443.1:3735890-3809452 GCF_907164565.1 Psammomys obesus | reverse complement strand
ACACACACACACACACACACACACACACACACACACACACACACACAAACATAGTCTGCCTGGAATAGAGTCCAAACAAGCAGTTTATAATTTTTATATAGCATGAGAAGAAATTTTCCCATGATGCCTTGCCACCATGCTGGAGTATTGGAGATGGCCTTCATAAGTGCCAAACACTGTCCCCACAGCCAGCTTTTGCCCCAGGGGCAAGAGTGTAAGACTCCGGCCAACCGGTGCTTATGTGAGCTCCCTGACTACGCAGGGTCCACCTGGTCCTCCAGGGACAGCTCGGCGCTGGGCCCATCTGCTCATGCTCAGCACTGGCTCTCTCTGCAAGGCCATCATCAGGTCTTAATTTGAACAGGCAAGGAAACCAGGGCCGACTCTGCCACGTGCCCACATGTGTGAGGCTGCTTTGAGGACTAGAAAGGGTTGCCTTGAGGTTTACATGGATTCCTTAATGACTTCCACTTTGTGGCATGTTTGAATGAGTGCTAAGTGGACACACACTGAAGGGATCTTCTCTATAGAAACATGTGTCACCGGGGAACCAGCCAGAGACTCCCCTCGGCCTCCTTCTCATATGAGGGTCGATACACACATGGACCGGGAGGAACCCACAGTTTGCTTCCTGCTGGGAAATGTCACTTGTCAGTGTCTTTTCCATTGGTGAGCTGACTCTGACTTTAAGCCACAGTTCATGTCTTGTGCATTGGGATGCAGAGAGCTCTTTCTAAGAAAACGGATGTATCTGCTGTGACTTAGTCTGGGATAGGAGTGAGGAATGAGCACTGTGCTCTCTGGGAGAGGGTGAAGAGATTGGTCTACACTGATTGGTGCAGCACAGGGGCGCAAGCAAACATCAAAGAACAGAGTGAGTAAAAGCTCCAACAGACCTCATAGTTCACACGACCTTGGCCTCGTTTTTCCCTGAGGAGGGATCAGCCTTATGCTCATGATTGATGGTGGTGAGTCAGCAGATGGACTGAAACCAGAAGCATTGCCTCTTAATTCCCAAAACGCTAAGATAGATAGCCAAGTGCTAGTGATGTCCAGCATTTACTGATGCCTACTATGTGTAAGCATACACTAGGTGCTTCTTACACAGAGTCCTTAGTGAACACAGTGGTTACACAGGTTAGAAGCGAAAACACTCGGGCTCTGAAACCTGTCTGAAGACTTGAAGCTCCAGGCTGTGTCAGGATTTAAGCCCTGCTAGTCTGAAGGTCGTGCCCTTCTCCTCTCATCCCCTGGCCTTTCCATCTGCCACCAGGGCTCACTGTGGCAACGGCACATGGTCCAAGCTCAGCTCAGATGCTGCAGAACCCCCCGCCAAGTGGCAGGGAAGAAAATGGGGTCAGTGAGCCACACACTTTGCAGCCATTTTCCTCAACCCCAGCAGTCCCCAGGATTTTGCTGGCACCTCTGTCACTCTAAACCCATGTCATTTCATGCTGCACTCACACTGCTGTGTTCCCTGTCCTCTGGGGACTTCTGGGCTGAGGTAAGCCTGATGCCCCAGCCATCCGTGGAGAGAGACATGCAGACAATTGACCAGAAAACAGAGCAAGTTCAGAGTGGATGCTACCTCGTCTTTTGTCATGTTCCAATAGGGCAGAGGAGGCCGCAGCATGGCAGAGCTCAAAAGACCCTTTTTACATAAACACCACAGCCATCTGGGACCAAGTAGGCTTCCAGGAGTTGGGGTGGGAGGGCAAGAACACTTGTAGCTGCAGCTGACACTTATTGTGGCTTTCTGTAAGCCAAGCATTGTTAAAAGCACGTTTAATCCTTCTACCAACTGCACGAGGGCTGGAGCCCAGCTCCAGGGCTTGCCTCTCAGCTCCCCACTCACTGGCTGCACAGCACCGGGGAAGACAATCTCTCTGTGCCTCTGTTTCCTTGGTCGCAACCAGGTTAATAAAGATAGCCTTTGTGGCTGGGCATAGTGACTCACATCTATAATTCTAGTACTTAGGTGGTAGAGGCAAGAAAATTAGGGGGTCAAGGTCACCCTTTCCTAAAGAGTGGGTTCGAGGCCAGCCTGAGCTATATGAGACTGTGTTTCTAAAAATAGTATTAAATGAGCGAGTGAATAACTAAATAAACCTTCCTCTAGGGGTTAGTGGGAATTAAGTGCCTAAATATAGATAGGTAAAGTGCTTAGAAGAGAGCCAGATGCATACTAATTATTTAATATTAAAATCAAGCAATATGCTGTCTTTATTATCCTACCTTACAGATGGGAAAACTGTAATACAGAGCAATTAAATGATTTGCCCAACTTGGTCCATTTAGGACTTTAACTCCAGCAGCCAGTCTTCTGTGGCCATACCCTTAGCTGTATATGCTATGACCTCAATGAAGAAGATACATTGAGCCTGGGGAGGGGCCAGTGCCTGAGAGAGAAGCAGTGTGATGGCCAAAATGGCCAAGCCTAGCCCTACAAGGGGCCTAATGGAAGATAGAGAAGGGAGGTCATCTGAGGTATCTTGCCAGAGGGGTTTGAAATAGAAAGAGAGGGATCTGGATTCTGCTGCCTTGGAGGGGGGAGGGTAGCGAGAAGACTGAGTGACTCCTCCTGACAGCATTTGGCTGGCAATGAGATTTATCTCCAGAGTAAATTGAACCCAGTAGGAACAATTTTAGCAAATATCAAGAACTGCAGAGGCTGGGCAGCCTGGGATCCCCTTTCCCAGTGTCGCCCTGGTCCAGGCCCTCCCTGGATCCTCCTATTGCATGTATGTGAGTGGCTTCACACAGTGTTTGCCACTTTGAGTTTTCAAAATACAACATATAGACTCAGCAAGGCCTAGTTTCCCTGTCTTCTGCTGCGCTAAGAAAACCAAGGCTTCTGCCTGCCTGACAGGAGTCGCTTAGTTAAGCACTAACTATGCACCAGATACTATTCTAAAGGTTTGGACAAAATAAGAAAAAGGCTTCTGTCCTTGGGTTTGCAGTGCAGCTGGGAGCAGGACAGCACGCAGCCTGTGCAGCTGTACAGGATCCACAGAGCATCCCCAAGTTGCATCCCAGATATCAGGGCAGAGCTTTAGCCTCCGGACACCCCTGATACTACAAGCACCAGCAGTGGCACAGTTCCAGGCTATGGCCCATCGGGAGCTTGAAGCAGTTACTGGAGAGCAGTGCAGTACACACACACTTGTGCTCAGCCCTCCCTGCTAGCTACGGCTACTGCCCGAGGATTGCAACATTGTGACTCTGCCCCCAATTGAGATAGGTCTCCCCGCACCCCATGAGTGTATATGTCCAGAGGCCTGTCTCCCAGGTGAGTCTAAGTTTTTGTAAAGTTGACAACACCCATCACCAGTAGTCTGGGGCTACCCGCCTTCATGTCCTTGCTACTGGAAAGCTGAGTAGAGAGTAGTTGAGTTAGTGATAAACTTTCCTCTGTGCTTTTTCTGGAAACAACACTCATTCCCATTCTGTCTATCTTGGACTTGGCTTCATCCTGATAGCTGTAGGGAAATTCACTCTCTAACTGCAGGCAACTACTTCAATCTCCTCTCTCTCTCTCTCTCTCTCTCTCTCTCTCGTTTAGCTCATGTAAACCCCAGCCCCTTGTTTAGCCCATGTGAACCAGTGGTCCTTGGTGAAGGCCTGAGCATAAAAGTGGCCTGATCTTAGGGACCTCCCCAAACTGGCTTCTGTTGTGCCTGTGAAAGCTGGCCAGCCCTCTTAGACTTTCCTCCTGTGGTCTTCCTGGAAATGCCAGGGTAGGTAAGGGCCTGCAGGAACTTTGTCTCAAGGAGTCAAAGCTGTCCTTGTGCCTCACAGAACCCGGCACACATCCTCCCATGTCCCACACGGCCCCCTTGACAAGAGGGTTAGAGGGGCTCTGTCCTCCAGGCTGCTCAACAGACTACACAGAAGGAGTTCCAGGACAAGTAGCTGAAGAGTAAGGTAGCAGTCACCAGAGCCACAGACATAGGCACTGTCTCCCACCCACGCTCTGTGACCCTGACTTCAGAGGAAACTTAAGTAGGACCAGTGAGTTCTGGGTCACTCACCCCAGAGCAGGCAAAGCCCTGGGAACAGGAGAAAGCCATGAAATACCTGACTATACCTTCTTCTGTTTTTTTGTTTTGTTTTGTTTTGTTTTTTGATTCAGGGTATCACCATGTAGCACTTGGTAGTGTGGAACTTGCCATGTAGATAGACCAGGCTGTTCTGGGACTCAGAAAGACCTGCCCCTGCCTCCCAAGTGTTGAAATGAAAGACATGAGCCACCACACCAGGCTGATTTTGAGGATTTCAGTGCCACTGAGGTCAGGAGTACAAAATGAGGGTGTTCTGCAGTGTAAACAGGAGTAGATAGCTAAGAGAACTTTTAAGCAGGAGAGCTCAGCCTCTGTGGGAGTGCAAGCAGGGCATGTGGAGCCTGGGACTCCCTATTAAACAGGTCCAGCCGGGAGCAGGATGCTGTGAGCTTACTGCATCCTTCCTCCTGGAGAGGCTGGGTTCACACGGAGGCAGGAGGAAGCGCTGGAGTGTCCAGCTCCTAGTGGTAAGACTGCGCTCTGAGGTGAAGGTCTCAGCTTTGAAAGCCCCGCCCACTGCTCTGGAAGCCCCGCCCACTGCGCCGAGAACTATTTCTAGGGTTTGCAGAGCTATTTTTCTGCGCCAATTGCCAGTGATTCCGGCTAAAAATAATTGAAACGCAAATTCATGGCAGCCCTCTATTGAATGCTGTGCCTTATTGAGAAATCTAACAAAAAAAAAAAAAACCTCTAATAAAGCACAGAGGTGTCAGAGGAGCAGTGAGGGCAGCCACAGAATGGGCCACACAGTGTCTTCTCGCTGGGCAGTGCTTGGCCAGGTGTCTAAACAGTGTCTTGGCCACATCCTATTAAGGGTTACGGTTTCCTTATTCATACAGCTATCTTTAAATGCTTTTTGCTCATGAACCTCCTTAAGAAACTGATGGACATTATGTCTCAGGGACAAACGACTACCATCTTTCTGGGCATGTGGCTGATATTAGGTGACTCAGCCTACTGACCTCCCAAATCTGGTCTGTGGATGCAGATCACAAAATTATTTTCTGTGGTACGATGTCATCAATGGGCTGGCAAGATAACCTCAGCTGTGAGCCTTGTGTTTTCCTTCTGTTTGGGGGTTTACTTGGCCCACAGTGAGACAATACAGTTTATTACAAATAGGTCAGTTATTCCCTGAGGGGAAATGTTGCATAAGATTATCTCCCAGGTCCCATGTAACCTTGTGATCCAGCAGTGAGAGACAAGGAACACTGCATGGAGTATCTGCTTTGACTCGGGTTAGACCCTAAAAAAAAAAAAAGGGATAGGTGCTCACAAAAAGTAGTTTGCCTGTCTCTACTGAGTGTATAGGGCACACACACACACACACACACACACACATACACACACACGCACGCAGGCACACTTCACTCTCCTCTCCATTTTCTTTCCTGGAGTTTCCTAGCTCATGCCCATAGTTGCCATGACAACCAATCTAGGCTGGTCTTGGTCTATGGACCATGTTATCTAGGTAGTACAGAGCTCAAGTGAGGTCCAGTGTGCAAGGGCCACTGAAGCTGTGTGTATGGGACAGTTGCCATGGTAATATATAGGACACATCCATGTGGAAACATCTGGACTTCTTTTTGGCCAGAGAAGCAAGGGTATGCGGGTTTATGAGTACAGTTTCGGACACAGTACCCTAGATTAGGTATTTCTTCCCGTTTTTCCCTGCTAGAAGGCAGAGCAGAGGAAGTGGAGGTTCCATGCCCCATTACCCTACCTAATTTACAGAACCAGTGTTGCTGCAGAGAATACAGGTGTCCAGTGCTATGCCTCAAGTGCAGGGGCAGGTAGATCATAATCTCCCCCTAAATTTATACATCTGACCTTTGCACCTAGAATAAAAACCCTTAATCCCTGAGCTCAAGGACTCTGCAGGACCAGAGAAGCTACACCAGGGACTTGTAGAGAACACCGTAGTATCTTCTCGACCAATTCTATGGCAAAGCAGAGGAAGCAGCTGGAGTGTTGGCAAGCAAGCAGACCAGTCTAAGAGGACTTCCTGGAGGTGTTCACGTGACGTCACAGTGCCTGTTGTTAACTTTTCTTATGCACATAGGACTAGGTGGCGACCCTAGTCCTGATTTAGTACTTATACATGTACCAGACAGGCTGGGGTGTGAGGACACCAAGGCCATGCTTGTCCCCTTTCTCTCAGAAGAGCAGCAGAACTCCCCCATACCTCTGAATACAGCAGAAGTTTGGGGGCATGAGGGAGTCTCAGAGCTAGATGTCCCAAGGTCATTCTCTGAAGATATGGAGTTTCCTTTGAAGGGGACAAGGACAGGAACAGTGGCCCCCTCCTGTCCCAGGGCTGCAGAAAAGTGAGAAAAGATGTTGCTGGGATTCCATCCCAGAGGCCTGGCTTCCACTCCACACTCCAGCTGTGCTGTCTCTCACTACAGGGTACTCAGAGGTCACCCCTGTTTACAGGCCCCACACATCTGTTCTGAGTCATGCATTATTCATTTAATCAGCCGTCGCTCACCAAATATTCCTGAGAGCCCACTACCCACACAGGACTTTCATAGACTTTGAGGACAAGTTCAACCAAAAAATGGATTCTTGAGAAACACAAATGCATAAATGCATGATGAATGGTGGCTACAGATGTTATGGAATCATTAAAGTGGCTGCAGTGAACTCGGGCTGGTTGTGGAGTGCTATCCTGAAAGGAAGAGCATTGACCTTCACAAAGGGTTAAGGAAACCTAAGGCAGAAGGGTAAGAAGTTCAAGGTTAGCTTCATGAGACCCTGTCCAAAAAATATATATCTAAGAATTGTACAGCCAAAAACCTAGGAGTAACATTCTTGATCCCTCTCTCCTACACACCCACATTTAGCCAGTGGGCAGATTCTAATGGCTGCACTATCTACCACTGTGGACCATGTCTCATGACCACCATCCTCACCACCGTTACCCTTCCACTGGATTTGCCATTCAGCCAAAGACCCCAACAATTCGCCTCTGTGTAGTTTTTCCCCAGGAGTAGCCAGGTCTCACCCTGACCTGTCATTGTTATTCTAAACCACATCCTTATATAAGGACCTAAAAGAGCCTCCCATGTCCTGCCTTCTAGCACATCTCTCACCCCACTTTCTGCAGCTTCCCCTCTCTTTCTTTCTCTCCAGCCTTTTACCTACCTTGTGTTTTTTTTAACCTTTCTAGTCTTTCAAGTATGCCATGAATTTCTTATTGCCATTCCAGCTTTTTTTTCCCTCCTTAGCAGTTTTTATATTTATTTTGTGTGTGTCTGTGGGAGCTCAGAGGACAATTTTCAGGAGTCAGTTCCACCATGTGGGTTCTGGGAGTGGAGCTGAAGGTGTCAAGCTTCCTGGCAAGTGTGCTTCCCCACTGAATTATCTTGTTGGTCCTCTTTAGTGCTTTTAAGGAGCTGGTATCTCTAGCTGATTTGCTCTTTCCCATTTGTATATAAAAGTCCACTGAGGACAAGAGTTACTGTTTCGTGTTCTGCTAAATCCCCAGCCTCTATCCCAGCTGACCTGAACCAACATGAGCAATGGAGAGCAGGCTTTCTAGAGACTCCATGCTCAAATATCAGCTGTTTGCACAGCCTCTAGCCTGGCCTTCCCACATTCTGCAGTCCCCACCAAGGGGTGGAGTGACATAGGAAAATTACCTGGCAGAAGGCAGTGGGGAGACAGGGGGTGTTAGCATCTTCTTAGGAGGTTACAAAAAAGGGTTATCATAGGAAGATGTGCACAGGAAGCCTTAAAGAAAGAGCTTGTCACTTTTTGGGGTTGATGGCACCCCGGCTCTAGCCCAGAATAGGATGGGATTGGCTTGCACAGCCAGTCCTTGTTCTCCAGATCCTGACCCTGGGGACAGAAACAAGAATGCTGCCTGTCCTGGACCTCTGTCCTAAGCAATGCAGGGAGCAAAGGGTGGGCTCTTCTGCCTACCACTCTTTCCCTCACACTCCTTTATCCCAAGGTCACCTTTCAAGGTCATAGGGTCAGGAACAGTCTAGCTCTTATTTCTACATTCTCTCTTCCACTGCCTTCCCTCCAGCTCTTCTATCCTAATGGGTAGAGCCCTCGACGTCCCCCTCCTCCCCAAGGGTTACATCATTTCCACTCACAGGGTTGTGAGATCAAAAATCCCCCAAAGGATGCCTTCCCCTAGCCCCATGCCTACATCTTCACTCCTCGGTTTGCTTCAAGCTGTCAGTCAGCAGATATGGTCAAAACACACACCTTAGTTCCAGTACAGAAATGGGCAGAAATGGGGCTTCATGTTTGTTTTAGGAGCGCTAAGGAGTGAAGATATAAATGATTCCAAATCAGCCTCTTTCCTCACATCCCCGGTAGAAACTGGCAGGAACTAGGCCTCATGTAAGGTCATTGACATCATCACCACCCTCTGATTTCCCCCAGCCCAGTCCCTTCCTCATCTTGCAGTCCCTGGATGATCATTGCCCTCTATGCAGTGAACTATTTGGGACCAGGCATTTTCACGGGGCGCTGAAAGGAGAAATGACTGAGTCTGAGGGGCTCAGGGATGATCTTGGGGATAGCATGACATGGCAGAACCTCCTCTCTTTAGGAATCACTGGAGGAAATGCTCTGTACATATTGACTTTATCGATGGATGCCAGAATGGCTGTTGCCACGGCAGCAGAGCATCTCCCTACAGAAGAGGATGGTTGGGAAATGCAGGGGATGTGAAAAAAATAACAAGGGTGAAATTTAAAGGTGGTACTAGGGATCCTTGGAGTATTCCAAGATGCCAAGATAGTGTTTAAAGGGAGCACTACCTGGCCACAGCAATACCCTTTAAAGACAGGAGGATTGCTCTCAAGAAGCCTGGCAGGGAGTTAATTCATGACATTGTGCATAGATAGTATTTTACATCTCAGAAACTGACAGGTGATGTGCTGTGTGGGAGGGAGTGGGACCCCAGGCTTGGATGGTGGAAAGGGGTGGTGCCTCTTCTTATAAGAACAGATACCAACCTGATCTTAGCCAAAAGGCTGAGGAGTCATTTTCCTTCATCTTGTCTTCTTCTAAAGTGAAGCAGAATTTCAGGGGCTGTTTACTAAAGGAAGGAAAGGGACTTGAGATTTGGGGAATATGATATCCCATGAGAGAAGGCACAGAGGAACAAAGAGGATACAGAGAAGAGGAAGAACTAAGCTGACACACGGGACCAAATGAGGGAGTGAGACAGCCATGGCGGAAGGAAGGTCAGGTCCCGGGGGCAGCAGGCATCCGGAGCAAAGCAAATACAGGTGGACACAACAACACATGGAACTGGGTTTCATAAAATGCTGAAGGCTTTACTATGGGTACAGACAGTAGAGATGAGGTGAAGCCAGGGTTTTCGGCTGCAGCAGTAGACACTCGTGGATGGACATAGCGCTCAGTCATGATGGGAAGCAGCCAGTTTCTTTAGCTGAAGAGGACAAGAATTTATATGTGGGGGAGGGGGAGACTACCAACAACAACCAAGTACTTGGTAAATCAGCCCACAGGTGTCCTTTGATTTCCAAATTGCCCTTTTAGAGAAAGCATTCCCGCGTGATTGACTCGGGGAAATCTCATATAAAGTAGAGAATGGCAGATAAGAACAAGGACTTTAAAAATAATGTGATGGTTTCTCTCTAAGCCCAGCACTGGGGGGTGGGGGTGGGCTGAGGCAGGAGGCTCCTGAGTTCCAGCGGCCTGTGACACTTACAAGTAGTCCGTGGGATCTGAGCCGCTCTGGCTTACTTGAACCAGGAGCCTGAGCTCGCTCAGGCATGAGCATGAGTATTTGTGTGTCCTGGGACTGGCTTCTATGCCTGCTCGTATTCTGACCGGATACCCCTCCATTTTGCGTTGACCAGCTTCAAATTGCCTGTTTACTGCATGGCTCCACCTCTGAGTTCCGAGAGCTCTGGACCTGGAGCCTCGGAGCACGGTCTGCCTGGTGACTGCCCCAGGTCTCTCCCCTCACTCCTTTGAGGCAGTGCCTCCTGTCATCGCTGCCATCAAATGAATACCCATGCTGCCTTCCTGAGATAAATGTGTGTGATGCCACATTTTCACAGGGACGAAGTCTTGCATTGTTTGCCTTGTATTCCCCACAAGACATTCAGTTCCTTAAGGGCAGACTCTCTCCATCTTCCTCTAGATCCCCAAGGCCAGCTTAAAGTCCACTGCTCTTGCCAAGCACCTCTCTGCCTACAAACCCTATTGCTAGCACTGTGCTAGACGTCTCTGCTACAGTCCCTGTCCTAGAAAGGCTTATGGAAGTACAATCCAGCCGTGGGGTCATGGGAGTTAGAGTATCCTGGGCTCTAGTCAGCACCAGGCCATCATTCAGGCCTCATAGCCATTTAGCCATGACCCCTACCCTGGGCTAGTGTGGCATTCGGAGAGCTCCTATGCGGACATATACAGGATCTTTTAAATTGGTTCTGCAGCTCTGCCGAGGAAGTGATGCTAAGGCTCCTCTGAGTCCTTGGGGTTCCAAAGCCCCTTTATCTGCAAAGCTAGTTCTATACTCACTGTAAGAGAGCAACAGAGGGTCAGTGACTTTGACAAGGTCATGTGGTCAGTGGAATGGGGACTCAGACTCCTGTTCCCAAGTGTTAGCCTCTTCCTCTTACACCCCAGTTCTCTTTTCCTGTCAACCCTGGGCCCTGTCTAAACCCTGCCCTGTACTGTGTCCCTTACCTTCTGGAATCAGGGGACAAACTATACCTTAGAGCCTGAGGGCAGCAAGAAAGTTTCCGGGGGAAACCAAAGGTAGCAGTTTGTGGGAATTTCGCTCAGACTCTGCCAGTTTCTACCTAAGACCCCATGGGGCCACTCTTCCTGTGTCCACAAACACCCTTTCTCAGTACCTTCACCTGTACCCCTAAATCTCCTCTCCTCTACTCCCAGATGCGATGCAGCAGGGAAGTATCTGCCCCATCTCTCTGCAGAAAGCAAGGAGAAAAACCGGTGGGATCCTTTCCGTGCCCCCAGGGCTCAGCTCACAGACACCTCCCCCTCCCGAGCCAGGAATAGACACACTCTCTCCCCTGCCCCCCTCCCCTTGCGCACACTCCACCCCTCCTCCTGTTTGCTCCCCGCCTTCCCCCTCCCCTTCTTCCCTGGGAGCTGCAGCCCGCAGCCTCTCCACGAGCTAGAGGGAGGAGTGTAAGGAGGGCGCTGCCCGGGAGCGAGCAGCCCTGAGCACAGATCGGTCAGCCGGGGACTGAAACGAAATCCCAGCATCGCAGCACGTCCTGGCCTCGGTGTAGCCGCTGGGCTTCCATCCTCCCTTCGACTGATTTAAATTTTTTAATTTATATTCTCCCGCCCCACCCCTTTTCCTTCGACCCCGCCCCATCAACCCGCTATTTCCTTGCCTTTTCCTCTTCTCGGGCTTCCTTCCCCGCATTTCTTTCCCCTTCGCCCTCCGCTTGCTCCCTTGCTCCTTCCCCTTCCTCTCCCCTTCCTCTCCCCTTCCTCTCCCCTTCCTCTCCCCTTCCTCTCTCCTTCCTCTCCCCTTCCTCTCCCCTTCCTCCGTGGTTTCTTCCGTCCTCTACACCCCCCACCCCGCCACTCCGCTCCCTCCTCTCCCGGTGCTCCCGCCCCCTCCCCCGCCCCGTGCCTGCAGACGCGCGGATCGTCCATGCGCTCCTCGCAAGCAGAATGCTGGGCAGCAGCGTCAAGAGCGTGCAGCCCGAGGTGGAGCTGAGCGGCGGCAGCGGCAGCGGCGGCGACGAGGGCGCGGACGAGCCCCGGGGAGCCAGCAGAAAGACAGGCGCGGCGGACGGCAGAGGCATGCTGCCCAAGCGCGCCAAGGCTGCAGGAGGCAGTGGCAGTATGGCCAAGGCCAGCGCAGCGGAGTTGAAGGTCTTCAAGTCCGGCAGCGTGGACAGTCGTGTCCCCGGCGGGCCGCCCGCCTCCAACCTGCGCAAGCAGAAGTCGCTTACCAACCTCTCGTTTCTCACGGACTCTGAGAAAAAGCTGCAGCTGTATGAGCCTGAGTGGAGCGATGATATGGCCAAGGCACCCAAGGGTTTGGGCAAACTGGGGCCCAAGGGCCGCGAGGCTCCTCTGATGTCCAAGACGCTGTCCAAGTCAGAACATTCGCTCTTCCAGCCCAAAGGCGGCCCTGCGGGAGGCGCCAAGACCCCACTGGCCCCACTAGCGCCCAGCCTGGGCAAACCAAGCCGGATTCCTCGCGGACCCTATGCGGAGGTCAAGCCTCTCAGCAAGGCTCCTGAGGCAGCGGTAAGCGATGATGGCAAGTCGGATGACGAGCTGCTTTCCAGCAAGGCTAAGGCGCAAAAGGGCTCAGGGACCGTGCCCTCCGCCAAGGGCCAGGAGGAGCGGGCCTTCCTCAAGGTGGACCCCGAGCTTGTGGTGACCGTGCTGGGCGACCTGGAGCAGTTGCTCTTCAGCCAGATGCTAGGTAAGTCTTGCGGCCCCGCCCCACCCCGCCCCTGGTTTTCTCCTGGCCAGCTGCAGGGAGAGGTGGAGGAAAGCGAAGCTTCCTCCCTTTCCCCCTGTACTGATCACTGGCCAGGTTAGGAGGGGCATTACTGCCCAGATGTGCAGAGCTGGCCTACCTCCAGCTGTGTCTGGCTAACGTGTGTCTTAAAGATGTCGCTGGTGGGAGCCTGGGCTCTGCTGTGGCCTGGTCCGGAGGTGAGGGTTGACAATGGGGGCGGGGGACCTGGGCTCTCAGAAACCATTAGCTCCCTTGAATTTTGAAGTGCAGAGTCCTAATATGGCAAACCACTGTGAGGTTGGTAGAGACACCAACCGAGGAGTGGTCTGTGCTGGTTAACGCAGCATCCAGCATTGCTAAGGGAGCATTGGTACGAGCCCAGATCTAGAGCAAAGATGTGGGGAAAGCAGATGTGAGGGCCAGTTGGTCCTTGGAGCAGAGCTGAGGCTCCACTTCCTCTGTGGATCCCGGCTGGGAGCTTGAGTCGGATTTCCCGGGTGTGGGGGACCTGGCAACAAGAAGTGTCTGGGGCCAGGGAGGCGGGCGGGTAGCCAGCTGCGCGCATCTGGATACACGTCCTCCATCAACCCAAGCAACCCCCTCCATCTCCCGAAGTGTTTTAGGGAAAGGTCTGGGCTTTTGCAAAGAGACTCCCGAAAAGCCTTTGCCCTTCGGCTAATGAAAGCCAAGCTGGCGGGAAGGGAGGAACAAAGCTTCTTCGGAAGAGGAAGCCGGAGAGCTGCTCCATTGTTCTCCAAGCCTGAACAGTCTGAGCAAAAAAATCCAGAGCCAGCTCGGGAACCGTGTTTTTTTGTTTTTGTTTTTTTCCTGTAGAGCCCCTGTTCTCAGACAGGGATACATGGAGGATGTGCCTAAGAAGGCTGTGGTGCCTCGGAAGCCAGCTCTGGCAGTACAGGAGCTGTGGGAGCTTGGCTGCTAGCCACCTTGAATGCACAGACTTGTTGCGGTGGATGGGATGTGGGTCCTCAGGCGCCAGAGCCCAGGGAACCCATCTTCCTGGGTACCTTTGCAGTCTAGTACCGGCTCTGCTGGGGGCTGGGAAGGGGTGTGTCGTGAGCATGTGAAAGGGCGGGGCCAAGAGGAGAGCAGCGGTCCAAGTGACCTGAGGGATGGAGAGAGAAGCTAGTGGGGGCCCAAGGCCCCTGGAGAATGCTGAAGGAAACCTGTTCGTCCTGCTGCAGTCTTCCTGAGAGATCCCTGCTTGTGGGGTGGTGAGGGTCTGGTAAACAAGGATTCTGCCTCTGACACAGATTGCTTTTTGCAGAGGCGGTCAGGAGACTGGAGAAGGGCAAAGGGAGGAAAACAGCCTAGTCCCTTTAGGCTGCCCCCCCCCCCCAATTCGATTTGACAGTAAAAAGGAAGGCTGGGGTGGAGTGTGCAGAAGTGATAGGCAGAAGTGCCACCCTGGTGCCTGTTGAGCCGAACAGAGATCCTGCCCTCAAGGAGCTTGCCATGCAATGGGCTCAGACAATAAGGGAAAGAAAACACTTGGCACAGCAGGGCTGTGTGAGGAAATGAAAATGGGACTGTGTTCTAGAGAGGGACTGAGGAGGAAGGCCTCTTCTTAGGCCTCGCCAAAGGGGGTGATCAGCAATTGTGACTTGAGACATGAGGATATCTTGGAATGAACATAGCCTGAAAGATTAGAGGGCTGAGGGGGAAAGGGCCTCCGTATGCTTTGGGCAGGGGTAGATGAGTGTTGGCAGGGGCAGGTAGAGGGCACAGCCCCATCCTCAAGGTCAGAGCTTCCTCTATTTGGGGTGGGTTAGCTAACTTCTCTAACCCTCCCCGGTTAAGGCTTTTCTCAGACTGCCCATCAAAGGCCTCTTAGTTACTTCTCAAGAGGGACCACCACAGAAACTCTTGACAGATGGTCCTAGAGCTGGCTAGGGGCAGGAAAGGAAGAGAAGCTGAGCTGTGCTCCCTTGTTTCTGCCCAGCTGTCATTTCCCTGAAGCACACTTCCACAAGATCACTCAACAATTATGGGGTGACAGGAGAACTCCTCCCTTTTTTAACTAGTCACATGCTGGGCCAAAAGACAAGAAGAGCCTGTTGCCTGAGCTGTAGGATGGTATTCCTCCTGAATCCTCAATTTCAGCTCTTTCATGAGAGACCTAAGAGAAAGAAGAGCCCAGGGGTGTGGAGGGGTCTGATGAAGGTGGTGTGTACTGGTCCTCGGCCGAGGGAGCCATTCTGGTGGCCTCATAGAGGGCTAAGGATCTTCACTCTCAGGTGGAGGTGAGAAGTCTGCAGAGGTTGCTGTGTTGCCTCTATATGAGAAGACCAAGAGAGGGTGGCATTAGGCACCCTGTCTTGCCTGTCTTGCGCTGTCTGGCATCAGATGGCAGGGAAGCAGTTGGCGACTCTGGGCCCAGCCTTTTTCCTGTGTGAGGAGGGGGGTGGAGGGTACACTGACCAAGAGAAAGGGCGATGGTGGAGCTGGTTGGCGCCCCGGGGCCCGCACATGTGAGCCCAGGGTCGGATGGCCCTTGGTAGAGAGCAGAGTAGCATCTGGGGAGAATGATACCATGATGTCTCCCATGAGGCCCAGTATCAGCTTATACACATTCCCTGGTCCCATCTCAGACCAAGCTTCCTAGGAAATGGCAGGGAGCTGGGGTATCCCCCAAGTAAGAGCCTTTCTGGAATAAAGGGAAATAAATGAGGCCTGATCATCCCTTTCCCAAATCTCACCTGGGGCCCAGAACCTAAACAGGCTCCCTGTCTTTTTCTCTAATCTGAAAGCTGCCAAGTAACTAGGGTCCCCCTGGAGAGCCCTGCAAGCTCAGAAGGCTGAGGGTGAACCCCAGGGGAAATAGGCCAATTCTAGTACCCTAGCTTGATAGTCCATATGAGATAGTTTTGATTCTGGAAGTAAATCACTAGGCCAGCTCTGGAGCAAAACAGAGAGTGATGTTCCCAAGTCCTTGTCCAAAAGTCTTGAGTTCTGGTTCCTCCTCTAGGACTCAGTTTCTCTCATGGAAGAGACCCCTCTCATGGCTTGTCTTATAAGTGGGGACAATGATTAGACCTTGTAAACATCCCGGGTGGATTAAAGATTGCTTATAGTAACATAGAGGAGTTAAAATTACAGTTATGCCCCAAATCATACTTCAGTTCATCAGCTCTTTAACTACAGATTCAAGCAAAGTCGGTCTGTTGACTCCACAGACATTCAGCTTTCCCCACTATTCAGCCCTCTGGGAAAGAACAGACAGAGTAAAACAGTTAAGATGGCCCAAGGTCGGGGTGTAAGAGAACCCAGGATCTTGGAGTTCCTAGTCCCATTTCTTTACAGAAGGTGTCTGGCATCCACAGAGGGGTTTCCATGACAACAGTTCTCTGCCCTCAGAAGCACAGACCAAATAGAATTGAGGAAGAAAGGCAGGAAGCTATCCATTTCTAAGGCACCGGGGCTTTAGGGGGAGGGCTAGGAAAGGGTTGCTTCAGAGACTCTTGTCTGGATTGGCTTTGAGTGCTGTGGGGTGACCTGGTTTCACGAGCGCTTCTCCCCATTCTTTCTTCAGTTCCTTAGTGGGGAATGGACATGTGACTCTAGATAACTGCTTCCCTGAGCAAGCAGGTAGATATATATGCAAGCTCTGCCCAGAGGCATGGTTGGTGATTCCAGGAGCTCTTTGAGGCCTAGAAACAGTGTGGACAACCCTCCTTGCTACCCTTCCCTGAATATTTGGGCTAGAGGGGACTTTTGGAATTACAAGTTGAGGGTTTGTGACATCAAGCAGAGCCAACTGGTGAACATGCTCATGTGAATAGGACCTTGGGGCTCAGGGCCTCCTGCCTTCCACTGAGCAGACCATTTCTTTCTCTGTCACATTCAGGGTGGTTTTCTCCAAGGCTAGGCTTGGGTCTCTGCCAAAGGATGTTCCTCTGCTCTGGTCACTGTCCTGTCTTGATTGCTGAGACTAAAGCTGGTCTCCTCACAAGGCAACCTGGGTTCTGCGTCTCAGAGTGTAAGAGCCTAGATGAATAGGCCTTGGGGGTAGGCCCTCTTACCTTGGAAAGAAGGTTCGAGGAGGAGCAGAAGTGCCCAGAGCTGCTCTGGTTCCCTTGAGTCGTGTCCAGGATGATATTCTTCCCATTGCTGACTGACTCCAAGCCCAGACCACAGGCATTTCTAGTCTTAAGTCAAGCCATCTAGGACCCCAGCCAGTGTTTCCGGATACTTTCTTCTTGTTTTATCCCTCTCTGTGCCTAATCAACCTGCCCCCCATCCCAAGCTGCCCAACCAGCTTCTCCTCACCTGCTACCCTCAGTCTTGCCATTTCTACAACTCTCTCTTCATACACTCATTTCCAGGTCTCCAGCATCTTACCCCAGGGGTTTGATGGGGGGGTCCTGGAGCTTGAGTCCCCAGAGTGTACAGCTGCATGCAGTTCAGCCTGAGGCCGCTGAGCTGCCTTTGCATCTCACTGCAGTGTCTCCCTGGACGAGCAAGGGCGAATTCCCCTCCTTTCTGCAGAGTGCTCAGCCTTCCCTGGAATTTTGTAGAACCAAAGAGTGGGAATCGTCTAGATGAGACACCCACTGAATGCTGAAATTAATCCCTCCATGGCATCAGAGGCAGGTGGGTGTTCTGGTTTACACACTCCTGGTAACAGAGGGCACAGTACCTTATTTTCCTGGAAAGCATTCATTGTTAGAAAGCTTTCTCACTGTCTCTCCTGCCTCTGTCTCCCTCTGTGTCTCTCTGTCTGTCTGTTTCGGTCTCTGTCTGTCTCTCCCTTTCTGTTGAACCAGGATTCTGAGTATTTCTACTGTGGTCCCATTTGTTCTTTGGATCCTTACAGATGAAGGTAGCCTGCATTTTTTACAGAGGTTAGATGCCTGTTGGAGCTTTGTCTCATCTTTCCTCCCTTTGCCCTGTCTTTTCATCTTTCTTGTGTATGTCTTTTTTTCTTTATTATTTTTTTAATAAGGCTTTGTGGGGAAGGAATCTGACCTATATGCACCTGGTTCCCAGGGCTGATAGAGCCCATCTTCCACCTGGATCAATTCCTGCCTCCTCATAAAGCTTGAATCTTAAAATGACTCCCTGCTGAGGATCCTTAGAGCCCATAGCACCTGGCTATAGTTTTGTTTTGTCCCAGAGAAGCTGTTCCTGACGAAGCCTTTCTTTCCCTTTGCAGAGTCCCCATGCTAGCCAGCCAGCAGAGGGGAAATGGGCGCCACCTGTTTCTCATTTGCTCTGGCTGACCTCCCCCCCACACCCTGTTGGATTACCCAGATGTGTTTGATGTCCAGAGAGCCTGCAGCCTCCCTTCTCTTACACAGACAGGGCCAGTGCACCAAACCCAGCTAACTGCCCTGAAGGGGGAGGTGACCTCCAACAGAAGCTCATAGAATCCCTGCCATCAAGGCAGACACCTCCCCATACTGCTAATTCTGTCACTGGGGAGGTGGGACACCTGAGCCTCCCTGGTTCTTTTCTACTTTGTTCAATGAAGTCAAGTCTCTGCTTTCATCTGACCCCCAAACGCCAGTGTACAGTCTGGGAAGATGCCCCATCTTCTCACTGGAGGTGAGTTGGGACCATCCTAGGTTTTATACCTCTAGTATATGAGATATAAAATGATGAGATAGGAAGCTCCCTATGGGGGAGAGATATTAGGCCTGCTGAGCTCCAGCACTCCTCTGCCTAGCCTAGTGCTAGTGGGTAGGAGAGGCAGTGATCATAGATGTTTTGCACACTTCCAGCATATTGTACATATTGTGTTTATACACAGCTCTTCATTCCATTGCCAAACCTCAGCAAGGCAACCAGGGCTCGCAGGAGCCATGCCTTAGTCTGGGCCATTCTGGAATCTATTTTAGACATCTCAATGATACATTTCACGGCCATGGGAGTGGGTGGTTTCTCTGAAGAGCCTTCTAATTTCTGGGTAGCAGTCTCGCCCAGTGTGTTTCATGGTGCTGCTACTCCTGTGACTAGGATGTGGTCACCAAGAATTAGAGCACTTTTGTGCTCTGATCAACCACTCCCACTGCCTGTCCCCATGAAACTGAAGTTGCCTGAGGGTTATCCAGTGGGGTCCTGCTGTCGGGTATAATTCAGTGTAGGAGATGTATTTTCATAGCTGTGACCTCAGGATGACCAGTAAGGTAACTGGTGCACACCACAGAGGAAATATTGACATAATGGGTGATGTGGTCACACAGCACAGCCTTGGACTTGGGTGAGGTTGAGTGAGGAGTGTGCAGTGGGCAGTATGTGTTTCCATGGATTAGTGCATACCCAGGCCACCGCACTCTCTGGTTTCCAGCACAACTGCACACCCTAAAGATGCATTTACATGTGTATATATGTATGTACAAGAGCTGTGCCAGTTTAAGAGTGTGAAATATGACCACAGAGGGAAATGTGACCACGGAGGAACAACTTCCCCCAAACAGACTCCAGGCAGAGACTTCAGTGCTCAGATGCCTGGCTTTTTTCCCAAACACACACTTTAAGTGCTGGTTACCCTTCAGATTCTGAAGACAGGCTTTCTTTGCCCTTGGTGACCCACTAAACAGGCCCTTTCCTTTGGGAGCTGGCAGCCATCCAGACAGGAGGCCCTGCCTTCTTTCTACAGAGTCCCCAAGGTGCCTGGGGCCTAGAATTCCAGGATCCCTATACTGGGGAACTACTTTTTAGGAGTGCTGCTATCTGATTCTCACCAGGCAGAAGGAAAAGGGAAGGTCAAGAATACAATACCTATTTGTAATATTTACTGATTGTCTAGTGTCTGAGAGGCATTGCTTTTATGCTGTATATATGCATCATATTTCTTACTTACAAATAAAGAAATGGAGACCTAAGAGAAAAAAGTATGCCACCCAAAGCCAGGAAAGCAAGTGAGATCCAGGCTTTGAACTTAACCTCTAGGATATACTGCTTCCTGGATCATCAGTCCTTCCTCCATTTTTTTTTTTCTTATTCTGCTTAATTCATAAAAAACTTGTCAAGCTGCTGGCAAGGGCAAATCAGTACAAACATGAGATTGAGGCTCTGGTATGGGTGGGAGATGGGTGGCAGGAGCTCCTGGCTGGCTGAAGGAGAGGTGGTAAAGAAGGAGCAGAAGCAAGTCGTAGGGTGCGGTTGGTGGGAATGAGCGTGCAGGGACAGTAGGCTCTGGGGAAGCATCTGGATCAGGGCTTGCTCCCAAAGCACCCCCAGAGCCTTGTGTACCCTCCTTCCTTGGGCACGGTTGCCAGTGAGATTAGCTCTCCAGGGCCTTCAGGTTCTGTTTCTCCCGACTGGAGGGACAAAGCTTTAGCCCTTCCAGATGGGAGGTGTCCAAGGATGCCTGTGTCCAGAAGCTGTCTCTCTCGTTAGGTGCAGTTCTGATGAGGCCTACTGCCTAAGATGCAGTGTTCTGCCCTTAGCAGGCATTGGTGCCCTGCTTTAAAGACAGACCAACAGCCCCCAAATCATGAACCAGACCACTCACCCCAGACATTAAGGCAGTTTAGAACTAGACTCTGGAGTTCCTCTTTTCTCTTCTCCCCTCCTCTCCTCTTTTCTCTTCTCCCCTCCTCTCCTCTTTTCTCTTCGACTCTCTCCCTCCCTCCTATTCTCATTTTTTAAGACCCAGGTCTTATGTATCTCAGACTGACCTCAAATTTTATAGGCAGCTGAAGGTGAACTTTGAACTCTTAATCTTTTTGCCCTGCCTGGATTTACAGGCATACGTCCACAACATCCATCGAAAATTTTCCATTACCTCTGACTTTGAAACAGATATACACAGAATGGAGGCTACATTTCAGCCTCCAAATTATTTACTTGATTCAAGTAGCCATACAGAAGGAGTCAGAAAACTATTCAAAGGAATCAGAGTTGGGCATGGTGGCATATATTTTGCAATTACAGATATTCAGGAATCTCAGGCTGGAAGATTGCAAGTTTAAGGCTAGCCTTGCTATCTTAGTTAGGGTTTCTATTGCTGTGACGAAACACCATGACCAAAGCAACTTGATGAAGCAAAGGGTTTATGTGGCTGACACTTTCATGTCACTTTTCATCACTGAAGGAAGTCAGGACAGGAACTCCAACAGAGCAGGAGTCTGGAGGACAAGAGCTGATGGAGAAGCCTTGGAGGAATGCTGCTTACTGATTTGCTCCACATGGTTTGCTCAGCCTGATTTCTTGTAGAACCCAGGACTACCAGCCTAGGAATTGCATGACCCATGATGGGGTGGACCCTCCCTGATCAACCACTAATTAAGGAAATGCCTCACGGGCTTGCCTACAGCCTGATCTCGTAGAAGCATTTTCTCAACTGAGGCTCCTTCCTCTCTGATGGCTCTACCTCGTATCAGTTTAACATAGAACCAACCAGGACACTTTACAATTTAGACCCTATCTCAAAAGGAGTTAAAAAAAAAGGGTGAGCACAGGGGTAAACCACTTGCCTAGCATGCACAAAACCTGGGCTAGGTCTCCAGCACACACCCCCACACACACCCCAACATAGTGGAATCATACCTTTGGCATAGGGAAGAAGGCATGCTACTCATCCAGCTTCATATGAATGAACATAGGACAGAACTGGGAATGGTTGCCTTGGAACTCTCAGGGAAGATAGTCCTCCAGGGTGTGAAGGAAACATGCCATCCTGGGGGTAAGAGGACATACAGAATGTGGGGGTACTTATTACTTTATGCTCAAGATTTTATCTTTTTTTTTCCTTCCTCCCAGTTGTTAGAAGAGCCGGAGCATTTTGTCATGGAGGATTTTGTTTTGCCATGAAATCTAGCTAGCTATCCCCAAGATGTATTGTCCTAGAGTTCAGGGTTTACCACAGGAGACTAGGCACAGCCCTGTTGTCTTAATGTTTCCATGGGGCCTTGATGATGACAGAGCATCCAGGAGTTGATGCAGGATTCAACTCCTGGCTTTGCTGTCAACATGCCCCTGCTTCAGTACTCCAGGAAGGGAGTAGCCTCAGGGAAGACTGCATCTATGCCCCTTGGGGGTGGACAATCAGTGGCCATGCTATGGTGATGTTCCCTCTGCTATGGTGGATGACTGCAGATGCGAGAAGTGACCTTCTTCAGGGTAAGGGTTGGGCCTGTGAGTCCTGACACTTCCTAGACAGTGGAAATTGCTTGTTTCTCAGCAGGCAGTGTAGAGAGGCTGCTGTGATCCTGTTGCCACCATTAGAGGGACATGCTGAGCTTTCAGGGCCACAAGGGCCTGCTTGGCACTCTAGGCCTTTCTAGTCCCTGAGACTTACCTGTAGCTTCAGGGCCACTCCAAGCCTTGGCTGTAGAGTTTTGGATCTTTAGAAGAAAGTACCCAATACTGTAATAAGGGTTATATAGTGTACAGAGGACATACACCTCCATGCAAGGCCCTTCCAAGGACCACCTAACACTTGGGAGTATCTGAGACTTTGGAGATCAGGGACAGTGTTAACCAGCACTTATTGAGTGCTTACTCTTTCCCAGCTGTGAGGCATGCTTTGTTCAGATAAACCCATCCCATCACTAGAATGAGATGTGAGTCAAGGGAAATGTAGAACAACCCTAGCAGACCATATAGCAGGAGGTGCCCAAGGGCCTCCTGCCCTGCTTTCTGTGGCTTCTGGACTATGGTGGTCAAGTGGCCAAGGTGGCAAGGAACACAGGCTATCCATGCTTGTCTAAGATGATGGAGGGTTCTGTGGTCCTCGACAGCCAGGGTAGCCCTTCTGCTGCACTTCTGTTGGCTAGTAACCCCACAATCACCTAAGACTTCGGTATGTCAGAACTCATGAATGATTAATAAATGTCAAGCACCTTGCCCAAAGGCATGTGGCCAGCTCATGGTGAGGCTAAGCTTCAAACCAGACTTGACTCCGTTTCCCACAGTTAGCTACTAGGCTCTTATGTCTCTTGCATGACAAGCAGCATATCTGTTCCTTGCCCCTGCTATATTCTGGAACTCATGGGCTCACAGTTGCCATACTTCTAATGGTTAAAGTCTTTCAAGATGGGCTCCCTCCCAAACTCTACAGACACCCTTCAGTACCAGCTATTTGCAAAGGGTCTTGCCTCCCAAGGTGATCACTGTCCAGTGTAGGAGGAAGAGGGTTCCATCAGCATCCTAGCTGGAGCAGGTCAAAGCAGAGCCCATGGGCTACAGGAGGGTTGCCACAGGGGAGCTTCCCAGGTGGACCAGAGGGAAGATCGCCAAGAAAGCTTAGATGGTCAGAAAGCTGTTCTTGCCTTTCTGCCTGTGGGCCCTTGATCAGTCTCTCTCCAAGTACAACTTGCTTATCTGCCAGAGTCTCAGTGTCCTTGTTGGTTAAGGAGAGATCAGAACCCCAGCTTCTAGATCTAGAGGACTCGGGAAGGGAGCTGTATGGGAAAGGGCTGGTACAGAGGCTCATGTGGCTGGTACTGCAGAGTCAACTCCATCTCCAACATAGTGTACTTCTTCCTTCTTACCCTGCCTACTCCCTCCCTCTATAAGAAGCCCCTGATTTCTAGAATAAATTATCCGTAATGCTGCTTCACGGGGGTAGGGGTGGAGGATGTTAGCGCCTTGAAATGTCTGAGACTTACGATAATGTATTGTAGTTTGTCAATGTATTATGCACGAGGCACCGTTCTGGCATGAACTAATTCAGTTACCAGGACAGCAGAATTAGGTACTAGTTTTGCTCCCATTTTCCCAATGAGGAACTGTTAGGTGTGCCTCAAGTGCTTGCTTCTGTGGGCACTATGCCATCCATGCCCTCACCCATGGAGAAAGCTGGCCTTGGGGGTTGTTTGTTTGGTTTTTAGTTTTTTGAAACAAGGTTTTTCTGTGTATCCTTGGCTGTCCTGAAGCTCCCTCTGTAGACCAGGCTGGCCTCAAACTCATGGAGATCCTCCTACCTCTGCCTCCCCAGTGCTGGGATTAAAGATGCCACCATGCCCAGCTGAAAGCTGGTTTTGTAATGTCTTGCAGGATCTTCCTGGGCATCTGACCAGAGCCTGTTGTTTTTCAAGAGGTGCATCTGTCTGGGGCTTTCTATCAGATTTGGGTGGTTCTGGGAGGCTGGCTGGTTCCTTTACTTACATGGGTACTTGGAACGTGATGTGAAGTCTGTTGCTGGGACACTTTTTCACATCATCTGCATGTGCTTCTCCACCCTGGATCCTGGTGGTATAGAAGGGCCACCATGCTTAGTGCAGGAGACAGGTATGCACCAAAACCTGGATCTACCCTAGAGCCCTCTGTGTCTCTGAGACCCTGGTTACCTGGAGTAATAGATCAACTCAAAATGCTTACTCTTTCCTGTCCCTGACCTTCTTTGAACCTTTTTGTCATCTGCAGGCTGAGACTAATATCCAGCATTTGGGAGCCACTGTGAGGATTAAATTGAAGGAAAAGCACACACTACCTGACACCCCACAGGCAATCACTAAGTTTCTATTCCCATCTTCCATATAGGCTGCGGTTGTATTGTTCTTCCTCAGTCTAACCGCTGTAACTCTTCAGACCCCAGTGATGACCAGTCACCCCAAGGGACGCCTGTCACAGTTTGGCTCAGTCACTGGGCACGTTTCAGGTCAGCTCAGGCTCTGAGAGGTGCATTATGAGGCCCTCTGGAGCTAGCTAGAACAAAAACGGAGTATTTGTTATAGGACACAGCATCCCCAAGACAGGGAGGACACCAAGAATCAGCCAGGCTTCCAGGAGAAATGGAGCTAATGGCACCAAGCATCTTCTTCGCCTGCTCAACATGCCGGCTCTGTCCTGCTCCGCTCTACACATCGGATTTATTTCCTTTTATACCACTGCCTGACTTCTGTTCTCCATCCGTGTGGCAGAGTGTGAAAGCCCATGCTCTGTCCAAGAGAGCAGCTGAGTTACCCAGGAGAGGAGGAGGAGGCTCTGGCTGACCTATCACAAGGAGAGGAAATTGGCTTTTTAAGGTTATAGGTCAGCCCACTGGTTGTTTAAACTACTATAAAAATAAAGTCTCAAAAACAGCATGAAAAAAATAGACAATGTAAGGTGTGGAGGAAGATTGTCAAAGTGTAGCCCTCTTGGTTCAAGGTCAGCACCCACTGCAATCCTTAACCCATGATCTAGCTCAGAGTGAGCTTGCCCTGTCTAGATCAGCATGGAAATTAGCAATGTCCTTATTTCTGGGAACTCAGGTTTGATCTCTTGGCCCAATCTGTCCTCCTGTTGGTCAAAAATCTCTCTGGTGGTCTTCGTGGGCTCCTTCTGGGGCAGAGGCATGAGACCTCCTCTTATGATTTGTTATCACACAGCTTGGGAAGACATCTGTGGAGGAATGAGGCCAGGACATCTTGGCTCCTTCCCTTGTCTCTCTTGGGAACAGGTGGATGGATTCGAGACTGACCTCTTATTTCCCATAAACCTGGGGCTGGAGCCAAGGTGTTGGGCTAGCAGGATTAGGGCTGGCCTTGCCTTAGGGGATGGGGTGTCAAAAGGCAGGAAGAAAATTTCCCCAGAGGAGCCTGCCCTGCTTCTGAGCTGGAGGAGCCTAGCCTGAGCCAGGACATGGGGTGGATTCCAGCCATTTTCTCACACTCTGCGAGGATTGGATTTCCCCTGCTTTATGGATCACAATTACAATTTTTCAGCCTCTCAACTCAAGCACTCAGCAACAGCCTCAGTCATTGCCTTGATTCCCTTGGGGTCATCAGAGAGAGAGATTGGACATAGAATGTAGTAGCCAAATACATAAGCACTGGGGTCAGACCGATCTGAGCTTAAATCCTTTCCCTATATTAACCAGCTTTGATAGTGTTTAGTCCCCATGCACGTAATCCTTGCTGAGCTCCAGCTTCTTATAGAGCTCTGGGCCACTTCAGCCATCCCTGCTCCTGTATCCAAGCTGCCATCTCCTGAATGCTTCGATCTGTGTGTGTTATCTCCTTGTGCCCATGCCCATGCCCACCGGGTGATTTGTTCCTTGGGTTCTGCGTGTGTAAGAGTCCCCAGGATGCCAGCTATCTTTCAGCCACCCCCTCCCCAGACTTTCAGACACACATAAGTGAGATGTACCAGTGCCACCTGCCTTAGATATGCATTTGATTGAATAGCAAGCACCAGCAGCCAACCATCTTCTTCTCAACTGTCTGCTCTCCTTACTTGTCCCTGACCCTCTTTCTTTAATGTGCTCAGAAAAAAAACAGTGCTGGCTTCTACTCTTTTGAGTCCACTGTCACTGTAGGTCCAGCCTTGTTAGTTCCTAGCATTCTCACTCATGAGTCCAGCTACTTGCTAGAAAATGGTGAAGTTTCCTTCCTTACATCTGGCAAACTGCTTATCTGGTCCCCATCCAAATGAGCCCCACCCAGAGTTCCCTGCCTTTGCTTCCTCTGCACATGAGTTCAAGGAATCCAAACGTATCCCTGTAGTCAAAATGACTGGAAATCAGAAAAAAAGTGCATCCTCAGATCTCAGGAAGACAGATGTGCTGAGCCAGAGGCTCCCAGAAGAGAGGTAGACAACCCTTTCTCTCTGTCCAGAACAGCACAAGCACCAGCACGTATAGGGAGCCACCAAGCACAGAGCGGTCTCAGGAAAGCAGCCTTTCTTCTCTCGTCTATGTCTCTCTGCAAAGCCAAAGGCAAGAGCCGGAAAAGGGGGATGCAAGTTGGAGCCCCTCCCCTAAGGCATATGGTCGCCACTACTCTTCCCTTCACCAAGAGATAGGTGAGGAGAGCCCGGAGTGCTAGGAACTCCAGGCTTCTATAGCCAGGTGGAGACTCTCAGTTAAGAGGTCAGCATGGCCTCTGCCTCTTGCCTGCCCCAGGCTGACCCCAAACCTACCACTACCTAGAGTTTTTGCTACCTACATCACAAATATACTCATTTCTCCATTATCTGGCTAGTATAAAGGTATTGAGGTTTAGGATTCAGCTTTTCTTTTCTTTTTTTCAGTTACTTTTGTTGGTTTCACTTTTGTTTGTTTTCTGAGACAGAGTTTCACCAAGCAACTCTGGCTGGCCTGGAACTCATCATGTAAACCATGCTGGCCTCAAGCAGAGATCCCTCTGCCTGCCAAGTCCTGGGATTAAAGGTGTGCAACTCCTTATGCAGGACTCTAGACCCTTTTGCCTGCACTGAGTGTTTGTCTTGAGGGAGAGAAGAAGCTAAGCCTCTGCATGAGTGGGTGTGTGAGGATCGTTTGGATAGGGTCTGAGGTCAGATGAGCAGGTGGTCAGGGCTGAGGGAGCCAACCTCCCAAACATCTGGGTGGAGCAGCTTTCTGATCGCCTGTTCTCAGCCACACTGGGTGCTGTGATCCACTATGGTAGGGACTAGGGAGACCAGCACCCCCTTTGTCAATCTCTTACCTCCTATGTCCCTTGGTTCCCTGGTTCCCATATATTCAGGGAATGCAAACTGACACTAGCTAGCATCAGCTTGAGCCAGACATCACTGGAAAGGGAATCTGTCTCCACCCCCTCTTGTCTTAGGGGGGAAAAAAATAACAACACATTATCTCAGGCAGCTCTGTATGTAGGAGAAATACGTCTGGAAGAGAAAACAGATGGAGTAGGGGAACGGTTGATGAAGTAGCAATCTATCCCTCTCTGGAGGAGGGGGATCTCAGGGGGAAATGGAGTAGCAGAAGGAATGGAGGTGAGCCTTTAAAGGCTTGCCTGTATGATACCTGACACCTGGGAGTGATGTGGGTGGAGCCTGAGGACATCTGCTCCATGCCCATTCTGGGGTACCTGTTCTTCTGGGCTTAGTGCTGGCCTGAAGTCAGAGAAAGGGCAAATGAGGCAGGGCTGCTGGCTTCCTTTGCAGGGCGGGCCTTTCCTTACTCTCCTTCCTTCTTACCCCGAGACTTTAAGGGCCTTCAGACAAGGATTTGTGCCTCTGGGAGGCAGCTGATCATGGGGACCTATCTGAGCACCACTAATGAATCAGCGGGTTGCCACCCTTCGGAATATTCCAAGTCAGGATTTCTCTGAATGGAATTCAAATATGAAAGCCACGAACAGAAAGGTGAGGACACCCAGTGACACTCCCTGGTAAGGTCAAGACACCTTTCCATTAGAGCTGGTTAAACCCACCTGAGGCACAGACACTTACTTCAACTCAGTGGCAAGCCACAGTACCATGTTACAACCAGAGAGTTCCGAGAGGTGATGTGCAAACCCTTCATTTTGCAGATGAGGAGACTGAGGCCAGGACTTGCTTGGACTCACTTGAGTTCCCTTGACTCCTGATCTAATGATCCTCATCTTCCCTATCAGTTTAATCCTATTACCCCTGTTGTTGAAAATAAAAATGGGTGCTGGGCTATGTAATGTTTATTATTTGCCCTATGATTATCATGGCGGTATTATTTAAACTGCTGTTATAAATAAAATACCCCCTTTCTCTGGTTGTATAGTTAGGATGGTCTATCTTAGCAGACCCTTTAGATCAGTGATCCTCAACCTTCCTGGTGCTGCGACCCTTTAATATAGTTCCTCATGTTGTAATGACCCCAACCATACAATTATTTTCATTGCTACTTCATAACTGTATTTTTGCTACTATTATGAATTATAATGTAAATATTTTTGGAGACAGAGGTTTGCTAAAAGGGTCATGACCTATAGGCAGAGAACCGACGCTTTTAGATGAAGGTATGAGATGAGTTGAATCCCCAGCATCCCCCCCCGAATACACACACACATGGTCCAAGATTGTCAGAGCATGGGTGAGACCTCAGTGATCATCATCCCATCCCCTGGTCAACAGGAAAGGAAACCAAGGTGCCCAAACGTACAGTTAGCCCCAAGCCACCCAACCCATGAGTAGCAGATGCAAGCTCTAGATCCAGGTCTCTGACTTCTTTTCCTGTCCCATGACATTTATTTTAGGCAGGCAACTGGGAAAGGGAGGACACACTGCCTGTCACCTCAGCATATGGCTGCAGCTAGCCTGACATGCAAATTTTTAAAATGTACCTGCTGAAGTGTCGGGATTGGGTGATAAGCTCATTCTCCCTCCACGTGGCTATTGAGCCTCATAAATACACTTGTAAAAAAAAAAAATCAGTCCACAGTTTCTCCTACCCACAGAAGTCCATGAAACACTCACCAAGACCTGAGGTGTTGGTGAAGGAGCCTCTGCTGGCAACAGTCCCAAGTATAAAGAAATGCCTGCCCCCTGAGGAACAAGACAGAGACCCACAACAGCCAGCATGAGCCCTGTTACAGACTATGGCCTCAAGCCCAAGGATCTGGGCTTTATATCCTCCCACTGCTGAGGTTTTCTGGGAAAACTGCCTCAGTTTCCCTCTTCAGGGAAGCAAAGTAGTGACAATGGGGATGGGAAGACAAGACCATGTCTTCAGAATTCCAAGCCTTGCCCCATCTCAGAGTAGGCAGAGGAGAGTCTATGTTTGAGCCCCATAGCCAGGGTTCACAGTCCTCCAGCCATATCCACCCCAGCTGCCAACATTCCTGCTCTGCTGGTCTCACAACCTTTGCAGGTTCTGTGCTCAAGTGCAAATGGGCTAGGCTGTCCTTTTTGGACATTTTAAGGATGACACGTGGTGTTTGCTAACAGGCATCTCAGGACCTTTACGCTAGGGAACTGTGTGCTGGGACATGACCTTTTGGCTTTCATGGATGGTCAGTCCTTACTCACTGCCCAGCCTGGCCCTCCTCTTGATCTCTCTGCCTATAAACAGCCCTCTAGAGCTAATCTTAATTCCTTCATACTGGTTCAGTGCCATGGAGGAAACGAAGAAGGTACACTGATTCAGGTTACAGGAGTTGGTCAAGGAGAGCTTCTCTGCAGGAGACAGGTCATCCAGGGCCCAGTGGCTAGGCAGAAATCAGCCAGGTAAAGTTTCAACAAGTGACATTGATGTCTGAGTGAGGCCAAGTATTTTTGCAAAGCTTCATGAGGCTGAGTGGCTAGGGCAGAGTCAGGGATAAATGAGGCCCTATACGTTAGAATCAAGATTCTGAGTTTTCCCCTAAGCCCAGTAGACAGATAGGAAAGTTTTGGTTGGGGGGTGGGTGCTGGGGAGTGGAGAAAGGGTTTCTCTAGGGAGCCCCGGCTATCCTCGAATTCACTCAGAGACCCACCTGCCTCTGCATCCCGAGTGCTGGGATTAAAGGCCTGTGCCACCATGCCTGGCTCCAGGAAAGGTTTTAAGTGGAGGAGTAACATTAGGTTTATGCCTTGTGAAAGCCACTCAGGCTGCTATTAAAGAGATTAAGTGGGGAGGCAAGAGTGATAGGTTCCTACCTGGAAGACCCAAGACTATCAGAACCATCCAAATGACACACATCGTGATGCTCCAGAGAAAGGGGCAGGCAGTGCAGATGTGAGAGTTGAAGGGCATGGTCAGTCTCCAGGGACAGAATCAGAGTAGAGAAGATGAACAACCAGACTAGGGCCCTCTGAGGAAGGTCAGGGCTTATGGTCCTGGAGAGCTCATTCCCTGAGCCCACAGCAAGGTTTTCAGTGATCAGATGTGACCATTTCTGCTCTTGTTCATTAAAGTTTTCATATGTATGTATTTTTCATTTTCAGTTAAAAATTAAAACTGGCAAACTTTATTTTGCCTGCACATAAAAGTTTCTTTTATTTCTAATTTTTATTTCATTTAAGTTTACTTACTTTACTCCCAAGAGTGCCTCCTCCCTCCACTTCTCCCAGACCCCCTTCCCCTCCTTCTCCTTCCCCTCTCCATTTCCCTCCAGAAAAGGGGAGCCCCCTCCCCCATATCAATCCTCTCCAGCAGGTCAAGTCACATCAGGACTGAGCATATCCTCATCCCCTGAGGCCAGGCAAGGCAGCCCTGGCAGGGGGAAGTGATCCAAAAGCAGGCAATAGAGTCCATGTTAGAAACAGCGCCCCCTTCTACTCTCCAGGTGACCCATGTGAAAACCAAGCCGCCCATCAGCCACATATTTGCAGGGTATGTAGGTCCAGACAATGTACACTCCTTAGCTGCTGTCTCAGTCTCTGTAAGGCCTTGTGGGTCTGGGTTAGTTGTCTCTGTTGGTTTTCTTGTGAGGTTCCTGTCCCCTCCAGATCCTTCCATCTTTCCCCCAACACTTCCACAAAACCCCCAGAGCTCTGTCTAATGCTTGGCTGCAGGTTCCAGCATTTGTCTCCATCTGCTGCTTGGTGGGGCCTCCTAGAGAACAGTCAAGTTAGGCTCCTGTCAGCAAGCCAGAGCAGAGCATCATTAATAGTGTCAGGGGCTGGCTCTCTACTGTGGGGTCTCAGGGGTTGGACCAGTCACATTGGTTGAACAGTCCCTCAGTCTCTGTTCCCTCATTATCCCTTCACTTCTTGTAGGCAAGGTAATTTTTGGGTCAAAGGTTTTGTGGGTGAGTTGTTGTTCCCCTTCCTCCACACCTGCCTGGTTAGGAGGTGGTTACTTTAGTCTCCATGTTCCCCACAACCTCCCATTAGGAGTCTCAGCTAGAGTCACACACATATCCTCCCAGGAACCTACCCTGTCACAGGTCTCCAGTTTGTGGAAGAGATTCCCCCCAACTCAGTTTCCCTTTCTCTCCCACCCCCTTCTCCCCACATCTGATTCCCACTCTTGTGTCCCTCCCCATTCTAACTCCTTCCCAGTTCCCTCTCTTCATCCACTTCTGCTGTTTGTTCTATTTCCCCTTCATAGTGACATTCTAGCATCCTCCCTTGGGCTCCACATAAAAGTTTCTTATGTGTGAAACAAGTACATTTATTTAAAAACTACAAATTTTTCAATTTTTCTAGTAATAATGCCATTTGTCAAGAGGGCAAGATGGCTCTGGTGACAGCGACTACAGTGGCATTTGGTGTTGGTGAGGGCTATAACAGTCAATGCCATCTGTAGTCTCAGAGAACGCTAGTGTGGTGCCCTTGGTAATGATGTGGATCATAGCTACCCCACGCGTGCCCAAATGGAAGAGTTAAAGGTAGCTCCCCCAAAGAGCCTTAATTCACTCACTTAGGCAATAAGTTTGACTGAGCCAAGACCATGATGGAGGTCACAGAGGAAGTATAGAATTGGTCCCTGAGGGGCTGGAGAGGTGGATTTATGGGTAGATTGCTTGCTGAACAAACTTGATGACCTGTATTCGGATCTCTAGAACCCATGGACAAGCCAGGCACAGTGGTGTGAGGCCCTGTAATCTCAGGGCCTCTGTGAGAATTTGAGAGAAATAGAGATATAGCAAGATCCCTGGAAGCTAGTTGGCCAACCAGCCTGGCATATGTAGTGGTCACCAACAGAGACCGTGTCTCAATGTGGAAGGTAAGGCCCAACATCAGACACCACCAGATATGTATTGTAGCTTGCACCTGCCCACATTCAAACACACACATAATACATACCTTCTCACACACATCCTAGGAATACATGTTTAGAAAAGAGTAACAGTAACTGGTCCTTGGCTTCAAGGAGGATATTGTTGCCTACCCTCATGTTAAATTTTGGTGTTCCATATTGCTATGCTCACATTTACACCACTCTCACAGTTTTTTATGAGCTGAACCGTGTGTTAAAGAGCCCCTCTACATATCTGACAATCCCTGTGCCTGTCTCCTGTCCCACCTCTGCTGGCATGACTTGGGTGAGGCAGGTAAATGGAGCTTTGCCAGTGGCAAGGACTATGCACCCGGTCAACAGTGTTTGTCTGTGACCTTGAATAACTCAGTTTACCTCCCAGGTCCTCAGTTTATACACCTCTTGCAAGCAGAAGATATTTGCCCCACCCCTCCTAGCTGCTGCTGAGATGAGATGAGCAATTGCCATCACCAGAAGACACAGATGTGTGGGCATTGTGCATTCCTCACGGGGTCTACCAGCTGTCTGGTCAGCAGACTTGGCCACAAAGGGGCTCTTGTCTAGGACTCCCCATGGGGAGCCATACTGTTAGTCACAATGCCCACACTGGCCTTTATCTCTGGTGAGTCATGTCAGCCTTGAGACATGTTAGAAACCTCTGGGATCCACATAAGGGTTAGGCCCAGTTTAGGGAAGAAAGGTGGGTGATGTAAGAGCAGCTTTGCCATCCTAACCTCCATATCCTTCCTCATTCCCACCCTGAGCGGCGGCCCCTCTCCTTTCCACCCACCATCTTTTCCTCAGGACATAACTGAGAGTTCATTCTCAGTGACATGTTTACCACCTCTCAGAAGACTAGGACAGTGTGCCTCAAGTGTTTTGGTTTATTTGTTTGTTTTTAACCATGATTCCACCCCCAAATCAGTAATATACTTTCCATCAGTATGTATGTACTATCTGAAATTTCCTGAAACAATATTATGTAGAATTTACTTGATTTTCATTTGAGTATGTGCTTTAGTTTTTCCTTGAGCTGGTTGCAATCTACTCAGTTGATTACCTTATCTATAGACAAGTCACAACCTGAAATTGGAAAAGTGCCAGTTGAAAATGACCTTCTTCCCGAGCGCAGAGATCTCTGGGAACTGGCTGTGAAGCCAGTTTAACAAAACTTTAGGTATTAGAACATTTTCTTTGTGCCAGGCACTGTCTGGCACATAGTAGGTCCATGAATCCTCACAACACTACAGAGCAGTGTTCACTGTTCTCATCACTCACAGTTGAAGGGCCAGAAATCGAGGTTACATGGAGTTAAGGTTACTTGTCTGAACCTGCTACCATGAGTGATAGAACCCTAAACACCTGTAGCCTTAACGCTTAGGCTCCTGGCTGTCAAGAGGCCTCAGAAGCAAAGTGGGCTTCTAAGTGGGACGGTCATGACACTTCAAGAAAGCAGTAGCTGCTGGACGGTGTTTGAAGGCAGTGCACGCCTTCAATCCCGGCTCTTGGGAGGTAGAGGCAGGCAAATCTCTGTAAATTTGAGGTCATTGTGGTCCACAGATTGAGTTCCAGGACAATCAGGGAGATACAGAGAAAGCCTGTCTAAAAGGAAGGAGAAGAAGAAGAGGAGGAGGAGGAGGAAGAGGAAGAGGAAGAAGGAGGAGAAGAAGAAGGAGAAAAAGAAAAAGAAAAAGAAAAACAAAAAGAAAAAGGAAGCAGTAGCCTGTGTCTCTACAGTCAGAGCTCTATTTGAGTGCCCTGGAAGGCTGGTCTGGTTTGCACGCTACAAAGAACTACAAAATAGATGTGCTGTGTGAGCTCATAACCCCTTGAGATGCCCAGGCACCTCTGCTCTATGGATTCCATAGTCTGATGGAACTGACATTGGGGTTCTAAAACTCTTCTGCCCACTGGCCAATAGGCATTAGTTTAAAAAAATCAATCTAACTCTTGGCTTTTAAAAAGTACTGCCGTTAATTTTTAAAATAACACTTTTCACAGGCTAAAAAAAACAAGTGAGCTTAATCATACACTCTCACTGTTTTTTAATGAATGCATTGTTTTAGGCTCTGTGAGAATGCAATAAAAGCGAAAAAAAAAATTTTTTTTTTCAGAATGTGTCCCCATATTTTATAGGTTGCTCTGAAGATTGGAGTCAAGGCTTCCTGCACGTGGGCAGGCGAGACCCACAGATGGGCCTGGCATATATGAGTAAAGCAAGAGTGCATTTGTAAGGAATAGCCGTGGGCGGCACACACCAGATTTCATCTCTGTTCCTTCTCTTGGCATAGTAGCTAGAGATGATCAAATGGTTGGAGGGAAAGAAGGAAGCCTCAGGGAAGACTGGGAGACCGGGCACTGGCTGAAGCAGAATTCTTCTTTCTTTTTAAAGATTTATTTTATTTTAAAGGTATGAGTGTTTTACCTGTATGTGTCTATGTGTGCCACGTGTGTACCTGGTGTCCAAGGAGGCAAGACGAGGAGGTTGGATCCCGCAGAACTGGATTTAGGTATGGTTGTGAGCCACCATGTGGGTGTGGGCAATCGAACTCGGGTCCTCTGCAAGAGCAACAAGTGCTATAAACTGCTGAGCCATCTCTCTAGCTCTGGAAGCAGAATTCTTAGTTATTCATAGCCTCTCCTAAAGTGAGACTCAACCACATCTTTCTCTCCTCCTTTTCACAGCTGGCAGTGTTAAGCCCATTGCTATCAGCCACCCCCAGTACAGACCACTCTCAGCTCCCAATACTCTACATCCTCAGCCAAGATCAGTACAGAAATTCAGAGAGACAGACTCTGCCCACAGAGAGTTCCTGATCTGACTGGGACAGGAGGACACGGGCGCTCGGGAACTCCAGGCTTCGACAGGGAGAGGCACAGGCACAGGACAGGGCGTGCAGCTGTGGCACATAGGAAGGGCCACAGCAGTTGGATCCCAACTGTGCTCAGAGCGTAGACATGGAATATTGCCCAAGAGCTGTCTGGACAGTGTTAACTGAAGCTGGAAATACCAGGGGGCTGCTGAGGACTGGAGCTGTGGAGGACAGATGGAATTAGAAAGAGATGGATTCTTAGAGAAGCTTAAAACAAGGAAGGCAGTGCAGCAGCAGGTGTGTTGTCTCGGGGTAGGTAGAGTGGGTGACTAGGAGGGAGGACCGAGGGCCTGGCACAGCTTGCACCAGTGTTTCTCAGGCTTGCTGGAAACCAGGCAGATTTGCTGCTCTGAGATATCCCTGCCTGACTCTTGCAGGAGTTAACAGGGCCCCTGAATGTCCATGGCCATCCCCCAGCCCTAGTTCTCTCTTCACCTGACTCCCTGTGAGCCTAGCTTGCCAGCTAAGGAAGGGAGCCTGCCTTAGCTGTGGACAGAGCCAAGATAAGTCGCCATGGTAACCCTCTGGCTGAGGGGGACTTGGGTTGCCATGGAAACGTAGAAAATCAAAAAGTATTTTGGGGGCCGGATTACAGCTGAGAAGAAGGGTGGTGGGGGCCATTTGTAACAGGGCTGCACTATCCAGGGTTGTGTTCTAAGCCTCCTCAACTTCCTCCTGGGAATGGTGGGAGAGCCATAGCTCAGCCCAGCCCAGGGCTTCTGAGAAATGGGACTAATACTACCAGGAACACTCCCAGAGGGCATCCATGGCAAAACACGTCTCCCATTTCCCCCGTGAGTGCTTTGCTTAACCGTACCTTGCAGTGCCAGGTCTGCTCCTTGGCAACACCAGGAAATCTGCAAAATTCATATGCCACCTTAGCCTGGCTCCTGCCAGAGACTCCCGGCCCAGTCATTTCTCACAGTCATTCTCTTCCGACAGGGTCTTCTGGTCACAGGCCAGCCTATCATAAACTCAACATGGAGACTTGAAGGTCCCTTTGTCATGAGCACTGGGACAGCCACACAGGTACTGGGCATGCTTAGAGGAACTGCTCTCCTGACAAGCCTGCCCTTCAATGCTGCCTCACAATAAACTCAAATGAAACACATGTTGTTTGAATTTCACTGAGGCAGAAGGAAAAGTGTGCTCTAAATCCCACCTCTTGCCTTCTTTCCCTCAGCTCTACCTGCAGTAGGATGGTTCTTGAACAAACTGTGAAGCAGGCCATTGCTCTAGTGGAACCATTGGGACCATTTTCTGAAGTGAAAGAACAGGAAGGGAACCTCAAGAAAAAAGAAACACCCTGTTGTCCCATCCTCTGGCCCAGCGGTCGTCACTCATAATTAGAATACATTCTTTACCATCCTAGGCCTCGGCTTCTCCCTCACCAAAGAGATGATGCCAGGCCCCTTTTCAAGGGACGGAGCTGTTAATGAATTCTCGCAGACCCAGGAGCCTCCTCCAGATCTGTGAGAAGGCCTGGGAAGGTCAGCACACTGTGCAGAAAGCTTACCCTGGAGACCCTGGCCTCTCTGAGGCATTCCTGCCTGCGCGGTGGAAGCTGTAGCCTGAGAAAACTTGACTCTGCTGAGAGCTGCACTTGCTTAAGCCAGCCCAGCTCAGGTTTCAGGACTCAGGATTCCTATTCCCACCCCCACCCCCACTCCCACCCCCAAGACTAGAAGGAAGCTACAGGAATGCTGCCGAGGCCACCGAGTAGAGTTTAGGATACAGGCCCAGCTGTATCTCCTGTGTGCCCCCCATGTCTCCGAGAACCTCTGGACAGAAGAATCAGCAAGACTCACAAGACAGAGCTGGCAGTGCTGGAGGAAGCTCTAGGGAGAACTACAGGGACCTGGTTTGCCCTGACAGAGCAAGGCCAGGGTCTGGGCGCTTTTGTTCTGTTCTCCGTGCTCAGCCCGCTCTGCCGAAAGGAGACACAGTTTCTGAAGAGCTCCAATCCAAAGTCTTCCTGGCTCCTCTGAACTTTCCCTACTCTTCTCCTGTCAAGCATTTTTATGCCAAAATAATTAGGTAATTAATGATCATGTCATAGACCTTGTTTCTGGCACTCTACACTTTTTAAAACTTTGGAGTCTACGTGTAATACATGTGACGATCAGCCCACAAACCTGGACATTCAACAGATGCCCCGTTAGTTGCCAAGTCCACGTAATTCTTATTCTGAGCCCTCACCTACCTGAGCGCCAAGATGTTTCATTCCAGAATTTCTGTGGTCCTTTGCTTCAACCCCAGGTTTGTACCCAGGCCAGGAGAGTTTAGGTGGGGCTCTAAGAGCATGCTGTTGGGGCCTCTACAGGCTTCCTCTGTTCAGTCACAGACCCGCAATAGCCCTCTAGTGGGTAGGTTACAGTTAGGGCTGTTGAGTTCTCTGTTGCTGCCGTGCTGTGGGCATGGATGGCATTCTTTACCAAGCCAGGAACCTGTGTCCATTGTCTCTCCTCCCTCTTTGTACTACTTCTTCAGTGTGGGAACATATTGGCCTGCTCACTCCTGGGTTTCCATTCCTTCCTGAACCAAGAGAATCTTCCTGTCTCACAGGTTCTCTCATGGGTAGTCTCCTCTCGGTGCCCAGATCTCCTTAATGGCCTGAAACTCTCACCAGATACACAGTTGGTCCTGCTTCCTGCCCCTACTCAGTGGCCTGATGGCCTGCTCCAGCAGGCGGCTGGGGAATGAAATACACAGAGATCCAAATTTAAAAAGGCCAGTGTCCCCTGCCATGTGTGTTGTTATGGTTTCATACCTTCCCTATCGAGTAGGCATTGTGGTATTTTTCCTGATATTCAGGCAAGGGAGCTGTGCTCTGAACTTAAATGACTGAGTTCATGCCTCTTCCTAGGACTCAGACCCAGGCCTTCCAGCCTCCCACTTCTCATCTAAAGCCTCTACCATAAGCAAGCCTTCCAAATGTTCTTGAATGGTCTACGAAAGCCTCTGATAGAGCCAGCAATGGCTGATAATGTAAGGGTTTCTGTGTGGAAGGCACTGTGCCAAACCAGGCAAAGGTGTCCTCAGTATGATTCTGAGATAGGTGCTTCTGCCTCCATTTCATAGATGAGGTTGGAGGCTGTTGCCCTATTTAGCGTCTCAAAAACATTGGGGGTAATAAAAGGTTAATTTCATCTTATAACTTTATAACCCATCATTGAGGGAAGCCCAAGGCAAAAACCTAGAGTCAGCAACTGAGGCAGGAACCATGGAGGAATGCTTGCTCTCCTTGCTTGTTCAGACTAGGTTCTCATTTAATCCGGGACTACCTTCCGGAGGCAGCACTGCCCACAGGGGGCTGGGCCCTCACACATCAATCAGTAGTCACAAAATTACCCCACAGGCCACGCTGATGGAGCATTCCTCAACTCGGGTTCACCCTTCTCTGGGTGACTCTAGTTTGTGTTAGATTGGCAACACCTAGCCAGCATCGAGGTTGAGACACAGGGAAGGCCTCATGTCTGCTATTGGTCAAGAGTGGTAACCACATTTGTGCAGCCACATTTGAGCCCTACAGTCTTGTTTTTGTTTGCTGTGTGTGTGTTGGTGTTTGTGTGTGTGTGTGTGCATGTTCATCTGTGTATATATGCGCCTGCAGGCCAGATGTCAACCTCTGGCATCATTCCTTAGGTGTTCATCCCAGGAGTGAGCTCACTGATGGCTCCCTCACGGGACCCAAGGGCTTTGCTGCTGAACAGCCCCTAAGAATCCACCTGCTTTTGCCTCCCTGGCACTAGGATTACAAATGCTCACCACCAGCCTCAACCTATTTTAAAATGTGGAGTCTGGGGGATGGGCCGCATGCTTATACAGCAAGCCCTTTGCCAACGGATATCTCCTTGAGCCCTTACCTCTCTAGTGATAATGGTAGAGGCTGCAGTGCCTTTAAGGCAGAAGGAATGAAGGTGTATGGACGAGGAGTGACTATCTGCAATTGTTTAGCTTTCTGCCTTCACCCAGCTTTCAGAAGAGGCTGCTTCCCACAGTGCTGTGCTCCATTCATCACTGTAAATGCATTGCTTCCTTCCACCCACTCCCAATCTCACTGCTTTCTTCAGTCTCTCCCTCTGTCTCTCCTCCCCAGCTGAAGCTCTGCACATTTATGGAAGACTGAAAAGCCTCAAGGAGGGACCAGCCAGAGGTGGGGAGAGGCCCAGGAGTGTGGACAGGGTTTGGCAGCCCCTCCCCACCATCTGCTTCCAGCTGGGATACAGGGGAGGAGGGTGTTATAGGGCAGACTGAGGTGGGAGAGCCCAGAAGGGAGGCGGTATTGACTAGCTGAAGGCTACTGGTGGGGCTTAGCCACTGGGGGAGACATCTGCCTGCCTCCGCAGTCACCCAAGTGAAGCCCCTCCTTCACTGTCCTGCAGCACTGCAGCAGAGGGTGGCCAGCTGGCCTTCTCCACACCTTTTGCCTTGCCAAGCTGGATAGTGGTCTCATTCACAACTTGTCTCCCAAGGCGGGTGGAGGTGTTTGGAGAACAAGAACCTGGGGCCTTCCAATTAGCAGTGCGCATCTGGGAAAGTGAGGCAGCCGGATGCAAGTGGCAGCTTGGCACTCCTTCCACCTGTGAGGGCAAAGAGAGCCAGGGCCTCCATCCTCTCTTGCTGAGTGCCTGGATTCTGTCCCTGAGGACCTCCTCTGCCAAGCCCTGTCGTTTCATCTTGTTCCCTCTCTCTTTCCCTTCTTCTCCCTGTTCACCCCCTCCACCCTCCCTGCCAGGCCCCAACCTGGGACCTGTGCACACGATATGCAAATGTTCAGCCACTAAGTTACAGCCTGAGTGTTATCTGCATTTGATCCTCTCTGTGGTTTCCTTAGACCCCTTCATTCTTGGCACCTGCATCCTGATTCCTCCCACCCCACCCAAGTCAGACTAATCATTGAATGTCATTGCACACTTACTATGTACTTACAGCACCCTGAGCCGCTTACATTGATTGGCTCCGTGTAGGAAGCCTACAAGGTTGGAATTATTTTTGTTCTCCTTCTGCTGATAAGGAAACTGAGACAGAGGTTAAGTAATTTGCTTGAAGTCATTGGGCTAGAAAGAGATGGGAAGAAAGTCTGGACTCTGCTCCGTTCTGTGCATCCTAGAGAGGCTGTGCTTGGTTGTGATTCAGAGAGGGAGACAGGACACTGGGTGCCAGTTCACATCATTATGTAGATCAGAGGCATAAATTATTGTAGGGAAAATTGTTTTCCCTATTTGTTTACTCAGTGATGGACGTATCTCAGAACAGACTTGTGGGTATTCCTCTTATCCTGTGAGATATAGGCCAGCACTGTAGTTTTCATTTTGTTGATGGGGGTGAGTTTATTGTGAGGTTCCTTTTGGTGGGTGGAGCTTGGGAGAATTCTGCGACAGTCTTGATACTTAGGGATAAATGAGGAAAACGATGGGGGGGCTCCAATTGAGGCCAGCCAGGCTGGCTTGCCTTGCAGCCATGAAGATTTCTAGGATTTCCTCTTCGTCTCTCCAACTCCTCCTGCATTTGTTCAGTCACTCACCAAATCTGAACGATTTCTGCTTGCCTCTCAAATCTTAAATTTCTTGGTTGTTAGCCATTTTAAAATTCTCCAGACTCATTTAGCATTTTCTTTGCCTCGGTGCTGCAAGAAGCAGCCATTTTTCTAAGGAACCCTTGTTGCTTTCATTGGAGATGGTTTTTTTTTTTTTTTTTTTTTTTTTTTTTTTTTTTTAACTGAGACCTGTGTTCTGGCTATATCCTTTGCTGCTGTTCTTTGCTGTTTTTAGGTCCTTTCAGCTGGTAAAACTAGAAGTATGTATAAACCTTTGTATGACCGTGTCTCTATATATGACATATAGTAAGATGAATAAGCATTAGCTTACTACATAAATAAATATTAGTTAATATAGACTTTCCAACCCTAATCTAGTATTATTCTAATCTTCCCTTATGCTGCTTTTTAAAACACCATGCTTTTAAATATTAATGTTTTGTCATCGTACAAATGGGGAGTTTCTGACACCATTTGTTTGGAATCACCGCGTTTTAAGGTTAGGCTAAAGACTGTTCCAAAGACTGAGAATAACTTATCAAGCATTCCAGTGTTTGTTGAATTGAACTGTGCTGTCCCATATCTGTCCCTTCATGTATGTTCAATTTCCAGGCCCATGCCTGTGTCTCCCAGCCCTGAGGCTGTGAGGCAAATTAGCTCTCACCTCCCCCAGGTGATTCTGGAAGGAAAAAGCTTGCAGTTCTGCCAAGATGTCTATTAACCCGTGTGTGGGTGTTTCTGTTAATTTCCTCACCTATCTGGCTCCCTGAACACCTGATACTTCCTGGGGTGAAGCCAGAGTGTCTAGGATCCATTGCCATAACCTGAGGTAGAATCTTCAGTGACAATCCCTGCCCAAAAGTCAGTACTTCATTCCCATGAGGATCGAGGCATGTGTATGTCTCTCAGTAGAACCTGAAAAGCTTGAAACGGCTTACAGGACATTGTACTCCTTGCTGCAAAGGTCCATTCTCTCAGCCTGAAGTGCCCCATGTTCCAAAATTCCCTTTCACATCTTCCCTTTGTCCCTACAGTATCATGTAATGGTTTAGTTAAGGTGTTTGGGAGACAATGCAATCAGACTTTAGGAAACAGAGAATTGAACGCAGGGAGGGTTTTCACGACTCAGCTGCATCCCCAGCCCTTTATTTTTTTTTTTCTCAGAAACAGTCTTTCTAAGTTTGGAGGGCTTGCCTTGAACTTACCATGTAGCCCAGGCTGACCCAAAATGCTGTTTTGCCCCCATGTTGAATATTTGAGGAGCAGTCTTCAGCTCCTGACATTGCAACACCCCACTGTGGGCTTCACTAGATTCTTTCTTTCTTTTGATTTTTTAGACAGGGTTTCTCTGTGTAGCCTATCTGTCCTGGAACTTGCTTTGTACGCCAGGCTGGCCCCCAGGTCAGAGATTCACCTGCCTCTGCTTCCCAAGTGCGAGGAATAAAAGCTTGCACTACCAGCCCCAGCTACTAGATGCTGTCTTTTTAGAAAAGATTTACTATTTTTAATTATGCTGGGGGAGTGTGGGTATGTGTGCAGGTGCCTGTGGAGGCTGAAAGAGGGAGTTAGATCTCTAGAGCTGGAGTTGTGAGCCTCCAGGTTTGAGCGCTGCAAACCAAACTCAACACCTCTTCAAAAACAGTATTAACTGTGGAGCCTTCTCTCCAGCCCCTGGATACTTCCTTCTTAGCATCTCCAGCATTTTCTAAACTTAATTCCCTTTTACTTAAAATTGTGTGACTTTGTTGCAAGGTGCATTTATATCTATCTGCCTGGTGTTGCCTCCCTACACTAACTGCCCATTGTCAAAGCCTCTGTGTGTGGGCTTTCTTTCTGCTACTTATCCAGCTGTCTTTGCTTCCTAAAGAGCTCTTAAGTTGGCTTCCGGGCAGCAAACATCTTTTTCTTCCTGGACAATTGCCCAGCCCCTGCAGCCTACCTCTCTTGCCAGCCTCAGATTGCACTCTGGTGCCCCTGTCCACAGCAGGAATTGCTGACGACAGGAGGCTCATTTGCTGCCATAGCCCAGAGCTACAGCGACAGCTGCTTTGTCACTCAGTTCCTGAGCTCCTTCCTGGCTCAAAAGGTGGTTTTCGATTATGTATAGTTACCATTGAAAGAAACCCTTCAGGTCCTTGCAGATTGGTAAATGCTCATCATCTCTTTCTTCAGAACTCTGTGTAAGCATATTCAGGAAGGTTTCCTTTGCCAGGGTATCTGCAATTATATGAATTGTTACAAGGAATGGCCAGTGGTCTTCCATTTGAGGCTTTACCACTAGATAAATATATTTTGCTGACTGATCTAGGTAGCCATCTAGGGAGGGTTTTAGAGATTGCCCCTCTCTCTCCCATCACCAGGGGAAAGTTCTCGGTCTAGTATGTATCTTCTGTGTCCTTCCCCAGCTCCTTGGAGGACTAACTAGAGCTCAAGGCTGGAGACCCTTGGGAGACAACCAGGGTTGTAACCGAAGGGAACCAGGTACCATTTCCCTACATGGGATAATTACAGTAACAGCAACGACAGTGTTTGAGTACTAGCACTTAATGTGTGCTAGCTAATTTATCTTTCTAGTAACTCTGAAAAGTAAATATAATTACTTCATATGCCATGAAAAAACCAAGACATTTGAACATAAAGATCCTTGCGTAAGCTTACACAGAGTCACTATGCTGCCAGGAACCTAGGCTAGATCCATCTATTCGAAAGCTACTAGTATACCTGACCCTGGATTTTGGTCCAAAGGAGATGATCAGTTTGTTCTTTCTTGAAACCCAGCTTCGTTCGTGTGGTAGACAGGAAAGACAAAGTGAAAAGGCTGCCCTCAAAAATGGGCAGGTAGGAAGCCAGGGGCTTCCTGTAACATGATTCCAAACATTTCTAGTTTGCCTGTGTGCCAGGAAAGAAAAGATCCTGCCTGGCCGAGTTGTGTCTAGCTGCCGCAGAGCATGGAGCAGCAGTGCAGAGTAACTTGGGCTGTGCGCTTTGTTCACGCGTTGTGCTCATAGGCTTGGCGGCAGGTTGCCACTTAAATGAGGAGGTACTGGAGAAGTATGGCTAGTCGGAACAGAGCAGGCTCGTCTTGTTGCAGCCTCTTGGCCTCTCTGCTCCTTGGTGGGGCAAGAGGGTGGGTAGCCCAGGTCAGCATTAAGGAGACAAAGCACATTAGGTGTTCCTAGAGCTGCCAACCCCTTCCTTGGACCGATGTCAATCCAAAAGAACTGGGAGGTCTTGACAAATGTGCTGAACGAAGGGGTGTGGAAAGTCATCTGGACTTTAACAAATGATGGGATTTCCCTGAATAAAGGCTTAGCACACAAAACGCAGGCATCGCATAACCAGATCAGAGCTGAAACATGGCGGCCCGTGTCATTTACACCTGACCACTGTTCAAACCCAGGCATCCTGCTCTGCAGGCTGTTCCCATAGGGAAAGAGGCTCCCGTATCACACGATTATCACTGACATTGGCCCAATACAAAATAATTATACAGGGGATTCTGAGAGCCAACATAATTAGTCCAATTAATCTCTAGCGATGAATTATTCTGTCGGATAATCGTCTTCGGAAGCAAAGGATTCATTAGCATCCCTGGCTGACAGCAGGGAGTCAAATGTCCTTTTATCTCTTTCCCCTGTCCCTGACATGATAGAATGAAATTGCCTCTCACATTGATAAATTCTATCTCCATTAAGAAGGAGGCCGGTAAGGGGAGGGGCAGGAGGCCGGCACCTGTGTGTAAGTTTAGGCTTCTGGCTCTCCACACACTTCTAACCTTGAGTGTAAGACCTCGGTTTATCACGAGTCATGAGGGGATTGGAGGACAAGGTCTATGACCAACTGGGGACTAACCAGCTCCCAGGAAGAGTTTCCAGAGGCAACGAGCCCACCAAAAACCCTACCTGTCTCACTGGATCCCTTTGTGTTCCTTTCGGTAGGAAGTCTTCTGTAGAAAGCTACTGATGGGAAGGCAATGAGTAGACTCCAAGGAAGCGCTTTGTCTGTGGAGCTCAGTTTGCCCACGTTCTGAGAGAGGTGTGAGCACCCATGGGAGTGTTGGTGGATGCTCAGCTAAGGATCTCGGAGCATCTGGGCTGTGGGTTTTGCCTGCTAAGTGTCTGTATACTGTATACTCTATGGCTTCCTTATTGGGCTGTCCAAGGCCCAGTGCTCGCCTGCAGCTCAGTAGCTCTTAACTAGGCTGTTCTTGAATTCTTCTTCCCAGAAAATGAGCATTATACACAGTTATAAAATTCGCATTTCATTTCAGAGTTTCTAGACCCTCTGCAGCTCCTTCATGTTTTGGTCTATGGATCCTTTCCTCCAGGGACTTGAGGAGCTTGAACTCTGTAGACGTGGTTGGGAGTTGGTGTGATAACACACTCAACCTCAGTATTACTGACACTGGGGCCAGATAACCCTTTGTTGAGGGCACTGCCTGGAACATCGGAAAATGTTTGGTAGCATCCATGGCCGCTGCATACTTGATGCCAGTAACACATCCAATCAAAAGTCTCTCCAGGAGTATTCTCTCTTCTCTGTTGAGAGAACGCAGAGTCACAACTGAATGATCAGTTCCACAGCCTAGGAGAGTGATTAACTCTAGGTAGGCGAGTGAGAGAAGGCTCTCAGAGAGAAGTGTGAGAAAGCGGCCTTTTTGTTTCAATTGCTCAGTTGTTATCCCAAGAGTCTCAGTGACTGTGTGGAGAGTGTGCTCTCTGACAGGTAGGGTGGATGAGGGAGGGAAGGTCAAGTGTGCAGAGGTGGGAAGCCAGGTCTTCCGGGTTGAAGGCATAGCATGGACAAAGGCACAAAGGTGTCAGCGCTATGGGTGTCTCCAGTGAATGCCGACGAGCCACCTAGTCCCTGGTCCGTGGATGAGGAACAGGACTGTGGGATCGCCTTTCCTGCCAGGTACAGTAAATATGAGAGGGAAGGGAATAGCTTAATTGGTCACAGCACTCTGCCCCAGGCCTTGGAATTCTCAGAACAGCCCAGCATAAAGTTCTTACCCAGCACCTGCCTGTGGGGCAGACACATAGCTTCCCAGCTGTGGGCCAGGGGCTATGTCAGCAACGGGGAATGCTCTGCTTAAAGCCGACTCAAACAGGAAGCACGAGTCTTTCTTACTCATTGGTCACAGTTTATGTGCTGTGGACTTTCCGGGGCTGTGCGTCCTCTCCCTCCTCCTAAGGAGCTGATCTGCCGCTAGAATCTCTTCCCCCAGCTGTGTCATTCATTCATACATGCCCTTATTCATTCATGTATACATACATTCGTTCATTTGCAAACGTCTAATGAGTCTGTGTTATCTCACTGAAGGTCTCTCTGCAGAGTAGCCTGTATGGACAGGAGACGACATTCCCACATTGTGAGCACTGAGTTGTAGGAAATGCAGGATGTGGCAGGAGCCAGAGCGTTGCCTCACAGCTGGCTGGGTGAAGCCCTTTAGAAGCTTCTTCAGGGAAGGGCCACCGAAAAGAAAGCTAGGAATTAGGCTGAGTGACAAATAGCTCAGTTTAAAAGTCTGGGGAGTGAGTTTTATTGTGGCTTTCTTTCCCCCTCCCCCCGAGTGTTTTAAGAGTTGTATGTCCAGTAAAATATATGTCTGCCTGCCTAGGGACAATTGCCATGACTCTCAGGTAACAGGAATTTGTAATGGCCTAGAAAATGGAGGAAAATCTTTAAAGTGAGTTCCTGGTCTCCATTAAAAGCGTTTTATGGTGTCTGGGGAGGCATTTCCCTCTGATTTGTACCTGACGAGAGAGCACAGAGGCTGGGATGTCGGAGGGAAAGACAAAGGCCTGTGTGTGTGTGTGTGTGTGTGTGTGTGGTGTGTGATATGTACGTATGTTTGTGGGGGGATGTGTGTATACGTGTGTGATGTATGTGACTGGTGTTGGGGTGTGCTGTGGCATGTGTATGTGTGTTATATGCGTGTATTGTGTGTGGTGTGTGTGTAGTATGTGTGTAGTGTGCATATACATGAGAGAGAGACACATACATACACACAGACTATACAAGCCAGGTGTTCACTGGCAACATGAGCAGGCCCAGCTCTACCTCAGGAAGGCCTGGAGGCAGAGGCCTGGGTAGGTCCCTGCAGGAGGAGAATCAAGGGCAAGGTGGTCTCTACCTGTGGGGAATAAAGCTTGTCACAGCTGGACAAGCTGACAGAGTCAGACTGCTGGCCTTTGGAAGGCAAAGAGCAAGGGCTGAGACCAGACGTCAGGCAGTGGGCCTTGGAGAGGATACATGAAAGTTCCATGCTGCGGCCCGCACAGCCCGAAGAGTTCTTGTCAGAGGTCTCCACTTAGCTGACTCTTGCCTCTCGAAGAAAGGAGTTCAGGACGAACGGGTGTAAGGTGGAGCTGGGGCTTGTTAAGAGCTTTTAGCATGTCGTCAGCATGGACACTGATAGCAGAAGTTCTTAGTGAAAAGAGTACACCCAATCGCAAGTGTGGGAGAGTACACACCAGGTGTGAGTGTGGGCGAGTGCTCCCAGGTGTGGGTGTGAGTTCCTTCAGAGAGAGTTGCACCCCCGTGTCTTAATAAGCACCATAAATACAATTAGGGTGGCTTCCGAAGTTAGTGTTTTTCTAAGGGGCTTTAGAGGATTTTGAGTTTATTTTTAGTAAATAGATCAAAGGGTGAGTTCTGAGGTGAACTGGATGGAATTTCAGCTGATACAGCAGAATTATGGGTCAAGGGGGTTCCACTAGGAATGAGAGATGCACTTTTTACTGTAAAAGAACTTTAGGAGGTGGGGGGTGAGAGTGGGGAAGGGAGGGTGCATACCTTTAATCCTAGCAGAGGCAGGCAGATCTCTATGAGTTCAAGGCCAGCCTTGTCTACAGAGGACAGCCAGGACTACCCAGAGAAACCCTGTCTCGAAAAAACCAACAAAACAAAACAAACAAACAACAAATTTCATAGTGTTGTTTGTGAAATACCTAGGTAAGCACTGGAGAAAAAATAAGGCCTTAGTTGAAGTTTATGCTGCAGCTCAGGCCTTACCCGTGGCTCACAGCTATGTTAACATTTCTATTTGAAATATCTCTGTACAAAAGGTGTATTGTCTTCAGGTAGGCAATCTTCACAGCACATTTTGATAATTGTGCTGATTTCTTGATGCTCAACCCGAAAGATGCTCCTAGCAGAAAGGGCTTCCTTTCCCTTCCCGAATTCCCTTAATCCCTCTGTCTTTCTGTCCTGTAAGAAAGGGTCTGACCGGAGGCCTTGGGATGTGTTTGCCTAGTGGGTCTGCACTGAAGACCAGCTACCATGGTTTGAATGGCAATGGCCCCTATAGGTCCATAGGGAGTGGCCTTGTTGGGGTATGTGTGGCCTTGTTGGAGGAAGTGTGTCACTGGGGGTGGGCTTTGAGGTTTCAGAAGCTCAAGCCAGGCCCACTGTCACTCTCCCATCCTGCTGCCTGCCTCCCTCACCAGCAGCATGTCCACCTGTATGCCATCATGCTTTCCACCATGATGATGGGCTAAATCTCTGAACCGTGAGCCAGCCCCAATCAGATATTTTCCTTTATGAGAATTGCCATGGTCATGGTGCCTCTTCACAGCAATAGAAACCCTGACTAAGATACCAGCTGTAGCCTAAAGTACCATGTCAGGTGTGGGCAGTTCAAAGATGGATGGCATGTGGCCTCTGCCTTCAAGGCTGGCAGCTGTGTAAAGAGTCAGAAAGGGTACCTGGGATATGATGGAGTCTGCTACGGGGACTCTGAGAAAGGAATGGTGATACACACAAAGAGGAAGGGCCAGATGAAGGGCAGTCGGCATTCTCCAGGGGTCTGTCATTCAGGCTGCTTTTCCTGGACACCTGCTGCTGGATGACCAGTGCAGTTGTTGAAATTTGGTAGGGCTATTGGGAGGGTAGTGTTGCAGGAGACTAATGCAGTGGGCACTAGGAACTGCCATTGCAGAGGCGATGTGCACCCGTTTGTGTTTGTTTTTATTTGCTTGCTTGCTTGGGTTTTGAGAAAGCGCCAGCTTTCCTGGAACTCGCTCTGTAGACCAGGCTGGCTTTAAACTCACAGAGATCTGCCTGCCTTACCTCCCAAGTGCTGGAACCAAAGGCTGAACCACCGTGTCTGGTGAGACAGGTACTCCTGGGTCAACAATCTGGTGACAGAACCTGAAGAAATTCTCTCTGATGTGGGCCAGAAAAGGCTCTGGACAGAGATGTGACCTGAACCAGGCATTCACTTAAGCGGGAAGATGCTTCAAAGAGCAGTGGGAAGGGCAGGCAGGCAGCGGTGCCGTGAGGAGGCAGTAAGGGACGGGATGAATGGGGGGAAGGATAGGGTTAAGGAGTGGAGGGGAATTGCCACGTCAACAAGTTATAGCAGAGAGCCTTGGACTCTAGGCCAAGGAGCATAGTGCTATCTGGGATGCTGAAGTCTCAAGATGTAAAGGCCTCGGGTTCAGCGGATGGACCTGTTCTGAGACTTCTTAGGTAGTGGCTAAGGTGGCTGAAGCCACCTAAGTCATCCCCCAGCCTCTAGCCTGGGCTTGGTGCTTCTGCATGAATATCTCACTCCTAAGTGTGCCCTCCAGTTTGTCTTCCCAGTGGGAGAAGGGGCACACACAGACTAGGTTCAGTAGTTCCCAGGAGTGAAGCCTTAGCCAGCTGTTCCCATGGCAACCACCCATTGGTGCCTGGTGCAAGAGGGTAGGAAGCACAAGGAACTGGAAGAGATGAGCAGGTCCCCAGACTTCACTGGGAGCTGCCCCCAGTAGAATGTAGGGGAAGTCAGAGCAAAGCCTAAAAGACCTTCAGGACCAGGGACTCCCCTTGTTCTTTGGAGGAGGGAAATTCAACCGGGCCCAGGCAGCTGATTCCCCCATATCTTCTCACAGCCCTTCGCATCCTGCTCATTAAACATAGATGACCCTAGGGAGGGGGTTCAGGGGTCACCAGCTGCTGGGGCTTCTGGCCAGAGATAGGCTTCAGATCATTGGCAGGGAGAATGCAGCATGACTACCTGGGCTGGCTGCAGAGGCAGAAGGGGGAGTGGCGGGGAAGCTGGTGTGGCGCAGTCAGCAGCATGTCCCCCAGAAGAGGCACCTGCTGTTGACAAAGATTAGAAATGAGTCAAGGGAGCCGTAACCAGTCGGCTCTGGGCTCTGTTCTGTTTCTTATTCATTAAAAACAAGAGATGGGTGAGGTAGAGTCTTCAGACTGACAAGGTGTGGTGAGCAGTAAAGTTGGGGTTGGTGACTTTGGGTTCAAGCCCCAGTCCTGCATGTCATAGCTGAAAGCAAGTGCAAACTGCTTACCAGTCTCTCCATGGCCAGATGGACTTCATGGAACATGCTTCATACGGGGAACATGTTCATTGTGGGAGCTTTAAAGGCTGGAAGCGAGTGAAATACTTGACACACAGGAGGCATCGAATAGGTGCTAGTTGCCTCCAAAGGTAGAGGGACAGTTGGCTTTTGACATAAATTCTGCAAAAGTGTTGCTATATTTTCAAGAATAAAGGCCAGCCAGGCCCTGGGTCTTACAAAGACATAGACACACACACACACACACACACACACACACACCTCCATTTTACTCCTGATTACTTCCCTTAAGAGTTGCTTTCTCAAAAAAAAAAAAAAAAAAAAAGAAGAGTTGCTTCCTCTCAACTTTAAACTAATCTCCAGGGCCATGCTCAGCCGCTTGCAACAACCTGGATGACTTCAAGGGATAAAGATACACAACAAATGACATCTGGTGGCTTCTGTTTGTCCCTGTAGGGCAATGTCTCCTCTGCCTGTATTGTAGACAGACACTCCTGACTCTAACTCCCCAGAACCCTGCGCATAAATCGGTCACTGTGCTCTGTCCTGTGTGGATAGTCCAGGTCGTATTCTGCCCACAAAGTGTCCTCTGAGAGGACTGCAGCAACAAGAATCCAAGTTCTAGCCAGCCAGGCAGAAGTGGGGGGTGAACACAGGGCACTCCATATTGAAATATGTATCACCATTTAACTTAGATGTAGCTTGGTAGATCAGGAAAGTTCAAGGAAGGTTCCATTCTCCTGGGAATTTGCCTCTATTCAAAGGTCACTCACCCTGAGGTGCTGAGCCATCGCAGTAGGAACATGGCTGCCGAGCTGATGCAGACTCTGGGGGCTGGGCACGGGCTGACGGAAGGCCTGGGTGTTCCCCCATTACTTCTTCCTGATCTTGCCCAGGCTCCACTCTGACGGGGTTCCCCGAGCGGCTCCACTGCCCTCGGAGGTAGGCAGCAGCGGTCCTCTTCCCTCAGAGCTCCCCTCTCCCACTCTCAACAGAGTAGGAATGGGCTTGATGCTTTCTCCCAGCAGAAACTGAGGCCCAGAGAGAATAACCAGCCTGGTCACGGGCCCCAGAAGACCCTGTGACTTGGACCACCCCCAGCCTGGTGCTCATGCTGAAGGAACTTTACAACTATCAGGTCTCCCAGGTTCCTCAGGGCAGAGACCAACTAGCGGGGGCAGGACTGGACAGGAGAGCCCCAGTCCCTGTCTCCATCCTCTCCACCAAAGGTATTCCCTGTGAAGGTGAAAATGCTGCTGCTGCTGCTACTGCTGCTGTGCCTCCAGGCTCCCCTGTGGCCCAGGCTCCCGGGCTGCAGAATCAGACAGAGAGAATTCTGAATGTTCCATGCAGGCAGTGACTGGCCTTGGCTTGGCAAGCAGGCCATCCAGCCCGCCTGCCAGGCATTTGAGGAAGCTCCTTCCAAGGCCAGAAGCCTTGCAGGTTGCAGAGCTGGGACAAAGCCCAGTTGGGGAGAAAGGACTCCCTCGAGGAAGTGTTGGACAGGAGCAGTGGCTGCCAGTAAGGCCTGCAAGACTGGCAGGCGGCCCCCGCATCGTGGAGGTAGAGAATTCTCGGCCTGGCCAGTGGCCCATGACTCCCCTGTCTCCTGGCAATGATTTATCTCATTCATCCCAGAGTGGAGGACAGGCCTCATCCTGTGATCTGCGAGGAGTATGACTCCAGCACACCAGTCAGGAAGGGCCTCCGGGTGTCCGGCCAGGTTGTCTTTGCTGGCATTGGTAATTTATTTAGGAAGAAGCAAGGACTTCAAAAAGAGACTGGGATTCAGATCCCTACTATGCCATTGACATAACCATGTGGCCTTAGAGAGTAAACTGGCCTCTTGGAACCAAACACCTGGAAATAGGGGTAATTATTTTTATCCCTCCAGGATTGTTGTCTTCCAAGAACAGAATGTCTGTCCATGTTTGGGGCCAAGGGCGGCATGTAGAACATGCTCAGGAAATGGTCCCCTTTCTTTCCATTCCCGCCTGTCTCCAAGAACACTGTCACTTCCTCAGACCTTATTCTGCCCTACCGTGGGATTCTCTGCCTTCACAATTGTGAGTCTTCCTTAAAGCTAACAGCTTGGTAATTCTAGCTTATGCCTATGCCCTGAAAGGGGGTAGCTGGGGGCTCCCAAGCCTTTGTCTAAGACCATGGGGGTTCACCCTGGAGATAGTGGCAGATGGCTGAATCCAAAGGTCTCCAGTGATGGCAGTGGAGGATCAGTGACACAGAAGGCATTCCCAGAAACTCAAGCCCCCTGGGAGGTAGCCCAGCGCTGAATTCAGGCAGCATCTGATGTTGGATCAGATGCTGTGTGGGTGGTACTGGATTCAGGGAGCTGGAGGAGTGAATAGCTTCCTTAGCTAGGGGGACCCCTTTTTCTGGGCCAGCCGTACGTGGGCCAAACCTCGCCCCCCACCTTTCTCCCTCAGAATCCTTAAAATGGACACTACACTCTGCATGGTCAGGCCTGGGGCTGAGGTCCGCAGGCTGCGTCATCTTGACTGACTCACTGCACTGTTGGGTTCTGGGAGGAAGGGTGGCATCCTCTAGGAGCAGGTCTGAGGGAGAGTGGACCCTGCCCTGGGGGTGAAGCTAGGTGAAAGGCAGCCACAAATACAGCCAGCTTTTACCGTCTGCACCTATCTGCCATCAGGTCCAGTCAGGCAAGTTTCTCATTGACCCACTTTGGGTCCCAGGGTTCTGACCCTGGGACCCTGAAGATGGACTGGGTTGCCTGTAAATGCTGGGGACACACAATGTAACCCTGCCAGTTAGGAGGCTGATTCTAGACGATTGAGAGCGGGCAGGGCAAGGCAGGGGGTGTGCCAAACTTCTGGAGAAAGAGCTGGTGACCTTACACAGTCCCACTCCAGTGCACGCGGACGGGCTGCACGGTGCGGAGCAATTTCAGGAATGCCTTGTGGCTGGGCTGCCATAGTTAACTAGCCTATGTGGCAAGGTCACTGTCGAGTACTTGAAATGTGGCTAATGTAATTGAGGGAATTGAACTGTAATTAATTCTAATATGAAAGGTGTTTATTCTTAAATCATTAGAAAAACACATATTAGGTCTGTGCGAGATAGCCTGGCGCACTGGGGCACTGGGCTGGCCACACTATGACAGACATGTGTTGCTGAAGCTGGGCAAAAGCCAAAATGAGACATTTTGGATGACAGAGTTGCCATTCCTCAAAACATCAAACACACATTACCATATGACCCAACATAGACTCCTCAGCAAATTCAAGAGGAATATGTCCGCACACACATCAGTTTTCATAGCAGCATTATTTATACTGGGCAAAAAGCAGAATTGAAGCAAATGTCTATTAAATGATGGATAGGTAAGCAGCTATTATCCATATGGTAGAATATTATTCAGCCATGAAAAGGAACAAAGGGTGATCTGTACTACAACATAAACCAACTTTGAAAAGGCAGTGCTAAGTGATAGAAGCCACAAAGGTGCTAGTGTGTGATTCTGTTTGTATGAGGTGCCCTGAGTGGGCAGATCTACAGTCAAAATGTAGATGTGTTTGCCAGGGATTAGAGCAAGGAGAGAATGGCAAGGGAGTGCTTATGTGTGCAGGGCTTTTCAGGAAGGGGATAAAAATATTTTGAAATTACATGAGTGATGATGTAAAAACATGCCAAAAGCCATAGTATTATGTATTTTAAAAAGTGGATTTTATAGCATGTGATTATACCTCATCTCTAGCTGGTGGTGCCAGTATTGGACAAAACTAGAACAGCTGTTTTCAAATTCTGGCTCTCCCTCGTGTGCTATATCAAATCATCTTGGACAGCAGTCTTGGCTGCCCTGAACTCCAGTTTTCTCAGCTATGAAACTGGGGTAATGAATGGACCGGCCCAGGTATGTCATGCAACTGAACAGGGCTCATATACATAAGAGCTCTAGAAGAGTACCTGGGTTAGAAGAGTTAGCTAACACCTACTATTATTAGGGTCACAACCAGAAGTCCCCCAGGCCTCTGCCAAGGCTGTCCACACCTGAGCCCAGCCCCTCACTTCTCCCCACCGCCTTGCCTGCAGATGGTCCTCTCGGCTATGTAAACCGTTGCTATAACAACCACTCGCGGTTCCCAGCCGCAGCTGCAGAAGAGACATCCGAGACATGTCTCTTCTGAGACTGAGCAGGGTGTCACACAAAGGCTCTCGGCATTGTTAAAATAGGAAATGTTCCAGTACACCTTGGGGTTCACCGGGCAGGAGATCCTGGCTCTGCCCTTAGCAGCGACCTGCCTGTGTGGCCGAGACGGCCAGGCCATTCTCTGCTGGAGGCCTGCCTGTAAGCCCAGTCCAGCGTCAAGTCTTTAGAATCCTCTCTTATCCTGTAGCCCGATGTTCAGAGGGAAAGGGAAAGGAGGCATTTCTTTAGAAGTGTAATAGAAAAACATAGACCTAGCTGGGCGGTGGTGGCGCACGCCTGTTAATCCCAGCACTTGCAGAGGCAGGCAGATATCTGAGTTGGAGGCCAGCCTGGTCTACAGAGTAACTTCCAGGACAGCCAGGGCTACACAGAGAAACCCTGTCTCAAAAACAAACAAAACAAAGCCAAGAGCAAAAAAGAGAAAGAAAGAAAAAAGGACCTTATAACAAATAGTCCAAACAGGCTCTCTTCTGGCCCCTTTGCCCTCAGTGCTAACTGTCCTTGACCTAACAAAGCCTTCCCCAAGGGGATGTAAGTGCTAGTCATTGAGAAGTAGCTGGCTCCTGGGCCTGTAAGCTTACTCCCCAAGTTCTCAGCCAAAGCTTTGCTGCATTTTTGCACAAGGCTGTGTGAAGCCGAGCTGTAACCCCATTGCACCCAGCAGCGTGGAGCCCCTTTCTGCCTTCAGCTCACTGCAGATATCTCCTTTCTTCCCCAAAGGACCTTTATGGAGCATGGTAGAAGGAGACTGCCCTCCCTTCCCCCCACCCAAAAGCCTCGCTTACTGTGAAAGAGCAGAAGTGAGACCTCCAGAGAACAGGCTTGAACCCGACCCACTTCTCCAGGGCGCTAGTGTTGAAAGGCGAGCTGGATTCTCTCTCAAACTTAGGCTCTGAGTACGAGCTTGCCAAGGGAGCCCGTGGGCCTCCAGAGCCTGCTTCTTCCTTGAGATGGCTGAATAATCTTTTTAAGCCAGGCCCTGCTCTTAAACTGTCCCAGAACTGGGGCAGGCCCTGCCTGGGTAGATGGTACAGCAAAATGCTGCAAACACTGGGCTCTTCTCCAAGTATGCTAACCTAGCCAAGCTGGGGGCACAGAGAAGGATGTCTGCCCCAGGAGAGTAGAGCCTGCAAGGACGAAATCCTAAGCAAAAATTCAGAGGGAAAAGAGGCCTTTGGGCGACTTCCCCCAAACCCTAGAGCCAGACAGCTGCCTATCTTGCAGCATTGCGGTATCAGCAAGGCTGCAGGCGGCTGAGGACCCATAGCGCCCCCGTGTGGTTGTTCTCTGTAACAAGCCCCAGAGACGTGACAGGTTGGCATCCCCTGCCTGCAATATTGAGAAGCAAGGTTTTTGGTGGCTGTCTTACCAGAAAGATGTAACAGACAACAGAGATCTGACTTGTGACAGAGATATTTCTCCATCATTCTGTGTGGAGATGTTGAGCCCTGGTGTTTTGATGGGTGTCCTGACCTAATAGTGTTCAACCAAATGCAAGGATTTCCCAAAGTAGGACCCTCCAATCACAGCACCTGATGTAGGAGCCGGCAGTGCAGCAGATTCTTGGGGGTGACACCCCAGAATCTATGCTTAAAAGTAGGCGTTTTCATAGACCTCAGTGGACCACAAAGTCTTAGACTCAGACTACCCACGCTGGAGAGGGGTCTTCTATGTGAGAGCATAGACGCAGACTCCCAGCGCTCAGTCCTCTACCCAGCTCCCTTACTTGCAGACCAGGAAACTGAGGCCCAGGAGAAGTCCCACAAGTCCCACAGCTGCTCAGCATGTTCCCTTGGAACTTCTTCCTCAACGAACATCAAAGCTGCCCGTGAAGCGGGGAGACTCCTGCCTGGTTGCGGTGTCTCTGCACACCTCTCTTGTGTAGCCCCAGATTTGTTTGTAGTTCCTAGTTTCTGCCTAACACCCCCATATGGCCAATGCATTGGGGGTTGTTTTGTTTTAAGTCCTGGCTCTTTCTGTTGTCTCATGCAGCAACCAGCAGGACTAAAGCCAGCCCACTCACTGACTGAGTGGGTTCAGGGTTGGGGGGCAGGAGCGCTGAGTAGATGCAAACGCAGGATTTGCCACACTGCCGGGTTCAATGTCAGCCGCTTCTGACAATATTGGGACTTAAGTGCGGGGATGAGTGGAATGATAGGATTAGTAACAGAATAGTCCCCTGCCTGCGTGCTCTGTGACAGTGGGGTGTCTGCGGCATGGAGGCCCGCCCACGCGGCATCCTTCTAGGACCTCTGGCTCAGCGGGTGATTTGGGAAGGGGTGAAGGGAGGGGTGGAATTGAATTGCCCTTCAGACAAGCTCCTGTGCTCTGCCTTAGAGCAAAGGACGTTTGGGTCACTCATCAGATTTTAGCACTTTCCCTGCCACAGTGCCAGGCAGACGGACATGTGCCGGACACAGCCTTCGCAGGGGTGGGAATGAATCCAGTGCAGGGCGACTGGTGCGGAGCCCACAGGACTGCCCAGTTTAACTCTGAGCCACTGGGGGCACCCCGGAATGTGCCCCTAGGCCAGGGGTGCACTGGGGTGACCTGAATGGCCTGCTCTTGCTGGAGTTGGTAGATTTATGTCCTTGAGTGGAGGAGTGGGGGGGAAAAGATTCCGATTCCCAGAGACATTTGACCCATGAAACACAAAGTACTGCTCAACAAATGCTGGCCGCAATGTGCGGACGTCCCCAGGCTCTGCTTCCATTGTCGCAGTAAGGACTAGGAGAGAGCGGCCCACGGGCGGGCGAGGGCTGGAATCTTGTTAGAAGCTGAAACAGAGACAATTTTCTAGAATTTAAAGATTCTGAGGATCACATAGGGTTGGGAATTTCCTTCCTCCAAAGAGCTGTTGAGAGGGGGTGTGTGAGAGAGAACAGACATGGAGAGGCCCAGTCCTTCCTGTTTCCAGGTCGTTGAAGCTGGCCTGGATTTCTACATGGATCCAGGCCCAGACCATCCCCTGTGGTTAATTCTGGCTGTGATTTACCTCTTCTGCAGACACTTCTCAGCCCACAGCCCTGGACAGTGAAAAGCCCAGGCCAGGAGTCACAGCAGCCCCGAGTCCCCTCTGGGGACTTATAGGAGAGGTCATTTCCTGTCCTTAATCTCCTCCTGGGGCTTTCGTGTCACCCAGCCCCACCCAGGAAAAAGCCAGTCTAGAGGTGAGGCACAGATGCACTTCTCCTCTGAGCTGCATGAGTTCTGAGCTCCATGGGTTCTGAAACACGAGTGGAAGTAATTAAGGCTTTGATAGTCAGTTATTGTAGTTTACTTAATTGCTGGCTAATAATTAAAACCTCCCAGAGTGTGGGGAAGCCTGACTCCTGGGTGGTGGATCCCTAGAGCCTCTGGAATTTGCCTGACTCTCTTGGGGCTTTTATTCTGATCCTGGGGCTCCCTGTCCACTGTTCTCTCAAAGTTTAGCCTTCTGGCCCAAGCAAGTCCCTGACACCAAGTGCACCCCACAGGGAAGACCAGTCCTGAGAAAAGCAGCTAGTCAGGCTTGATGCCGCAGAAGCAGGGTTTGGTGACTGTATCTCACCTGTCCCTAGATCCAAGTGTGAGGATCCATCTGTGGGCAGCAGAGTGTAGGGACCTCCAGCCCCGCTGCCCACCCACCTCTGCCTTCTGCAAGACCCGAGCTGCATTTCCGGAAGTTTGCTCGGCACCAGGCCCTGCTAAGTGTGCTGTTGAGCTAGGCCTTGAGCCTCACTGCAGCCCTACCAGGCCATGCCGTTCCTCTCCCCAGTGGGAAGGAGACCTGCAGCAAGATGAGGTGACCTGTTTGAGGTCAGCCTGGCTGGGAAGGAGAGTGTAGGACCTGGATGGCGGGTTTTCTTCTTGACAGCAAGAATCATGTTCTTTTTAAATTGTGTGTTTGTTGTTTTTCAAAATAGGTTTCTCTGTGTAGCCTTGTCTATCTTGGACTAGCTTTGTAGACCAGGCTGCCCTCAAACTCATAGACATCTGCTTGCCTCTGCCTCCCTAAGTGCTGGGATCACAGGCGTTGCCACCAAACCTGGCTTCTATTTCTTAAGTTTTATTGTTTGTTTGCTTGTTTGAGACCAGGTCTCTCTACATATCCCTGGCTGGCCTGGAACTCACTCCATAGACCAGACCGGTCTATGGACTCAGAGTTCTGCCTGCCTCTGCCTCTCTAGTGATAGGATTAAAGTCGTGAACGACAGATACTGACCTAAGGACTATGTTCTTGACATCAAAAGCCAGTTTCTCCCCAGTGTCCAGGTCTTTAGCTTAGCAACACCTCAGTCTTGTCATTCCTGGGAGGCCTGTTCCCCTTGTCTGATGTCAGGCAGGTGGAAGGAATCTGCTCACATGTCCCTCCCTATGTACCCCAAACCTTCCCTTCTTGTGTGCAAATTGCCTCTTTTCCTCATGATTTTCTTAGTCATCTTCCTGTCACACAATGGGGGCATAGTCACCCAAACTCCTCTGTGTGTGTTTGTCTGCAGAACGCTGTATAGACACACCTTGGTGTGATGTGCATATTCCGAGGCGTGGTATCATAGTGGGAAGAATGGGGAGGGGGTGGAATCCAAACACAAATGATGAATCAGATTGAATACCGAGGGGTCACATGCTTACCATCATGCCTCACATGTGGCAAACACGCAGTCACCTGTGTGCAAGTATATTTGATTGTTCGTCCTTAGCCGTAAGACTCCATGGACAGGAATCTCTCTGTATGGACACATGCACGCGCATGCATGCACACACACCACATTTCACCCTTGGAGCTGTGAACTGTTCTGCAAAAACTTAGCTGTTATCCGCACAAAGGTGCCACAAAGGTTGGGAGCACCCTGAATAGCGGCAGGGAGGAGACGCCTCCATCTTTGACATACCTCAGCTCTATTTTGCCCCCAGACCCACTCATGCTGAGACCACAGGGTTAACCAGGCACAAGCAAGCAGCTTCTGAGACATCAGGACTTCACCAGTTCAACAACTTACAGGTTGTGTTGATGTCATCGCAAAGCAACTGGTACCTCAAATCCCTGCATAACTCCCCAGATCTTTGAGGTGGGGTGAGCTCTTTCACAAATACAACTTAATGGAATTTTAAGCTTAACATGGACAAAAATGCCTTGGGGACCAGAGGTGTGAATTTCTCTCTCCATCTCTCTCTCTCTCTCTCTCTCTCTCTCTCTCTGTGTGTGTGTGTGTGTGTGTGTGTCTGTGTCTCTCTGTATCTGTTTTTCTCTCTCTCTCTCCACACAGACATACAAATAGGTAAAGTATCTGTAGGTAGCATATAAGTCCTGGTGTTTCAGTTTCATATATCTTTTCTCCTAAGAGGGCAGACAGACCCACTTTATACATACAGAGAGAGAGACACACACAGAGAGAGACAGAGACAGAGTGTGTGTGTGTGTGTGTGCAGGAAAAACACAAGGTGTCATATCCCAGATGGCCACCAGGGGACACTGCTGAGGCACCGAGGAAGCCCCATCGTGTAGCCTCTTCAGGACTGTCCCAGCTAGGGCGCTGCCCAGATCCCATCATCCCCATCAGATCAAGCTGTCCTGGCTTCCTTGCCTTCCCTAAGCAGACCCTGGGGTCTGCAGACAATTCATAGCTCTGCTACCCCCTGCTGGTTGTGCTCTTGCACTTGGCCCCCACCTCTGTGCCCCAGGACTGGCCATTTCTCTGGTTTTTGAGGAGTCCAGGCCTGGGGGACTGCCTTACTCTACTCTGGGGACAGGGGAAATGTAGGGGTTGGGGCATAGAACTTTAAGGAGACTGGGGCAAGAGGGCACCATCACTGATACAGCAAGAGTTGTTATCTTGTTCTCTCTGGCTACCAAGATTCCAGTTTCTAGTTCGCATCATGCCCAGCTGTTCCCCGAAGCCTAGCGAACTGGGAATGAAGCTGGCCAGCTATATATGGCTTAGACCTTTCTTTCTTTCTTTCCTTTTTCCTTTCTTTATTTTTATTTATTTATTTTGTTGTTGTTGTTTTGAGACAGGGTTTCTCTGTGTCACCCTGACTGTCCTGGACTTCCTCTGTAGACCAGGCTGGCCTTGAACTCACAGAGATCCGCCTGCCTCTGCTTCCCTGACTGCTGGGATTAAAGGTGTGCATCACCACTTCTGGCTGCCAACATTTTTTTCTTACAGAGACGGGGACTCTTTTTTTTAATGCCAATATCTAACACTCCCCCACCCCATGTATAAGCATACATGCACATACAACACACACATATACACACATACATAGACAATACACACACATATATACACATTCACACATACAACACATGCATATACACACATACATATACACATATACAATATACACACACCGCACATATACATATACAACACACACATACACACATGCACACACACACAAACACACACTACATTTTTAAAATGGCAGCGGCACTCGTTCAGTCTTGGGATATCATTAAGCACTCACTGAAAGCACTCACTGCACCACACTCCGCTGATACAGGCATGTCCTGTGTTATGCCAGAAGAGATGAGTTTCTTTCAGACTCAGGTCTGCCCACACATACACACATATACAATACACACACATGCTACTTGTGTGGCCTTGAGTAATTCATTTGATCTCCCAGAGTGTCAGTGTTTTCATCTGTAAAATGGAATGATTGCACAAAACTCGCAGAAATGTTGTAAGGATTCAACTGGATGATGTGTGCGGGGCCTGGGCACACCCGAAAGTCTCTGAATAACTCTCTGTCACTTTCCTCTTTGAAAACACTTTTTGGAGGAGTGTGCACCTTGGCTCTTTTCTGTCCAGACCATAGAAGGCATCACCGTTCTGTGAAACCCATGCCTTGGCACCATGTTCTCGATTCCCACATAAACTCTCGAGGATTAAGCCTTAAAATATATAGGTGTACACTTCCTGACCCTGACTGTGTCCCATGCCAAGCCATCACTTAAAGCCATGGAGCAACTCACAAGGTGACACTTGCCAGGATAAACAGGCAGTGGCAGCCAGAGAAATGACGCCAGGGCTGTGGACACAGCATGGACCACTGGCACAGAGGCCTGCCGTTTGTCCTTGTTCCTTGACATTGTCATGAGGTAACGGGTACATGGGACTGGCCATGAGAAACTGGGGGGTGGGGGTGGGGTGAGGACAAGACTGCAAGGAAGGGAGACAGAGATGGCTGGGCCCAGGTTTGGAGCCGGTCCTAGAAGAAGGTGTCCCAGAGGCTCTGGGGAAAGCCATAGAGCATGGCCCTTCCACCCCTCTCCTGGCCAGCCAGCCAGTTACAGCCAGCCTGAGCTCAGTCTTGAGAAAAAAATACCTCTTATGGGATTCGGAAATGTTCTCTTTGGCAGCCAAAAGGAGCTTGCTCTCCCGCTGAGTCTGTGGGTGGAGAGAGGCTGGGGCTGGAAGTGGGAGTAAGGCTGGCTTGCCCAGAGGGCTGGAGGGGTTGAGGGAGGAGGACAGGGGTTGTCCCACTGTCATCTCTTTGTCACTGGCTGCTGAAGACTGCCTTTTGAGGAGGATGGGGAAGCTAGGTTCTGTTCAGTGACTTTAGATTTCAACATAAAAGGTAAACCGTGGAGCGGTGCTGAACTTTATTATAGTGTCCTCAGGGCCTAGCACAGTGCCTGGTACCGAGTTCTGTTGGTGGTTTTGTTCTTGTTTTATTTTTTATTCATTTTTTTTAAAATTTTGTTTGGGTTTTTTGTTTGTTTCTTCTTCTTCTTTGAAACAGGGCCCCACTATGTAGTCTCAGCTGGCCTAGAACTTGCCATATAGACTACACTGGCCTCATACTCAAAGAGATCCACCAGCCTCTGCTTCTGGAGTGCTGGGATTAAAGGTGTGCACTATCACGCCCAGCCCCAAGTGGGTACTCGATGAAGATTTCTTGAATGGGTCAATAGAAGGGAAAAGAAAGTTCTTTGAGTTGTTGGGTCATTTGGATGCTATTTCCATCCCTGATGGGAGAAACTAACGTCATCCTGCCTGGAAACCAAGGTTGAGCAAAGTGGTCCTGACCAGTCCAGACTCCTGCCACACCCATGCTTCTCCTGCCAGGATTCTAACTCTTGAATAGGGTCTGAGCTGCCCCCAGGAGATGAGTGCTCCTCTCCAGCTCCCACCAGCCACCTCTGGCTTTGCCAGAACTGCCTCCTGCACACCACAGGGCAACTGCACTTGTTCCCAAGCCTTCAGAACACTGGTCTGTGATGGACTGAAACTGACCACATAGGAATATTTATACCATGAGAACAGGCCCTGCCCATCAGTGTCCACTCCTCTAAAAGTCCTAAGCACACACCAACACACTGCTACAAAGTAGGTTTTGGGGGAGGGGGGGCCATTTTTACTCCACAGGAAACTGTGCCTGTGACTTCTGTCTTTGCTGTGAGAAGAGCCTCCCCAAACCCAAGCCAGGGGCAGCAGTGGTTACCCAGGGAAAGGCTCTGAGGGGCCCTGTCACAACCCTTGTCAGGGTTGTTGTTTCAGCAAGCCCAGGGCACACTCGGAAGCCTTTAGCTGTACCTGCTTTGCTGGTCGCCTTTGAGGAACAGAGAGGTTGCTGGCTGGCCCCACGGTCTGGCTTCTAGAAGATGTGCCCTATCTCTCCCCTCCCCCCCCCCCCCCCCGTCCGGCCTTTAGGAGCTGGGCCCCCCCCCCCCCCCCCCCCCCCCCCGGCCTGCAGTTCTGTTCAGGAAGCCCTCTCCATTCACCTGATCTTTCTACTCTCCTTGCCAGATCCAGAGTCACAGAGGAAGAGAACAGTGCAGAATGTTCTGGATCTTCGGCAGAACTTGGAAGAAACCATGTCCAGCTTGCGAGGCTCCCAGGTGGCCCACAGGTAAGCTTGAGCTGTCTTGGTGATGTCCTTTCCCTGGGTCTGGCGGGCAAGGCCCCAGGATCTCTCCACATCTCCACAAGGTCATCCCAAGCCAACCAGGTGGCTGAGTTGTGAACTCAGGTGTTTGGAGCTCCATATTGCCAGTGCTGCAAGGGAAGGGGCACCTGGCATCACAGCAGAAGCCCCTGTCAGTCTTGCCTCTGCTTATGATTGAGCATGGGATTCCACTTCTCCAAATCACTGTGACAATGGCTGGGTAGGGGTGGGAGGCGCAGGTGTGCAGTCTTGATACCTGTTCTGTCTGTGGGCCTCAGTCTCCTCAAGTCTCGAGGGCTTTGTGTACTAAACACCCCTCCTACTTTTCAGGTCCCATCCTTCCGGGATGCTGGGACCCAGACCCTTCCAACACCTTGGCTCACCAGCCTTCTGCCAACAAGGTGTCCCCTGGCTTCCTCTATCACTCTTGAAGGAGGGGTGAATACCTGGCAGGACCTACATATTATCACCCACAAAATTAGCCCTGCCTTCTTATCCCCTAACCCTTACAGAAGCTCTCAAACCCCCAGCTCTAGGGCACACCTATCCCACAGCCCTTTGCCCTAGAGCAACATTCTGGCCCCAGCCCCTGTGAGTCAGAATTTCCTATTTGGTTCCTCTGGGCTTCCCTGAGCTGTTCAGATGAGCTCATACTGTCAGCTCTAAGGGGGACAGAGGGCCCAGCTGAGTTCTGAGGAGGGAGGTGAGCAGACATCCAAGACTGGGAAGTTGTGGGGCATGAACATGGAGGCTGGAAGCCTGTGTATTGGGAACCAGCTGAACTGGAGGGAGTCCTCTCTGTCTCCTAGTGTTAGAAAACTGACTGCAAAGTTGGGGCATAAGGCTGATGGGAAGAGGACTTTTATGAGCTAAGGGCATGGCCAGTCAGAGGAGTATCCAGACATACTTAAGTGCCCTCGATGTTGGAGAACCTGTTAGCTTTTGTAAATCTAGTCTCTGTGGAAGCATCATGACTACTGCTGAACCTCATCTTCAGGAGCCTTCATCCATTGGTCCTAGTCTTCCTGTTGGGACCTTTCTTATTTTCCTACTTCCCACTACCTCCCACATCCCCACTCATATGCCTCCCTTGAAAAACCTGGCTCTTATTCCCAGACATCTAAGCATCTTACTGACGACTAAAAAGGAGGGAATCAAGGGAGTCTGGGAAAAATTGGTCAATGTGGCTTCAGGAGCCTCAGAACAGTCTCTGTCCCATCCCACAAGCCCCAAGCAGGAATCCAGGAAGAGTGGGGCTCTACCTCCACTGAACCACGCAGCAGTTTAAGCCACCTATAAATAAATCTTGATCATCTTCATTTCCCCATCCAAAGAAGTTTCTGGAACTTCTCTCAGTGCCAAGTCACCGCCAGGATTGTGCCAAAGAAGCCAAGAATTGCTGAGTTGCTATAAGAGTCACACCCCAAATGACTCATCCACAGAAGCGGGGCAGAGGCGGTCTCCTGGTGCCCTGATGCATGCCCTGAGGCCCCAGGGAAGTAGGGAAGACTCTGCTTGGATGGCAAAAGGAAGCCTAAAGCCTGTTGTAACGGTGACTGGTTAAGACAAGGGCCTTGGGGCCTCTGGCTCCTTTTATGGAAAAGAAAGTACCCACAGCAGTCTGGGTCTTCTGTTTACCATGGACTCAGGGTCACTTCCTCTCTTAGTCTTTGGTTTATATTAGCTCTGGTCCACACTTGGATAACCCAAACACCAGTGTCCTGACTTTTATGGCTCTTTGGCTTTTTAAAGTGCTTTCTATCCATTGATCTTTCTCCTCACCTAGGCTAGAAAAAGGACCTGGGAGAAGATATACCTGTTGGATTCCACAGGCTGATGGGGGCAGTTGTGTCCATACAGCATGGGGACACACCAGTCTTCAGAGCAAACATAGTCTTATCACCCAGGGCCCCAGGGCTCAAGGGGTGCATCTGCTAAGGTCGCTCTCACCCTGGGACTCACAGGGTGACTTAGACTCAGTTCCTTTTTGGAAACTTACTTCTGAGGTAGTTCCTCTATTACCCTAGGTGCATTTCCCTTGGTGAGGAGAGTCTGGGACTGTGAAGACAGGAAGCAAAACTGACCTTCCCAGAAAGGCAAGCCTGGGCTGGGTGTACGCTGAAGGTTAGAACAGCTCTGAACTAAAAACCCTTTCCACTGAAATCTAGACATGGGTTTTGGTGGGGGGAAAATGGACAGTTGCAGTGCACACATTTAATTCCAGCACTTGGGAGGCAGAGGAAGGCAGAACTCTGAGTTCAAGGCCAGCCTGTTCTGCAGAGGGAATTCCAGGACAGCCTGCATAGAGGGTGGGCCAGAAACAGATCTGAGTGAGGAATCCTCACTTCCTTATGTGCTTGCTACTGTGGTGGAGGCCACTTACCCAAACCAGCTCCCCTGGATAGCTCCATGCTCTGAGCATGGTCTGCGACTGCTGCTGTCTTTCCTCTCCTCCTCCTCCTCCTCCTCCTCCTCCTCCTCCTCCTCCTCCTCCTTCACCACCACCACCACCATCATCATCATCATTTTATTGTCAGCTTATTTTTGCTAAGCACTTAGAGCCTGAGGCCCTGACCTTCATCTGTGCTGAGACAATCCCTGCCCCATTCAGCATATTCATCCTAGGTCTGCTCTCTGTGGATTCCCTTGTGAAGTGCTAGAATGAGGGGTGAGCATTCAGACTGAGCCACATTATGACTGTGGCTTCTTTGCCATCAGGGAACTTACATTATGGTGTTGAGATCCACAGCAACTAGAAGCTGATGCAGAACTGCAAACGTTGTTGGGATTGCCGGGCCCAGAGGGAAAGATAGGTGTAAGGCAGCTGAGAACATTCAGGAGGTCACTCATTGCCCGTGGGTCAGCTGCAAGGGCCCCATCGTGCTGGATTTTAGGAACACTGGTCACTCTGATTCTGCTAAGAAAAAAGGAGGACTATTTTTCTCAAGCTTAATAGAGACCATCTTGGAGGTTTTTTCTTTTCTTAAGCAACTTTATAAAAACAAAGAGAAACAAACAAAAATCAGTGACCTGTGATTCACATCTTTATAAAAGGGATGTGGTCACAGATCAAAGATTCTTTTGCTTTGTGTACTTCATGTCCAGCCATAGGTTGCTGACCCAGTTTTGGTGGCCCACGTACCTCACTCACGCCACGGATTCAACACTGTCTGACTTAATTTAGTTGAGCCACGAGATAAAGAAGGGTCAAAAGTAATTTAGAGTAGCATCATTGCTAGGCTTGGTGGACTTACCAATCACAGCCTAAAACAAAGCCCTGACACCATTCTTGCCAGATCTGAGCCATATTACCTCTCTGGCTCTGTGGGAGAAGAACCCAGGGCTCCTAGCCTCAGGCCCTCTGGTATTAGCCTGCTTGTGGCTTCCTTGGCCTGGCCTAGTGGCCTTAAGGCTTGGGACCCTGGATCTTGCTGTACCTCTGGTTTGTTTTCCTTGGTCCTCCATCTTGTGAAGGCCGTGTCTGTTCATTGGGGAGTCTCTGCTTCTTCCTCTGATGTCCTGGCCTATGATGAGGACCAGTCTTCCTGGGGCCTGCTTTGTATCTCAGGTTCCCAAAAGCTTATTTGTTTATCTTGTACCTCTGACATCTGACTTTAAGTTTTCTTAGACCCGATATCTGGGAGTCAGCTAATCCTTTGCTCACTGATAGACAGAGGTGATGGCCACGCCCTGAACAAAAGTGAATAGTCAAGGTCTGCAGAGCTCTGGTGATCGGTAGCCTCCACTCTCCCTCACCCACCGGGCCTCACTGGTCCTTTCTGTAACCATGGAGCAGACACTTAGAAGCCCCCACAGAGGGGCATCCCAGCTCGGCACAGAGCGGCTGGGCTGAGGACTGAATCTGTGCTGTCTGCTCCCTCCGCAGCTCCCTGGAGATGACCTGTTACGACAGCGATGACGCCAACCCCCGAAGTGTATCCAGCCTCTCCAACCGCTCCTCTCCTCTCTCTTGGCGCTATGGCCAGTCCAGCCCCCGGCTGCAGGCCGGTGATGCTCCCTCTGTCGGGGGGAGCTGCCGTTCCGAGGGGCCACCAGCATGGTACATGCATGGGGAACGGGCGCACTACTCCCACACGATGCCCATGCGGAGCCCCAGCAAGCTCAGCCACATCTCCCGCTTGGAGCTGGTGGAGTCCCTGGACTCTGATGAGGTGGACCTCAAGTCTGGCTACATGAGTGATAGTGACCTCATGGGCAAGACCATGACAGAGGATGATGACATCACGACAGGGTAAGCACAGAGGCCCTTGGGCAGCGGGTGCAGGAGGCAGCAGAAAGAACAGTGGGAGGGGATTGTAGAAGTGGAATTCAGGAGGAGTCTGCTGTGCTGTGACACAAGGGGTCTGCAGAAGGCTGTTCTGCAAACAGATGTGGCTTATTCTAGAGGGGCATAGTGTGTAGGGCTGGTCCATTAACCTGTCCTCCAAAATGCCAGACCCAAAGAGCCCTGAGATCATTTCTGAGGCCAGCTCTTCTGCAAACTGGGTAGGCTGCAGATGATTTAATTTGCTTCCATATTTGCAAAAGGAGGCTAAGGATGTTGTCTCCTATTCCACACCTCCTACCTTATCACCCTTGGCTTATATCCTTGGGTTTCTGCGTCTGCAATTCTTCTACCCACAATGCCACACGCTATGTCATACCCTAGTCTATTAAGTCTTCTTTCCTGTCCTTGGATACCCCAGGGATCCTCAGTTCATCTTTTTCTGCCATAATAGACAATGTACACTTTGGGGAGACAGCTTGAACATGGCAGTCTTGGAAGTGAAAAGATAGGAAAATTTTTGAACGGATGGGTTTTGGAGTACTCTGGCCAATTTATTCAAGCCCTGCAACCAGAGCGCTGCATGGTTCTGGAAATTTCTCTTGGGTAGCTCTCAGCAGACTGCCACTTCCATTCTTCCTTCTTGGTTTTCTTGGGGGGGGGGTTTCCTCCATTCCTAAGACACCCTGAAAAGCAGCAGAAGCCCTTTCCTTAACTCTCAAATACCTAAAATAATACAGCCAGAGATCACTGCTCCTAATAAAATCCTGCAGCTTCAAGGGCATGGAGAGATGGAGCTGAGTTCCAGGCCCTCCACCACTCCCAGCCCACAGCCCACCCATGGGGATAAACTTGGCAGATCTGGTCAGGGTCTGTCCAGCTGATGAGGCTGCTCTGGAGCAAAACAACTGACTCATGAATGGCTTGTTTACTCCCTGGCAGATCCCAGGGGCAGCCCGACCTCACGCTCAGATCCGCCAGCCTGGAGCTGGGCTGGAGATAAGTCATGCTGTATCCAGGACCCAGCTGCTGCTGTGGTCAGAGCCTATGTGGGGAGAAAGGAGAGCCAAGGTGGTGGAGAAGCTGCTCCAAACAGACCAAATGCCCTGGCCAGTGCCTGTGAGGAGGCATCAGGTCCTTGTCCCCTGAGGTGCCAGCCCGATAGGACAGAGGGAAGCATAATGGAGCTGAAGTTTTAGGACTGTGCTAGGGAATTCCAAGACTGGCAGGACCCTCATCCTCAGGGAGCATTGTCACAGCCCTACTAATATCCCCAAAGTACCAAGGCACAGGACCCTGCATGGAGAGACCCACTCTGACTACACTAGCAGGACTCCTAGAATTAACTAGCTGTCTGAGCTCAAGCTAGTTAGTGAACCTCTAGACTTTAATCTGCCTATCTGCTGAATGCAGATAACTATAGGACTATCTATGGCCGATTATGAAGATAAAAAGGGTTAATATAAGTACAAGGCTTAGTATAATTCCTGGCTCAGTGAAATGCCTCATGATGTTAGCTGTTTGGACTGTTGTTAGAGTCTCAGACTGACTGATAGACACACCCTTGTCCTCAGAGAGTGTGCAGGAGTGTACAGTCTGTACTGGTCCCCACTCACCCAGAATCAGCAGCAAGGGCAGATCTAGTAGCAGCTGACTAATCCTGGAGACATAATGAGGTGTGAGGCACAGAAGTCTAAGGGGACGACAAGAAAGAAAAGGCATTGCCTTTGTCCACCATCCAGCTCCCATCTTTTATCCTAGTTCCTCTGGGTAATGCGTGTGCCCTTGATTGAGTTCATTCAAAGTCCCCAAGAGCGGCGTGAAGAAGAACTCAACCTCTCTACTCACTCTGCAGCTGGGAAACCAGAGAGCTCGGAAACATAAAATAAATGGCTGTCATGACAATAGTCACAAAGTAGATGAGACTGTCAGTTGTGATCCTAGTTTGCAATGTCATTTCATTCATTGCAATGTCTTTTGTGGTCAGTTTTCAATTAGTGTTAACTTTTTGCCCTAGTTAAGTGTTCTCTGTTCCTGAGTGCCTGTCCAGGACCATAAACAGAAGTCTGTCTGTCTTAGTCATTGTTTTATTGCTATGAAGAGACACCATGACCATAGCAACTCTTATAAAGGAAAACAATTAATTGGGGCTGGTTTACAGTTCAGAGGTGTAGTCCGTTTTCATCCTGGCAGGAAGCACAGTGGGATGCAGGCAGACATGGTGCTAGAGAAGGAGCTTAATCTGCAGGCCACAGAAGGGGATTGTGTGCCACACTAGGCCTATCTTGAGCATATGAGACCTCAAAGCCTGCCCTCCCAGTGACACGCTTCCTCTAAGAAGGCCACACCTCCTAATAGTGCTGCTCCCTAAGGGCCAAGCATTCAAACACTTGAGTGTATGAGGCCACTCCTATTCAAATGCCTCCTAAATGTGCTTAGGAAGCTAGTACTGAAAGAAATCAGTTCATAGCACCTATTTAATGCAGACTCTAATGCAGACCATTGCTCCTCAGTTAAGTGTTTTCAGATGACACATTGTGCTTTCATATTAAAGTAGGATATGCCAAAGTTCAGAAAAATCCTCAGTTGACCCTGTAAACCTGAGCTGCCATTCCTCAGCTTCCATTACTCTCGTCCCCATTGTGGTTCTCAGCCAGATTTTGAAATTTTTGAAAGTGAACTGGAGAGATGGCTCAGTGGTGAAGAGCACTCCAGAGGACCTGATTCCAATTCCCAGCACCCGAGTGCCAGCTCACCCCCGCCTGTAACTCCAGTCACAGGGCATCCGACACCCTTTTCTGGTCTCCAGCACTAGATGTACATGTGGTACACAAAAATAAATGCAGGTAAAACATGCATACAAGTTTTTTTTTACATTCCTTTCCTAAGAAAATTGATTTTCCAGTTTATAAGATGAGTTGGACCCTTTTCATCCAGATGGTGACACCTGCATCCACCCATCAGCCAGGGCCTATGGCCATCTAAACTTCTACTTCCCGGGGACCTCCAGAGCTGACCCATCTGAACAGTGCAGCAGATGGCTGAGCCTCCTTTGGCCTTCCCCTTGGGTGACACAGTTGGCCACAGGCTGGCCACATGAGCCACAAGGGACAGCAGTGGCTCTCACCCTCTCTCAGTTATCCATGGGGACTGGCCTCTGGCTGGTTCTTTCCAGCTGTGTTCAGCTTCAGGTGAGCTCTCCTGGCCTTATAGAGCAGCAGGTGGCTTCCTGGCTTATCACTCAGCAAGTGCATGTTCTTCAAACAAGCGAGCACCATAGACTGAAGACTCTGATGCTGCTGCCAAAGCAGTCACGTGCTTAAAATGAAGTTTAAAAACAAGTGGAGTGTATAGGAGAGTCAGCATGTTAGAAGAAACATGAAGTTCAGTCGCACTAAATACATTCAGGTTGTTACCCCTCGTCACCACCGTCCACCTCCAGGACATATCATGTGACCAAGTTGAAACTCCATACCCATCCAGCAGTGGCTTCCTTCCTGCGTCCCTCTCCACCCTGGCAGCTACCATCCACAAGTTTATCTCTGTGGATTGGACTATTCTAGGCAACTCCCTCAAGTGTCTTTGATACATGTTACCTAGCATAATATCATGAGAGCTCGTCCAGACTGTGGGATGTGTCAGAATTTCCTTTTTTAAAATTTGTGTAGTTTTATTTTATGTGCATTGGTGTTTCGTCTGCATGTATGTCTGTGTGAGGGTGTCAGATCTTGGCGTTACAGACAGTTGTGAGCAGTCGTGTGGGTGCTGGGGTTTGAGCCAAGTCCTCTGGAAGAGCAGCCAGTGCTGTTATCCACTGAACCATCTCTCCAGCCCCAATTTCCTTTCCTTTTTTTTTTTTTTTTTTTTTAATGGCTGAATAACATTCACTGGAGTGTGTGTACTATATTTTGTTTGTCCTTTCGTCTTTTTAGCCACTTTTAGATACTGGGAATTGGGTTACTATGAACCTTGTATGAAGACCGTTTGCGTCTTTGCTTTTAGTTAAGAGCTGGTCACACAGTGTTCAATGTATATGCTTTTGAGAACCACTCTCTTCCATTGAGACTGGGCCATTTTACATTGCCACCAGTTCTTCATTCTCTGTCGGCTCACTGTGCATTAATTTCTTATTTAAGAAAAAGTAGCCATCCTAACTGTGCTAGTCAGCTTCCTGATACTGTAAAATGCCTACAATACTTAAGGCTTCAGCCCACGGTTGGCTGTCCCTGCTGCCTTGAGGCCGTGGCAATAAAGTACATTATGGAGGAAGGGCACAGAGAAGCCAGTTGCCATGAGAACAAGGGGACATTCCTAATGACCTGAGGAATTTTACTAGGTTCTGCCTCTTAAAGGATCTGCTACCCCAGAGCTTCCAACATAGGACTTCTGTGGAACACTTAAAATCCAATGATGGTCAAAAAAAATATTTCATTGTGTATTTTCAAATATATTTTTGGTTTTGATTGGTTGGGGGGTTAGTTGGTGGTTTTTGTTGTTTAGTTCTGGTTTTTCAAACAGAATGAAACCATAGAACACAGGAGGGCCTTGAACTCACTGTATAGCTAAAAACGACTTTGGATGATTTCCTAGTTTACTGCCTCCACCTCCCACATACTAGATTATAGTCATGCACTGCCACTGGCTTTTCTTTTTCTTTCTCTCATTCTTTCTTTCTTTCTTTCTTTCTTTTTTTTTTTTGATGAAAGTAAATTGTACATATTTCAATATATGTATACAATGTGGTCAGATCAAGTTATTAACATATCCATCAACTAAGACATCAATTCCTTTGTTGGAAACATTTTAAAAAATCTTCTCTACCAGTTATTTTGAAATATACAATTAATTGCTATCAACCACAGAATATTGGAAAACATTTTTCATACTTTAGTAATGCCATGGAATGTTCAAAGTTATTCTTGGGGCTGAAAAGATGGCTTGGTGGTTAAGAGCACTGTCTGTTCTTCCAAAGGACCTGGGTTCAATTCCCAGCATCCACATGGCACTCATCACAACTGTCTGTAACCCCAATTCCAAAGGATCTGACACCTTCACAGTAATGCACATTAAATAAATTATTTAAAAAGGATAAAATAAATCTGTTTTTAAAAGTTACTCTTCAGTCCCAACGGTACTTCTGTGCTACCCCATACATTCCCTGGCTCCACCAGCAACAGCCACCACTCTGCTCTCTCCTAAGAAGACCCACCTTTCAGCTTCCACATCCGAGTGATCCATGAACCTTGTGCACCTTATGGACTGCAGTTAACACAGATTTTCTCTGTTTTCATCCAAGTGACTGCAAGTGGCAGAATTTCCTTCTCTCCGGTTGATTAACATTCCTTCACGGATGTACACCACATTTTATTTATCATTCATCCATCAGTGGACACACAGGTTGAGTCTGCACCCTGGCTATTATGAATTGTGCTACCATAAAAGTGTGGATGCAGGCGTATCTTCAGTATACCCAGTCATGGGATTGCCGGGCCGCAGGTCTCATTGTTGAAGGAACCAACACGCTGTGCTCTGTGATGCCTGCCCTAGTTTTCATTCCCACCACAATCATGTGAGAGTTTCCCTCTCTCCACATCCTCAACCAGTGTTTTTTGTTTTTCTCTTGTTTAATCATAGCCTTTCTAATGAAGGGGAGATGATGTCCCATTATGGTTTTGGTTTGCGCTTCCCTAAGGAGCAGTGATGTCTCTGAGTGACTATTGACAATTTGGCACTTTTCTTCACAGAAACATCCACTCAAACCTTTTCCCCTTTAAAATTTAGACTATCTGGACTTGGCTATTAAGAGTTCTTTATATATTTTAGGTAGTAATCCTTTATTACATATATGATGTATAAATAATTTCTACCATTCTGTGTGGTGCCCCTTTACTTTTCATTGATAGTGTCCTTTGATAAACACATACAAAAAAATTGTTTTGGTTATGGATGGTCTTGGTTTTGTTTTGGTTTGTGGCAAAATCAAATTAAATAACCCAGACTGGCCTCAGGTTCAAGATCTGCATGCCTCAGCTACTTGAGCGCTGGAATTGTAGGTGCAATATGATGCCTGGTTCAGAAACAGAGAGAGAGAGAGAGAGAGAGAGAGAGAGAGTGGTGGAGGAGGGTGTGCGTGGATCTCACTATGTTTTCTAGGTTGATTTTGAAGTCCTGGCCTTCACCGATCCTCTTTCCTTGGCCCCCGTAGTAGCTGGCACTCCAGGAGGACACCATTACATCCACTAACCTCTTTTACTTTGAAAAAGTCCAGTCAATCTGATGTTCTTTTCTTCATTGCCTGTGTTTTGGGGATCACACCCAAGAAATCACTGATAAATGCAATGATGTAACTAATTTTTAAAAATTCAAATTCACAGCCTTCTATACCTACCGAGAACACCACTGCTGCCTCAGGAAACCATATTTTCCGAAAAGTTCTCCCAACATTTTGAAGTAGTCTCCTTTTACATAGTATTAATTTCTATAATAAAAATCATTAATATTCAGCTGGGCCCTGCTTCATAATAATTCTTGCTGATTAATTCAAATATTATTGTCTGGGAAAATGAAATAAGTATAACTGCTCATCTAAATATGTCAGCAGATTGCTAATGATTGCACAGCTCTTCTCTCTCTCTCTACACACACACACACACACACACACACACACACACACACACACACACA
>NW_026596443.1:3629335-3735880 GCF_907164565.1 Psammomys obesus | reverse complement strand
ACACACACACACACACACACACACACACACACACACACACACACACACACACGTTGTTCTCTGTTTGGCAGGAGCCTAGATGTCTGGTAAGGTCCTGGACGGAGAATGGTGGTTCCATTTCTCTTAGGGGCAGATAGAGGTCCAGGCCCAAGTGCACTAAGCCAGGGTATGGAAAGGGTTTTCCACAGAGCCTTACAGTTTCAATTTTTGACAATGAGATCGCCAGTGGCAGTGGGATATTGGGCGTTCCAGAGCCTATGGCAATACCAAAGTGTTACAGCTGTGTTACAGCTCTTAACTGAGCTGCTGTGCTGAGCATGGCAGAAGCCAGAGACCAACCAGAAGGCAGATCTGGTGAGATTCAGCTCAGTGGTTGGCTGCTAAGGCAGTGCCATAGCCCGGTGAATAATGGAAGCCCCCTGCAGCAGGCAGCACAAGGCTAGCCGACTGGCAATCAAGCCTCCGGTGGTTCAGGAGTCACGGTGGTAGGCAGGTAACCCAAGTTTGGATGTTCAGCATCAGTCCTCTTCTCTGAATCAACGGGTCCCAGATGGTATTGAAGAGTATGAAACTTTATTCCTGTGAAATCAAGCACAATATAAACCCTGGGCAAAGGGAGGGATTTTGAGGGTGACTGTGTTTGATTTGATGGGATACTTAACAGTCCTATCACAAGAAAGATAATACAGTGCTTAATCATCCCATGGGGGGTGGAGTCTCCAAGAACACTTGAAGGTCACTGCTGGACTAAGATCCTTAGCAGGGTGGGGCATTTCTAGGAATTCCTAGATGCTTGCTAGAGCAGTTTCCTTATCAGAGAAGGGTCTGGACTGTAATCTGCCCTAAGGGCTATGCGATGCTCCTAGAAGACCTGGAATCATCCAGTCAGGGGAGACTTTTTAAACCCCACTGAGAAAAGAGCATCTGTCATCAGAGACCAAGCACAAATAATTGGCTATCCAGAGACGACCAATTGCAACCTTATCCAGCAGACACGTACACAAAGCAAGGAAGGAAGGAAGGAAGGAAGGAAGGAAGGAAGGAAGGAAGGAAGGAAGGAAGGAAGGAAGGAAGGAAGGAAGGAAAATAGTCCCCATCCAATGTCAGTACTTTCTAAAATGAGCCAGTTTTCCAGACCCCTCCTGTCCTGGTACCCCTCCCATGGAAGTCCTCAGGCTGTCAACAAGCCTCTTAAAGCTGGCACCTGTACTGATCACCCGAGTGACACCAGAAGCAGCCCTGCAGGGAGATACTCAACCCATGGCACTGCAGACTGTCACAGATGACAGGTTGGGACATTTTTACCCCTTGAAAAGACAAAAGGAATTTGTTTTTCTAAAAATAGTGGGGTTTGGAATTTAATCTAAGTAAGAAGATAAGTCTCCCAGCCATCTGTCCTCCCATCCCAACGTCCAGAGACAGGCAGGAGAGAGCTGAGGCCAAGCACTTCAGAGAGACATGAAATCAGGGTCCTCTCAACCCGCCCCACCCCATCTCATCCCCTTGTGGTTCTAACTTGTGTCTCCATGTCTGTCTATGTCAGGGCTGGTCTGGGTGGGCTGTGTTAGAACTCTGTGGCAGTAACTGATGGAAAGTGGCAGTCCAAACCAGCCACAGGCCTTCCAACCCCCACAACTCCAGGGGTGCCGTTCATATTATAGAGGTGTGCCATCTGCAGCGCTGGCTGGACTGCCATAGCACAGCCTATGCCAAGGGCCACAGAGCGGTAGGACAGCATCAGTGAGCTCCATCTCGAGGGAGCTCTGTGTAAACTGGGAGGGCTTGCTGTGACGGCCACACCCTGTCTCTTCCAGGTGGTGTCTGTGCTCTGTGTGTGGCTGGATGTTCCGGCTTCTCTCTTTCTCCCTCCCCCCATCCTCTCCTTTTTCTCCCTAGCCTGTCCTCTTGAACTGTGCTTGGGGGCTCAGCAACAGATGGGATTCGTTTCCTCTTTGGCTCTAAAGTGTCCTGGCGTTGAAAAATGTCAAATAAAATAAACTGTGGGCTCCTGCCTTCTCCCAGACTGCCTCTTTATCCCTGAGGCACTGAGCTCAAGTCTTAAAGAGACACCTCCAGTCTCATAACACAGCCTCCCACCTCCACCTCCCGGGAGCCCCATCTACTGCCCTCCAGCTTAGCCCACACCTGACTGCTAGGCCCTGAGATACCCATCCAACTCTGCCAGGGACAACAACCCTGTGAGGGTACTGGGCTTGCACAAATTTCCCAAAGAGAGCCTGCTGAGTGGTATTGGACAGAGAAGAACTGTCCTGAATCTTCCTCTGCCTTTGCCTTCTGTTTCCTGGATACTCTTAGGCATCCCTTTGGTGGGCAGCTGGACCAGTTCTGTCATTGGCCCTGAACACCTGGAGTGGTGAGGGACAGACACATGGGGAGGAACCAGTGCACAGGCTCTGAAAGGAAGGAAGGGGCTAAGGAGGTGGCTCGGCGGTAGAGCACTTGGCGAGTGGAGGTGAGGCCCTGTGTTCTAGCCCCGGGGGCTTTTCTCATCACTGTGGTCAAATATCTAGGCAGAAGCAACTTAAAGGAGGAAGGGTTTACTTTGGCTCACAGTTTGAAGAGGTACAGTCTATCATGGCAAGGAGGCAGTGTGACGTGAATGTGATCAAACTACATCTACTGCCAGGAAGCAGAGAAGAGACAGGGAGTAGGCCAAGCTATAAAACCTCAGCGCCCTCTCCCAGTGACACACTCCTGTGCTGAGGAGCAAGCGTTCAAACACATGAGCCTATGGGGCACATTTCACATTGAAATCATAATACCCTGGTACTAAATAAATGGAAATAAATAGATGGTAGGTTGGATACTTTCTGGGGTACTTTTTTTTGGTGGTGGGGGTGGGGATCCAGGTCTCTCACTGACACTAGAGCTCATGGATAGAGCTAGATTGGGGTCAGTGAGCCCTAATGCTGGCATTACAGATGCATACTTCCATGCCTGGCTTTTACAAGGATGCTGGGGATCCAAATCCAGGCCCTCATACTCATGCAGCAGAAACTTTATCTCAATCATTCTGTCTCCGTCCCAGATCCCAAGGCTCCAGGGATATCTCACAAAACCCAAGCCAAAGTGAAGTTACTTAAACTTGGTAAATGATGCATTGGATGTAGGCCTTGAGTTCTCTTTTGAAGTGTCTCATTGCTTTTCAGTGCTGTCTTGACATCCCTTGGGTGTCTCCTGCCCCCAGCATGCAGTTAATTAGACAGGCTTTTGAGATCAGGCTTAGCAACACAGAAATGTCACAGCTGCCAGAGCAGCATCGTGCTAGAAACACACAGCCAGACTGCTGAGTCCTCTTTCTTACGTAATCTTATATAAGGCTAGATGTACTCCTGTCTCCTCTTTTGCTATCACAGCTGAAGACTGTGGACCGAAGTGCCCTGTCTTGTAAGATGTGAGAATTAAATTTGTTTACTTTAGATATCATAATGACTCAATGCATGCTACCCATCATTTGCCATGTGGTGACAGACATCACCCCAACAGGCCTGAGCTATCACATGCATGTTCTCAGTAATGGTAACACCATATTTACAAATATGCATCTTCCTTCATGCTGAAAATTGTGTTTCTAATCTTCACTGGTAAGAAGCAGAATTTACTTGCTAAAGCAACATGGACTCATTCTGACCCTTTTCACTTGTGCATGCAATGTTCTCCTTCGAAAGTGGTGCCCACATGTGGCTGGGGCTCTGAGTCATGAGTACAGCATGTAGCTCGCACAGAACTAGGTTAATTGTAGGAATGGAGAGATGAGTCCGTGGCTGGGTGCCTGCTACTCTTCCAGAGAACCTGAGTTCAGTTCCTAGCTCCCACATTAAGGTGGCTCACAACCACCTAGAAGTCTGGCTCCAGGGGATCTGACATCTTCATAGGGCACTTGTACCTCATGTACACACACACACACACACACACACACACACACACACACACACTTAAACATAAATTTACAAAGAACTAAGAACTAAGCTGTTTGTACCCGGGCTCACAGTGACTCTTAAGCTGTTTGTGCCCGGGTTCACAGTGACCCTGGGCTTCCCCATTGTGGCCCCCTCTCTGGGCTTGCTGGCCCATACTCAAACATTGCTTAATGCAAAGGGTATTTGGGGCTGGCAACTTAGTTCCCTGGGTGCTGCTATAACACAGTGCTACAAAGGGGAGATTTATTCCTTACACTTCTGGGAGATGAGAGTCCAAGACTGAGGGGCTAGTCTGCTAAGGACCTTCTGAGGGGAAAGTCAAGAGAACACACGTGAGAGGCGGGGCTTAACTCATGCTTTATCAGGAACCCACCCCCATCATAACCAACCATGAATATGTGCTGTTGTGACCTAGTTACACCATAAAAGTGCTACATCGTTTATTTTTAAAGATTTATTTATTTATTTATTATTTACACAACATTCTGCCTGCAAGAGTGCCTTTGCATCAGAAGAGGGCACCAGTTCTCACTATAAATGGTTATGAGCCACCATGTGGTTGCTGGGAATTGAACTCAGGCTCTTTGGAAGAACAGCCTCTGAGCTTCTGAGTCATCTAGCTCTCCAACCCATCCCACCGAAGATTTTCTAGCACATGCCCCCATCTTAGATGACACATTAAACCATGAGATAGGCATCTCCAGAGCATGCAGATCTGGAGCAGGGACTGCCTGGGCATGAGAAGGAAGACAGGGTGTGCACAGGTTATGGCCATGGGCACCTGAGGCTTGGAGATTTTTAGGTTAGTGAGCCTTTGACACGGGTCAAAGAAGCATGGTTATTTGCTCCTAGTGGTATTAGCACTTTTAGCCCTGTCTGGGTCACAGACACAATGCCTGTGTTTCAGATGTCAGGTGTCAGGTACATGTATGAGACGAGTGAGTAGAGGAGAGTGTGAGACACAAATGCCATGAAAAGAAAGTAAGAAGCAAGAGAGGGAAGGGGTATCTGATCAGATTTCATCAGCTGCTGTGATGGAAGGGGCTAATTTGAGAGAACCCTTGACTCTCAAAATTCTATTAATCCACAAAACGCAACAGTGGACCATTCTCTTTCTGCAGAGTTAGTGTGTATCTTGTGCAGTGTCTCTTGAAACCTGAGTAAGCCAAATATTCCAGAGGGGCTGTAGGATGCATGCTTGTTGCTCTGGCAACAGATGCTGACTGAGGAGGGGCCTCTCCTCTGGGTGTCCTAGTAACCTACAATTGAGCTGCTGGAGTTTTCACTGAGTGTGATGACATGCAATTTGGCTGACACTCAGGTAGGACAGGCATTGAGGAAAGCTGTTGAGACGAGTGTGGCTTTGCTCTATCAGCCCTGCCCACCTGTCTCCCTGTCCATTCGTCTCTCCTTTTTAACTGTCAGCCTCCTCCTTTGCTCCACAACCCATATGTTTTGTGATAAGCCAGCTGGGCTTGTGCGAGCCTGAAAGTTTTATGCAAGCTGATATTACCACAAGTTTGGAGGTCCAATAGGCTATGTCAGATCCTGTCTCCGAGGCTTCAGGAAAGCTGTTTATTCTAAGCATAAATAACATTTTTTGACTGGTATTGTTGTCAGGGTACAGTATATAAAAAGTACTTGGTATGCAGTAGGTGCACAGTAAATATGTCTGTCCCCTCTTCTCTTGTTTGAATTTCTAGAAATCAAACCTTAGGCCATCTTTGAAATAGAATTTTCCTGCCGAGGTGACGAGGTTTGGTTGCCATACTCATCTTTTCCATATCCTCTTCTCATCTGGGAGCCTTCCCTAATTTACCCCATTTCAGTGTGATTGCTATCTGACTCTGGGCTGCTCAGAACCTCATGTGCACAGTTTGCACTACAGTAATTTGTGCTTTTATGACTTCTTGACAGTTGTAAAGGAATAGCTTATAAGACACTAACATATAATTATCTTATTTAATCTTAACAACAGTATGAATTAGATAGTCCTTACCTTGATTTACAAGCTAAGAAACTGGAACTCAGCTAACTGGCTGGTGGGATTCCATAGCTTCAAAGTAGCAGAACTGTAGCAAAGCCTGGACCTCCAACTCTCATCCCAATCTATCACGGCCTTGCTGTGTGTTGCTGTTTCCCTAAAGCCTGGGAGCATGGTGGAGGGGGTACCACGTGCCTTCCACTGGTGCAGCAGCTTTCCAAAGACAGACATCATGGCTTCTCTTGTCAACAGCTGGGCTCTCAGGCCATGCTGCTGAAGGCCCAGAGAGAATCACTGTTGGAGACCCCTGCTGGCATGCCCCTAAGCAACCTCTCCATCTTCCTCACATTGGACAGCCACAAAGTGGCCACAGCTGGGAGTTCTGGGCCAATGGCAAATGAGCAACCCAAGCCTCTGAATGTGTGTCCTTGTTTGACTCTAACTCAAAGACTTAGCTGTCCCAGGATATTCCTGAGGGGCCAGCTCAGGCCTCTGGGCTATCAGATGTTTCTGGCCGGGCAGCAAAGGACCATTCAGTGCAGCTGAAAAAAGGCCAGCAGACCAGGCAGGAGGCTTACCCACCAAGCTCTCTTCAGGAGGATGCCCCAAAGAATTATTCTTCCTTCACTATCTTGACGACAGTGGCACAAGCACCAGCGGATGCATGGAAGGCTGGATTTGAAAAGTGAAGTAGAAAAGAGAGATCCAAAGCATGTAGCTATGTCAGAAATGGATAGACACTCACTGGATATGCATGGCAGGCTCACGGAGAGAGCAGGTGAGGGAGGGGACAGGCATGTGCCACAGATTGGGTTGAAGCTCTGTGCATACCCAGGAGCTGGAAGGAGAGATGGGCGGTGTGGGAGGTCTGTCTGAGCATGTGTGAGAGGCGGCTGGATGTGGAAGCAATGTGTATGTAAGGCTGTGCACAAGTCTTTACAGGACAGCCTCATAAACAGAATGTCAGAGAGGAGGGACTTCCAGAAGGAAGTGAGTGACCTCGCACCTGACCCCAAGCAGGAAGAACAGGTGGAGTCTCCCATTCCTCACTTCTCCCTCATACAGTTTGTAATCAATGGTTCTGCCCTGAGTTCTTCTCCTTGCCGTGTGGCATCACCAGCCGGGAGACGGAGACCTAGCTCCCACCCATCCTAGCTCCTCACACTCTCTCAGCCCCTCCTCTCACTGTTCACCCCCTCAATGCCTCAGGCTTCCTCTACCCCATTGCCTGATTTCATTCTCAGAACAATTCTACCACTTTGAAGCTATGGAATTTCACCAGCCAGTTAAGCTGAGTTCAAGTTCCTTAGCTTATAAGTCACGACAAGGGGCAGTTTAGGATTAACACTATGTACACGTGGCCGTACACATGGCCATAGGGCAGCTAGGAACGGGGCTCCCAGGGCCACTGCTGTACCACTGAACATTATTAGGTGAGGACCAGGGTTTATCCGGCTGTCATTTCCCTTTCCAACCCATAATGAGCTTTGGAAGAATGGCCCTGGGGTTATCCAGTGGTTCCAGCCCAAGCTGAAGTGAACTTCCCCCAAATGTCCCCTGTTCTCTGGAGTCAGCTCAGGCAAAGCATTTCCACCTGTGCTTCCCATTCAAAGACCCCATAGCAGTTGGGGAGGCAGCAGCTATCCAATCTCTTAGGCCTTCACCAGCACCTATGGTTAGTTCCCTTTTCTGGGGAGGCAGAGTGCCATTCTACAGAACATTCTAGTGCCTGACTGACTATGGTTTCATGTTCAGCTCGATACTTCCTACCACCTGGGGATGTTACCTAGCCTGTTTTTGCTTCACTCTGAAAAGGAGGTGCTAATGCCCACAGCATGGTATTTGTTAATACAGTGAGTGTGTACTTTCTGGAATTCCCACTGCATGGCAGACACTGTGGCTACAGGAAGAGAAGACGTGGGCATTGTTGTTAAGCTCACCAAGAATGAAGTGGAAAGCAAATGCATAAAAATCAAAACATAACCTTAAATGACACTGCACTGTAAGGGAAAGCAGGGTTGAGTAGAGAGCAAGGGGTGCAGGCCGTTTGAGAGAGGGTGGTCAGGAAAGCTTTCTTTGCTCCAACAAGCAGAAGAGCTTGTGCAAAGGCCCTAAGGCAAGAGTAAATACATGTTCAGGGAACCAGAAGGAGGTCAGTGTGGCTGAAGCAAAGTAAACAGAGAAGAGAGTGGTCAGAAAGGAGGTCAGGAGTTAGCTAGGGGCCAGGGGTGCCATGATGAAGGCTGTCTCTTTTCTTGTGAGAGGGAAAGTCAGTGGAGGACTTCACGGAAGGGGTGCTGTAACTTACTGTGAGATCAGGGACACTCGAGGAACCAGGCAGTGTGACAGGAGGCCTCTGTAGTAATACAGACAGAAGCAGATGGCCGTCACACCTGGTGTAGAGGCAGAAGCACGACAGTTTTCCTGATTAAGCGAGTTGATATATGTACAGTACACATGAACACACACATGTTCACAGACACACTGGTACTCAGTGACACCGTCCCACACATCTCTCCACCCCACAGCCCCAGCTCATCAGGCACTGGCTAGTGCAGCAACCTCTTCCAGTGCCCTTCCTTCTCCCTCCCCAGCATCCTCTGCCCTCACAGGGATGGTAAGTGAGACCTGTGAAGATGCTAGCTTACCGTGAAACATCTGCTGAGGCTCTTTTCTCTGCTGTTTCCAACTGCAGGGTTAGTGGAAAAGGCAGGTCTTGGCAAAGGTTATATAAATATTTGCTGAGCAATAACACAGCTGGGAGCAGGGCCCCTTCCCTCAGCTGGCTCATTTGCCACCCTAGAGCAATCTGAGCTGGGACTAGAAACTGGCTTTGGAACTCTCCACTGCACATCTGCTGATTCTCAATGCCCCCATTCAAACTGCTCCACAGACTGACCTTCCATACATACCTTTCAATATGAGTCCCATGCTGGCCTACCAGAGATACCTAGCAAGAAGTGATACCACTGTCTGGGGAAACACTAGTCTAGGAACCAAGAAACTTGGGTTGCATGTAGGAATGCTACACACATCACTTATCTGTTATGGGCCTTATCTGTAGCAGGGTCTGTGGCTAGGCATGGTGGTCTCTCAAGTCTTTTAAGATCTGATCTCTGCACTCAGGGAGGTAGAAGACAAATCTTTGTGAGTCTGAGGCCACCCTGGTCTACAAAGTGCAGGACGTCCAAGGCTATACAGAGAAACTCTGTCTCGAAAAACCAAAAAAAAAAAAATAATAAAAAAAAATTAGATAGATAGATAGATAGATAGATAGATAGATAGATAGATAGATAGATAGATAGATAGATCTGATGTCTGAGTTGAATCTGGGCCTGGGGGCTGGCTGGGTCATTAGGAAAGAAGGAAAGCTCCCACAAGAGCTATGAAAGACCTCAGACATCGCCAACAGGTCATGACATTCACTGGTGATTCCTGACCTAGGAGTGAAATCACCATGGCAACACCTGTGGCCTTAGGCCACTTTTAAACCCTCCTGGCCATGAATGCTCTGAAGAAAATGTAATGATAGCTACCTGGCCTTAGATCACTAGGTTCTTTGAGAAAAGATGCTGGAAATCATTTTTCTAGATATTTCTCTCAAAGCCAAGCAAAAACAAATGAATTCATCAAAATTTGGGAGTCATTGGGAGATCTGGGGTAGGTCTTTGAAGCAGGATTAGGGAAGTACCCAGAAAATTTCCTAACAATTCTACCACAGTGTGCTGAGTGCCTCTCCCAAATCCTTTCTCTTTCCCCTTCCAACCATTTTTGTTTAATTCTATCTCTTTTTAATCACTCCACTTTATGCCTGTTACTGCCGAGATTCTATTACATGAGAACACACACATTTGCAATCCCAGTACCGAGGGGGCTGAGACTCACAAGTTTAAGGCCAGCCTATGCCACATGCACAGTGAGACTGTGTCTCAAACAAACAAATGACAAAAATGAAAAGAAAGCTGTTACTGGCTTAGCTCAAGTGTGTGGAGTAGTCTCCATGCTCATCCACCGGTACAGGACTGAAGGGAAGTACTCTGACAGGCTACGACCTATGGAGACATTCCATAGCCTCAGAATTGGTGAGAAAGAAGAAATCAGGCAGGTCAAGGAATAAAGTGGAAGCATCTTCCCAAGGACTCAGTGTGCTCCAGGGCCTCACCAGGAAATCAGGTATGTGGTCCCAGACAGGTGACACTAGCCCCCAGAAACTCTTAGCCAAGTGACCTTAGAATGCAAAACATGCCAAACTACCTAGCCAGTGTCTTTTTGCTTGCCCCATTCTAACCAACTATATCGACCTTTGAAGTTATTGTCAGGGATGCAACTTGAGGTACCTTTGCTGACAAGGGGATGTTATCCAAGAGCGCCCAGACAGCTGTCAGAGACTCTTCAATATCTAGGACATGGGGTTAAGGAGCATAAATCATCCTTGAGAAACTCCTAAAGGACTTATGCACACGAGTCTGGGATCTACACTCTGCTTTGAGCATTTTTCAGTCTTTCCAAACCTCAGTTTCCCCTTTGTAAAGAGGCACTCTGATGGCACTGGCATGGGAGATAAATGAGGTCATAGCTCCCAAGGGATCTCTGAAGAGAAGTGCCAAGGGAGCACAGAGGGTGTCTATCTGACACACATAGGCCTTTTTCCTCTCACCCTTGTTGGCTGGCAGTTCTTTCTGGAAGAGTGCCTGGTACCCAGCTCCCTTTCAGCAGGTGTCTTCCTTTTCTCAGAAAGAAGCACTCAGAGTCACCCCTACATGCCTCTCCTCTGTAGCCAGGGCCACCATGTCACCCCCAATTTGCTATACCTTCACGGTGGACAAGGTCAGCCCCTCTTCAAGCATGGGAGTAGGCCCAATTTGACAAGGAAGGCTGTTTTTCTGACTTCACAAAAGCCCTGGACAGCATTTCTCTTCAATGATGCAGTCCAATTACCAAAGTGTCCTGACCTGTGGGCTGAAAATAGCAGTGCTAATTTGCATGCTATTTATTTAAGTAGTAAAGCTTCCAGAGCCCTGCTTCTTCCCCTGTAAAAGACCACCCTATCCTACACAGAAAAGTAGATATTCCATGAGGTGCAGCTTCCCTTGAGGGAGGAAAGAATGACACATGGAGGGAGCCTCTTGTTCTGCTGAATTCTGCCAGCTTAGAAGTCCATCTTGGGGAGGAGATCCTCAAGCCTGGAATCCTCTTAGCAGGGACAGAAAGCTGAGAGCCCCTTCTTTGTGGCTTAGCTGCTGGCCAAGACTTGTTCACATTATGGCCTGGTTCATTTGGATGCAAGATGAAGATGGAGTCAGAGGAGGCTGTTGGGTAGACAAGCTGCCAGGTATAAGAAAGAATATGGTCCTGTCGTCTCTAGGTGTCTGTAAAGGAATGCTCTGGGACAGAGCGTTCACACACACACACACACACACACACACACACACACACACCATTACTCCAAGTAAACTCCCATCCCTTACCCTTCCTCAGATCCTCCCTCCAGCTCTGACCAGAAAGCCACAAAGAAAAAAGCCTTATGGAAAACCTACAGCTAGATTTGGAGAACAACATCCCCTGCTGATGACATTCTTCTGGCTGACACAGCCATTTTATCCAGGATTCATGCTGGTTGGGGCTAAAGAGAATCCCTCATGGTGCTGTAAGCTGTTCCCCAGATGACCCAGGCCAGCTCTAACACAGCAGTGGGGACAGAACCTCCAGGGAGAAGAAACTACTCATTCCCTCTCTATGATAGTGGTGAGGATGGGAGGCCAAGATAGGGCATAGGTCCCACAACACCCTTTCTGTACTGAGATGGAAGAATATATTAGGGAGACCATTTGCCTTGCTCTCACTTCCTACGAAGCCAGCGTGCTTGGGAAGTGCATCTTTCCCAAGCCTTACCACCCAAACTCCTTAAAATACGTAATGAAATGTTCTGTTCCACCATTCCAAGGGGTAGGTAGCCCGAAGGGTAGGTGCCAGGATCACTGCAGCTTCCCTCTCTCCCTGCATCTCTAAGTATGTTTGTGGAACTCAACAGTGGTATACCTTTGCTATAACCCCCTCCCCCAGCCAAGCCTTTTCAGGGACAAAGGTCCCTAGAACCTGCTTCATTCCTGGGAGCTGCAGCCCCAGGTCAGTGTCCCTGGACAGTCACGGGTCTGGGGAAAGGCAGGCTTTAAGGGGAAAACTCAAAGCCCCATCAGACCTTTGTCAAGGCTAAGACAAGGCAGGCTTTCAGGAATGTCAGTCTGTTGCTCCCTAACATTTGTGAAATCTAAAGCCAAAGCAGATGCCCTGAAGTCTAAGGGAACAGCAGCCTCAGTCCCAGAGTGCTGCTCAGACTCGAGAGCACTGCTTTGTGGTTCACAGCCATCTTAGATCAGTACTCATGGGGATCTTTAAGTTTGTAAAGATTTTATTTTATATTTGTTTTGTGTGTATGTATGTGGCTGTGTATGTGCCATGACCTATGTATGCATGTCAGAGAATGATTTGCAGGAGTCTGTTCTCTTGTTCCACCATGGCCACCCAGGGAATTGAACTTGGTCTAAGCTTAGCAAGAGGCTAACGCCACAGTACTTGAGCCATCCCGTTGGCCTCCTCATAGGGCTTTTAAATGAAGAACTGAAGACACAATCCATCCACTTCTCAAATGCAGTCTTCCTAGCTTGCCAGTTCACATCTGGCTGGAGACACATCTGGCATGGAGCCTCTTCCTTTAAGGCTGGAGGACTGGAGGCAGCAGGGAAGCAGTCAGACCTGTCACAGTGGTGCCCAACCTTCCTAATGCTGCCACCCTTTAAATCAGTTCCTCATGTGTCATCACCTACAACCATAAAATTGCTTTCGCTGCTACTTCATAACTGTAATTCTGTTGTTACAGATCGCAGTGTAAATATCTGTGTTTTCCTTTTGTCTTGGGCAACCCTTGCAAACCAGTTGGTGGATCCCAGAGGGGTCACGACCTACAGGTTGAGAACTGCTGTCCTATGCATATCTCTCTCTCTCTCTCTCTCTCTCTCTCTCTCTCTCTCTCTTTCTCCTTTGACTTACAGTAAGTTGTCACAGCTGGGCCCTGAGAGCAGAAGAGTCCCAAGGTTTGAACCGTGCTGTTTTTCATACCCTCGATTAAAGACGGGTGTCTTGGGATTTTTTTTTTTCTCTTTAATCTGTCCTCTGAAAATGCCTCCTGGACGAAGACGCAGACCCCTCCCCCCCCCCCCCAAGCCCATTTCGCCGCAAGCACACCTCTGACCTCTTCTGTCATCCGCTAACTGCCACCCCACCCTTTAACGGTATTCAGAAAGGAGAGAGGTCACATCATCATACCCCACCCCTAGTATAACGGTCCAGAGCCAACCTCTATCAATATGCAGCCCCCTCTGACCTTCATCTTGTTTCAAGGATAAGTATAGATTCGGTACGCCAATTTTGAGTAATTTATCAAAAGCCTAGTAAGTGGTGAGGAGTCGGCTAGGAAGAACCTCTCTGCGAGGAGGCTCTGCCCAGGCCTCTTTAACCCTACCCACCCGTGCACAACCTCGGCTCCCTGCCGGGGAGACCTGGAAATGACCAGCTGCTCACGCCCCCATCAACCTCTGCAGCGCCAGGCGAGCCGCCTGCAGGACCTTTGCTGGCATTCAAGGGGTTAACTCAGGAGCAGCTCAGGTGGAGGTCGAGGTCCTCCCTCCACCCCCCACCACTTCCACACCTTCCGGCTGCAGAGGCGGCGGAGGCCTCCGAGACCGTGGAGGCTGCGGTAGCTCTTTGTCTACCTGCTCTGGGCGTTAAAGAGCCCGCTGGCAGCCTGCTTCGCTGGGGCTCGGGACAGAAGTCAGCGACAGCGAAATTGGGCTCTGTCGCTTTAAGTACAGCTGGAGCTTAAGTACTAGGCCGGCTGTGCAGAAAAAAGGGAGCACAGGGCTGGCGACCAGTACGGCGTCCGCCCCTCCGCGTGGTTGGCGGCTCTTACGATTTGGGGTGCCCGCCGCGTACCAGGCGAAAGCTGCCCCGTGTGCATTGGGTGCTCCCCAATTGAATGGGCGCCTGAGCCAGGGAAGATGCTTCATCTGCCCCTGCCCAGGTCAGGAAGAACGGTGAATTTCCCCCGCAGGTAAGCCTGGAGCCGGTTTAGGGTAAGCCCACCAGCACGGCTCCCAGCTCCTCCGCATCTGCAGCCTCGGGGCGGTGGTGTGGGGTCCGCAAGGAGGAGGGTCTTGGCCGGGCTTCTCTGTCAGAGCAAGGACTGCCAGCACCCAGAGCCTCTGGCTTCCCCCTTTTGGCTCGCTGCTATTTGGGGCGGGGGTGGGGGGGCGGAGAGGTATGGAAAGGGGATCCTGGAGGGAGAGATTCCATTCGGAAAGACCTGGACGAATTCAGACAATAGCAAGAGTTGATTGAACTCGGAGGTCTGTGGTTTGCGGCTTCGGAGGCTGTAGAGCCAGGTCAGCGTCCTCAGGGACCAGGGCGGCTGTCTGGAGGGGGGCCTGTAGCTCTGGCCCACTCGGCCAAGGTTACCCCTAATTCTGGGCCTTACATCCGGGAAGGAGGTGGTGGGAGACCCAAAGATAGGACCGGAGGGAAGGGAGGGGTCATTGAATTTGTGACCCTACAGCTGCCTGATCCCTTGGAGTGGGACTGTGTCCTGGGAGGTTTAAGAAATCAGAGTCCTGTGATTTGAGGAGACTGAGGTACAGCCCTCTGCTGTAAAGTGAGGACGTGCTAGGAGTCTGAAAAGGGGAATTGAGTGTGACCACAGCACCACCCCCCAAGTTCCCTGAGCTGGCTAGGAAAGTGCACCAAACTGCGAGAAGTGGACTATTACCACGGCCTGGGTTTTCCGAGAGCTTCCCGTCTTAGGCTATTATCCTGAGGTCTACACTGGGTTCCCTCAGACCTAGGTGACCTGAGGGAATTAGAGATCGGAAGTTGTGCTAGGTGCAGTAGCCACGCCTACTGCATGATTTCCTATGCTCTCCTGGGGAGCCTCGACTTGCCCCCTAGAAACTGCTGATGTTTCCTTGGAGGGAGCACCATGCTGTAACTCTGCTTCACGAACGGGGTAGGATAGGAGCAAAGAATTGGCCAATGCTTGGGAAGGAGTCCCTTTTTCTTCTGCAGAACTGTGGGTACAGGCTCCCAGACTTTTTTGTCCCCAACCATACAGTACCAGGCAGAAACCTTGGAGAGGCCCCGGAATGCAGTGACTGGTAGGATTGTTCCCACCACCGGTGAGGCTGTTCATGAATGGAGAATAGATCCATTTAGGGACCTCCGGGATTCTTTGAGTGAGACCTTGGCTAAGTTGTGCACTGTTCAGTGAGTCCTGGAGAAGGTGGAAGGAAGGTGTGGTTCATCGCCTCCAAGCCCGCGCTAACTTAGGTTCCACCCAAGGTGTGCCCTGGGGAAACTGTAGCATTGCCCCCTCATCGTTCATCGCGTTCCCTAAACTCCAGAAGGCCTGAAGATACCCGAGTGACTCTCAGCATCCATCACTGCTTCTTCCTGTACATCCACCCTCTCTGGGTACAAGGTTTCTTCTCAGTTGATGTCTTTTCCTGTCCCCATCTTTGGTCTCATGCCATTCCAGAAAAGCCACCCTGTCCCCAGGGAACCTGGCTGTTGTTGAATGAGCTGAGTGCCCTATCCTGGGGCCACAGCTGTTGAGGATACACATGGCTCAGTTTCTGGGCAGGTGTACTGCTTTGGGGGTGGGGAGAAAAGAGAAAAGAGGTCTCATTACACCTTCCCAGGGGTGGGGCTGAGCCTGTGGTTTCCGGTCTGTCCAAGCCCGAGATTTGCAGGCTGAGTGTGAGTTAGGCAGGGAGAGGGGATGCTGTGAAGTGTAGGTTGGTCTTCGAATTGCTGCACTTCAGTTATAAATTTTAACTAGCCTGGCTCTAGTCCACAGAGGGGGAGCTTAGCCCATCCAGCCTTTGCACTGGGGACGACTAGAAATTTCCTGGAAATTATGTTTATATGAAGCCAGTAGGGGATCAAAGAGATGTTTTCCTTGCATACTCCAGCTCCCCTCAAGCTCAGAAGGAGATAGCACAGGGAGGGAGGATGGGAGGATACAAGGTGAATGACTTAATTGACCCTCACATGCTTCATGACCAGCTCTTGATCTGCTCTCAGCCCGTGCCTCCTTGCCCTAGAGCAGATGCCCAGCATTACTGCCTCTGCCATGGAAAGATGTGTCCCTAAGCATTGTCTTGCACACCCCAAGCAATAGGTTCTCCTGAGGAGGACTCGTCTCTATCTTTCAAACAGGAAATCGGAAGTCTAAGCATGTATCCCCTTCAGCCCTCCTACACTCCTTCCTGGCACTTAGGTATAGCCTGGGAATCGGCAGCAGTAATACCTGTTCACGGCAGGTTGTGCCTCACACGGCCCACGGAGCCACATAGCAGTTCCCTAGGACAGGGTTTTGGTTTGGCACAAATGCAGTCTCTGTGAGAGGACAATTGCCTAAGGACAACAAAGCCAACGAGCTGCTTCTCGTTAAGGGGTTTTATGAGGCTAGACAGGCACACCACAGGCAAACCTCATTTGCAGGCTTAACCTCTTCCTGCAAGGCCTCTGCCCTGGCTCAGAAGCATGGGAAGAAAGGAGCAGGAAGCAACTTAACAACAGGATTGCGGAAAGCAGTAGCAGCCCCGGCCCTTTCCTCACTATACCAAGGTGCTCCAAAGCATTGCCGAGGCTAAGGGCTTTGTGGATACCCATTTAGTCTTCTTGGCCATGTGTGGTGTTTTGTTTTGTTTTGTTTTCTTAAAATTCTCATCATCCCATCTCACAAATAAAGAGATTGAAGGCAAGTAGACATGTCCAAGATCACAGTGGAGGGACTGAGTAGTCATCTGTCTTGACTGGAGAAGCAACTCTTAACTACCGTGATATCAGGAGGCTGTTCTCAGTGGCACCAACCCAAGCCATTGGAGATGCTGAAGCTGGGGCTGGTTGGAGGCCTCAGCAAAGGCTTTGGATTAGCTTGGGTTAGCCTCAGACTCTGGCAGGAATGTGGAAAGGACTATTTGCGCACTTGGAGTCGACTGACCTGATTTGTAAGTCACTCCACTGCTGACTAGCTTTGTGACGGGATGCAGGCTGCTCAGGCTCTGCTTCTGTTTCTTTCTCTGTGACATGGGCATATAACTCTTACTTACCTCACTGGGGTGCAGGGAGGACGGTGACGTAATGTGGAAAGCAGAGTGCTTTAAACACAAGCTTGCTTACACAAGGGCAAGTATGGACCAATTGAGGTTCCTCCCACCCACAAGAAACTCTTTAAGTTGTGTTTCTTCCTTTCTTTTCTTTTCTTTCCCCCCTCCCAGACTAGCCTCAAGTTTAGAGGTCTGCTTGCCTCTGCTTCCCAAGTACTGGAGTTAAAGGCATGTGCCACCATGCCCACCTGACTTGTTTCTTCCTTTTCATCCATCCCTTCCAGCTTGCTGGGGTTCTAAGGATAGAGCCTATCAGCATAACAGTCAAAACAACAAGATTGTGGAATCCCTGGCTTACAATCTTTGATCTTTACTTAAGTTCTTAATTGCCCACCTTTCGATTTTAATAGTCTAAATTCTGCTTTGTTTATAGTAACTCACATTTTAATGACCACATACATAAATGTACATCTCTTCTTAAAACTGTTTTTAAGATGCTTTTCATGCAGATTTATTCATTCAGCATTTACTGTGTGTGATGACTCTATGCCAACTACTGTGCTGCTGATGCCAGAGGAACAGCCGAATCCCAGAGACCTTAGATTTAAGTTATCCAGCCGTTCACTTATTCCACAGACCCAAGTGAGCACTTCAGATGTCAGGCATGATACGGGGAATGTAATACCATGCAGCAAGGCAGGGATAGACCTCACATTTCAGAAGCTTGTAGTCTTGCAATGAAAACAGACAGAAGTTAATATATGCGGGCCTGTGAAGTGGCTCAGTGGGTTTACAACCACTTGGCACACAAGCCTGATGAACTGAGTTCGATTCCTGGATCCCAAGGCAACAGGAAAGAAACAGCTTCCAAAAGTTATCCTCTGACCTCCACTAGCACGTTGTGTGTGCATTCACCTGGTTTGCACATACCTGCACTCTCACATATACACACATGCACATACAATAATAATAAATAAAAGTTTTAAAGTTAATGGATTTACACGTTTCAAACTGTGAAAAATACAAGAGTGAATAATGGCAGAAGGGCGGGCGCAGTGTGATGAGAAAGGGTGGAATGGGTAGAGAACGGGCAATCTTTGGAGATTCTGTTCTTGGAATGGCTATGAATAGCTTCATAGGGAAGGTGGCATTTTAACTGCCCCTGGAAGAGAAAAATAAGACTTTTCTACAGAGACAGGGGAGGGTTATGAGGGGGTGTCATCTTCCACATGGTCTGCTTGGGTCCTCCATCGGAGTAGCTTCTTTAGTCCTACAGACGCAGCCTGTGAGGCAGTATTCTTTGAGACTGATGACTGATTTTTCTTCCCCTACCCAATCTGAAGAGCTCTGAGCGTGATGTGACACCAGACATTTGGAAGCTTTACATAATGTCACTGGCTTGTTCTGTTGGGGCCCAGAGACCAGTGTCACCTCTAGTTTCGCTCAGGAAATAATAAACTGTCCTTGCCCCTGACACTAAAGTGCAGTCAGATAATTCCAACCTCAGGGATTTCCTGGAAATGCTCAACTTGTCGGTGATTCTTTGGGTCTCATAAGACTTGTGACAGCTTGAGATCAGATCACACTCTATAGCCCAGGTTGGCCTCAAGCTCACTATCTTCCCATGTCAGCCTCCCCAGTGTTGGGGTTACTGATGAGTGCCACCATACCTGGCGGGGGAAGAAATATTGAAAAGGAAAGAACATCAAAATTCTTTGTCTCCACTTCTCTCCTTGGGTGCATATACACAGAATATACGACAGCCTGGTCACTGGTCCCTGAATGTTGAGCTCAGTCAAGAAATGATTGATGCACCCCATGGGCAGACGGAGGACACTATAAACCACATTTATTACTTACATACTATATATAGTAACACACACACACACACACACACACACACACACACAATGTATATATGTGCAATTTCCTACTTGATGTATTACTGCAGGAACCATTTGCATAGTAGTAGGTTGATGTTTGCCATAAAGGAGATAGAGGGAATTGTCTACCCACTGCATTTGCTGGACTGAACCAGGTGCTTTTTGAGTGTTCTCTTGCTCCCTGTAACTACTGGAGAGGGTGATAGTGATGCAAGCATTCCTGTCTACAATATGTAAGACTGAGGGACTTGCAGCTAGCTATAGACCTGAGAATAAGTAAGATCCCTTTGGGGATGGTCACTTTCTATTAAAAAAAAAAAAAAAAAAGAGTTGCTAATGAGATTCCCCAACCTCCTGAGAAGTTGCATTCTAACAAGTCTATTTATATCTGTTTTTCCATATTAGTTCCTGATATGGTGCTAGTTTTGTCCAATCATAGCTCATAGGACCTTTATTCAAATGACTTATGTGTCATTTAGTAATGATCTTGTGATGATGACTACAAAGCACTGATAGAATACATTGTAGAAGCTCATATAATGGGACAGCTTCAGATGTCTGCTTATCCTGTATTGTATCACATTTGGATCATGTATTAGTTGCTTTCTGTGGCTGTGATAAAACACCATGACCAAAGCAACTTATAAAAGTTATTTGTGCTTATGGTTCCAGAGTCTGTGATGGCAGGTGGGAGTACAGTTCGACAGCAATAGGGTCCATCATGACAGGGAAGCATGGCAGCAAGCAGCAGGCGATGTGGCAGGAACAGGAAACTGGGAGCTCACATCTTCAAACACGAGCAGATGCAGAAGTGGCAAGTGCAAGTGGCAGCAGGCTTTTAATTTCACAGCCCCTCACCGCAGTGATGCTCTTCCCCAGCAAGGCTGCACCGTCTGATCCTCTCCAGACAGCAACACCATGTAGGGACCAAATGTTCAAATGCGTGAGACTGTCAGAAACGTGTCTCAATCAGATCCTTTCAGATTGAGCCAAATCCTGTCTGCTGGAATGTGACAGGTACACAAGGTGGAAGCTATTAATGACCACCGGCAAGCAGTTATTCTTGACCTACCCTAGGTCAAGAATTGTGTTAATCACTACAAAGGAAATGATCCTCAGTAGAGGCAGGTATCTACCTTGACCAGAAACTCATAGATGGACAAGCAGGATGTTTGTTTGTTTGTTTGTTTGTTTGTTTTTTGTTCCAGCCAATAGCAGGAAGGAGTCTTCTCCAGAAACAAAGCCAGTTTGATTTTGATTAGCTTTCTCTTCTTTTAATTTCAGTCTTCCTTCCTTTCGGTCTGACCTCTTTAAGCATTACTACAGTTAAAGAAGCACAGAGGTTAACGTATAGTGGAGTTAAGTGTGGATTTCTGGTGTCAGAAATAATAGTAGCTGGAAACTGAAGGCAAGTAAGTCAGAACTATGAAGGAACATTATGCACAGGCTAAGGAGCAGTATATTAAAGGAGCAATGAGTGTTCACATGAAGAGTGCAGAGAAATCTGAAGAGTGTCCTGGGAGAAGAAAGTTTCTGGCCTAAAAGAAGAGGGACGGAGTGTCCTGGGCAGCAAATACACCTTAAAGAGGGTTTGTGGGGCGCTGCGATCAGTAGGCAGTGCATAAAGAAATGCTATCATAAAGTCCTTCCCACTGTTGAATCTTCAGTTCCTAGATCCCCATTCTTGAGGCACCGTGGCAGTGGGCCCAGGGCACTTGCATATGCTGCTGTAAACACCCAGGTTTTCTGTGCGAGAAAGTGACTTTTCAGGCTTGGAACATTTCCCCAAGTTATTGTAAATTCTCTTATAATACTATACTAGATGGTCAGGTTTTGATCTTGGTGACCTGCCAACTCTATGATTTTAAAAGTAGGGTTTTAACAGTTGCAATCTTGGAGTTAATTGCTCAGTGGCCAGCACTTAGCTAGCTAACATGAATGGCTCAATCCCCAGCGCACAGACAACAATAGTATTTTACCATTGTGCCCTTACGGCAAAAACATACTTGGTAATTACTTCCAGCGCCTGTGTTGGACTGTTTTGCCAGGTTCGGTGGCTTAGGTGGGTACACATTCTAGACCTTGTTCTGTTAGCCCTTGCTTCTGTATGGGAGAGACTTCCTCTTGAGACCCTGTCATATTATGTTACAATATATCTTACAAATTCTAAGTTATCATCCTTGTAATTCCCAGTGCTTGTCAACCCATTCACGTTCTTGTTACAACTGTCCACTCTTGGCTTCTTCAGGACTTAGAGCTCCCTTCGGCACCCTAGGCCCCATGAATGGGTCCTCTAATATTTGGGCTCAGCACCCTGCAGATCCCTCTTGACCACATTGAGCTGACCTCAGAGAAAACAGTGAGAGCTACCTTTTCCAGGGAAGGTGGCTGTGAATGAGTAGGATTCACAAAAGTCCGGTTTTCAGCAGTCAAGATGCATTTTAGAATGATTGCCTTTGAGCTAGCATGAGCAGCATGTTTATTCATTAATTTTCCTCATCTCATCATTAAAAATCCCCCTCCTCCACTCTTAGAGATTAAATATGGAGGAGGTGCAGAAAGAGCACCTGTTCTCCCCCTCCCAACGTATTTATAGAAATTGCTTTCAACCTATATAGATGGTCCTTGTATTTGCCATCATCTCCCAGGTGGTTTTCTATTCTGAGGTCCTTGTTAGAAATCCCAGGCAACTGTGGGCTGCAAGGAGCATCTACATGCATCATGATGGATTCCGCTATGGCCTTCAGTCATCACACCAGAGAACCTAGAAGCTTCTATCAAACTCCACCCCTGACCTCTTTTACCCAGGGTGTGAAAGAGACTAAGTCTTCTGTTTGAGAAATTTCCCATGAGCCCCTGCAGGAGAGAGGGTGTCATTGCTTAGTCATGCACATTCTACTATGGGAGCTAGCTGAGAAACTAATTCTGGGAATTTGCACAGAGCTAATCGTTGTAGAAGCAGCTTTGATCACCAGAGTGTCCAACCTTTGGGGAAAGTGTTGCTGTTCCAGAGACGCAATGAGCCCATAAGAACGTCCCAAAAGAAGTCTTAGATTTGGTGTCTGGGTTTCAAATATCAGTCTGCTCTGGCAAGTCTTGGCTTCACTCCGTCTTTGTTTCATAAACTCAATCTAGCTAATTCTAACTCAGAACATTTCTACCAGCAAAACAGTACATCCAAAGACACTAACACTGATCATGTGACTATAGCCTAAAGATTCAAGAATATTCTGTCAGCCTCAAATCCTTGCCCTCTGACCTGTACATAGCAGGGAAATTCAGAGGTGCAGCAGGGAGGGATATATTGAAAGCAACAGAGGATGGAATTGGAGCCATGGAGGACACTCCTGTCTTCCTGAAATGGTTTTCTGCATGTCTAGGCAGGTGGCATACCTCTGTAACACTAGCACGTGAGAGGTGGGGTCAGAAGGATCAGGAATCAAGCCCAGCCTAAGCTATGTAAGACCACCTCAAAAAAAAGTTAAAAATGATTTTTTTTTTAAATGAAGAAGAGGAAGAAAAGAAATGGCTTGAGCATCAGATGCTGCAGAGTTCTCTGCATATACCCACTTGCTCCTCTGTCTATTCTACCTGAGCATCTGCCCAGGAAGCAGGAGCTGCTGAGAGACCTCTCTGGCACACCTGCACATCTGTTCTTAACATGGTGAAAACTCCTTCCCAAGATTTGGGTGCATTTCCAAGTCTGTTTATGCCCGATTATATAATTAAATACAAAGAGAGTTATTTTTTATCAAAACTACGTTGGAAAAAACAGAAACCTTGAAAAAGGCAAATTGCTAGGAAAACTTGGCCCAAGGAAAAACACTTAAAGTTTAGAGATTTTGAAAGTTCTAGAAAGCTATTGCTTTCACATTGCCTCACATCATTAAAATCCTGTCCCATTTTAAAGCTGACGGAGGATATAGTGCGCTGTGGATACGGGCATGAAGAGCTGAGTTGAAAAAGCAGGAGAAACCCCTGTGGGTTCTAGGATTCTGAGCTCCAGGCACTGAGGTTCGCTGGCGCCTTTCTGTATAATTTGCTGTACAAGGACTTGTGGCTGTGAGGATTTTACACGGAACGAGTGCCCGAGGCTCTTCCCTGGAAAGGCCCTTTCTACACTCAGTGTAGAAAAGAGTTCGTGTGTACCAGATGACTTGAAGTGCTTTCGTGTTGAAGGAAAATGCTCCGACTCCGAGTGTTCCTGGAGGGTGGGGAGCAGGAAGGAGTGGCAGGTGGACCCTGTCGACCAAAGCAGAGTTTTACACATTGAGGATTCCTGCTCAAGAACCAGGTAAAAGTGTTCCTCTTTAACATGATTGGAAACTACAAGGTTAGCCCCTTGTTCTGGCTTATTTTTGCTTCATCATCAAGCAGAACCAGCGGATATATTTTTAGTGCATTCATTTTCAACTTTGGAGTGATAATTGTGCGATTTTGTTTTTTCACAACCCTGACACCTGGTTGATGTCCAAAGCCACCTCCAAGGAGTGAACCACGAGTACTTTGCTCTCCCAAATCTCAGAAAGGCAAGCAGAGATGTTTGGTGGGCTGGGGGGTGTGGTGGAAAGACTGAGCAGAGGCAGGTGTCTACCCTGCACCAGAACCTCACAGATGGACAAGCAGGATGCTTTTTGTTCGTGCCACTGGCAGGAAGGAGTCTTCTCCAGAAACAAAACCAGATTGATTTTGATTAACTTTCTCTCCTTTTAATTTCAGTCTTCCTTCCTCTGACTTCTTTAAGGATTATGCCAAAAGCGCAGACTGATCCCAAAGCCTCAGAACAGATTTCACTCATAGTTGCCCAAGAAAAGCTTGTTCATACCAAAGTAATGTCCTAGCCAGTCATTTCCTGTGTTCTCAAACTTGTTATTTTCCCCCCCAAGATATGTATCTTTAGATAACAAAAACTGCCCTTGACCGGAAGAGGTAACGTAGTAGTCGTTTTTCTGTTTGTTTGCTTGTTTGAGAAGGGAAGCTCACTAATATAACCCAGGGTGGCCTTGAACTTGTGATAATCCTGCTTTAGTCTCCAGAGTGCTTAGGTTACAGGCGTGTGTGCTATCTCTGGCTTTCAGGGGAAACTTTGAAAGGAAAGCATCATACAGTAAAATTCTAGGGAAGCAGGGAAGGAGCTGATGTCCTGCTAAGCAACACCTCAGCCAGTATCTTATATCCAGCCATATTGGAGTACTGAAGCAAAGGCATACCGCACCCAGAGATCTGATACGAACTTTACCAGTGACTGGTTCGTAAGCCAAGACAAAACCTCCAGCCTTACGTTTTTCCCTGTGTGGGGGCTTCCCAGACAGGAGGCAAGAGTATCATCATGGGGGTGAAACAGTTCAGAGAGAATGCATCTTACGTGGCTAGAAAGTACATCAGTAAAGACTTCCCACAAATATACAGTTTGGTATTGTGGATATTGGAAGCCAGCACCACTTCAGAAAATGTTTAGGTAGACATATTTGTCAGGCACTCCAGAACTGTAACTGAGATTCTATAAACCTACGTAGGATGTCTGCTTTTCAGAATTTTTGGATGAACCTGGTGTGGATAGGTGGGAGTTTGAGAAGTTTAAATCTTTTCAATTTCCTATTATTCTCTTCCCCATTCATTCTTTATCTTTGAGTGTGCAGCATGTTATGCCTGAGGCACAAACATGCGTTTTCCCTGCCTTGAACACCTGGTTTCTTTGTAAGTTCTTTACATCATTCACTTATTGCTTAAGAATTAAGACCCCTTTTTGTTTTCATTCCTCTTATTGAAAGCTTTGTCATAGGTGAGAGCTGTGCTTACTTTCACATGCATGGAAAACTCGCTGGTGAAAATGAAGGTCTTTCACAATGCATTAGTGGGGCTTTTGCTCCAACACCGACCTTTGACCCCTGGACACAATGTGGCATTCAGCTGTCCTGTTCTCTCAAGTGAAAACCTTCAGAGCCCTCAACAAAGATATTTCACCAAGAGTAAGCAGTGCATGAACTAAATGACTTAAGATAAGAAGGCGGTTGGTTTTGAAATAAAGATGAAGGCAAGAGGTCTATAAAAATTACAATGCCCTCCAGGGCCGGATCACTGCTCTTCCCCTCCCCCACCCCATAGCCGGCCTGGAGACTCAACTTCCTTGGATTACAGAGACAAGAGAACTTTCTCTTCCATGGAATTTCTTAATGGATTCTTTTGGACAAACCAACCCAGTGTTCCCTCAGTGGGATTGATAACGGAAGAGGGGGAATCGTCGTGGGGGCAGGGGTGGTTTAGGATGCTCTGGAGGGCTTCTTGGGGAGCATGGTTTCAAAATCCTTAGCAACCATTTTATTCCCAGCATCTCAAAGATGTTAGCATCCTGGGTGGTGGCACAAAGAAACAATTGCTTCCAGTCACCTTAGGTAAGGTGCAGGAAAATAATGGGTTAGGGCTTTGTCTTCATTTTAATTGGTTACAGCTTTGTCTTGTTTTGTTTCTCTTACTGCTTTCTAGAAATGGAGGAGAAATTTAGGTTTATGAACAAGCTTTTGGTACTTAATCGGAAGGTTGGGTGAGGACAGGGAGACAGAGAAGCGAGGTAGGGAAAAGACATAGTTTGGGTTACACACACTTTAAAAAAAAGATTTCTGAAGATTGTGTTCTGGATATTTGTGTCTGCCAGTTTCGCAGAGACATCCAGATTTCCGTGGTGTGAGGACACTGTTCTTTTACTGTGTCTACCTCACAGTGGTAACTTGCAAATTCTTCCCCCATGAAGCTTTATTTTTGGAGACCACTGTAATTTGCATGCTGGGACCTATTATTAACTGCTAGTTTTATGCTGTTATTGGAAATCTTTACATTTGGAAAGAATGTATGGGCTGTGCTTTGGGTGAAGGGAGCCTCAAATTAAAGGTTACCTTGTATAGTATCGCAGATCTGTCAAGGATGTGAGAATGGATTAGAAACCATTTACTTCCCCTAACTAACGAAAATTCTGCTGGTGCCTCAGGACTTATTTTCTCAGAGGAGGAGCACCATGTAACTAAGAAGTACCTTTTCAGGGGGAAAAGATGGTCATGTAACACTTTTTAAATAGTCTGTTTCTGAGCCACCCACCGGAGCATAAATACTGCCCCCTGTAAAAGTACATCACATATTTTATAAATGTAAAAAGCAGAAGCAGTTGTGCTATATTAAATTTCAGCCATAATTGAGTAGCTAGAGAAGCCTCTATTTAATTAAATCCCACTAGCCAGTGTATGACAGGAAAATTTAGTGACCTTATGTGTGACTACTGTCTGGGGTTGAAGAGCGGTTAGAATGTGTCTTTCAGATGTCCTCATTAGAGCTAGGCTTGGGTGATGTGTTAGCTCAACAGTACGTCTGCAGTGGGTCCTTCAAAATGTCAGTGCTTGTTGACTCACACAGCTTTCTTTGGGCAGCAGAAGTGTCTCCCCCAGCAAGATGAGGCTTAGGGGTCTTATGGTAGGTCAAGTAGTTATACACACAGTTACAGCAGATCCTGCTCCCGCCATGCCAGTTTTAACCTGCTCTGAGCTACCCTGTAGGGAAAATTTCCAGAAATACACTGGGGGCTTCCTGAAGGATTGGCTTCTATTTAGCAAGTAAATATATGGGATGATTGATTGACTGACTGATTGATTTTTCAAAACATAATTTTTCTCATGACTCTCCTGGAACTTACTCTGTAGAGCAGGCTGGCCCCAAACTCAGAGATCTGCCTGCCTCTGCCTCAGAAGTGCTGGGATCAAAGGCGTGCTCCACTACTCCCTGCTTGTATGGGGTTTTTGTTAAGCTAAAGAGAGCACTAACATAGTGCTAGCCTGACTTTCCCAAGTACAGAAGCTTCTGGGTTAAAACATTAAGCAGAATTAGGTGGATCATTGCTGGAAGGTGAATGCCCAAAGCTAGAAGTTCTAATAAAGGGAAGAAAACACTTAGCAAATGTTGTTTTTTTGAACTGTCTTCTTTCCTGATATATACACTTTAGTTACTGCTAACCACATTTGTTTTGGGAGAAAATATTTTCATATGGACTCTTTAAGAGTCAGCAACTGGTATGTATTGACCAAACCCTTCTACCTTATCTCATACTCTGTATAAGAAGATATTCTCCTATCATGGTTGCCAGTGGAGTAGGAGAGACTCTTAGGAGAATAGATGGGAAAAAGTCAAGCTGGATGTGGTTGGTAGTACATATCTGTGTACTAGGACTTGGGAAACTGAGGCAGGAAGATTCCAAGTTCAGGTTCTGGGCCAGCATGGGCTACATACATAGTGAGTAAAAGGTCACTCTGAGCCTATGTCAAAAGTGGGGGGAAGGGGCATGCTGAGGAATCTAGCACGGTTACATAAGCAAGTAAAGTCAAGAGGTACATGTAATGAATGATTAAAGTTTAGTGCATAAACAGAAAAAGGGGAAGGCATTGGGATAAGGAGGAACAGGAAGAGAATATTGTCACTAGGGCGAACAGAAGGAGGAGTTTCAAGGAGTGACCGGCAGTGCCAAATGCAACCCCAGAAGTCAGAAATGTGTACCTAAAACGCCCTAATTGCATTAGCCTGTATGTTAGCATGTAGTAGTAGATAGGTCTTTGTTAGCATCTTCGATAGTGAAGCCAGTGAAGCAACGGGAATGGAAGCCAAGTCCCAGTGTGAGGAGAAGGCCACACGAGGGAAGATGGAAGTAGCAAGCAAAGGTAGATCAGAGGGTCTTACAAATGCAGCTGCAAACATCTCTCCCTGTGGCTCATGTGTAAGAAAACATCAGGATCCAACAAAAAGACAGCTAGAATGCTACAGCTTGAGTTATTTCTAACACGTGGGGCAACTTTATTCTGTCCTCTTATATTAACCAGTTTTCTCACACCTTGTTTTTGTTTGTGTTTTGAGACAGGGTCTTGCAATATAGTTCCAGCTGCCTCAAACTTGTGTACCCTCCAGGTCAGCTCAGGAGGGCTGTCATTACAAGCATGAGCCTCCCGTGTCAGCCCTAGTTTAATATGCATCTGGAGGCTCTTCTGCAAGAGTCAAGGTGGTGTGGCTTCTAAGTTCTGACAACGTGTGTATTCCCCATGTTTGTTCTCAAACGTGGGGCAAGACCCATAGGCAGAAATTTTAAAGAGAACTTATTTTTTTCTCCATAATGTGGAAAACAAGATCCTAAATGGAAATTTATAGAGAGTAAACAGAACAGCTTTAACCTGAAAAACTAGCCTCATAACTGTTTAAACTGTGAAGGGGAGGTGTTCTAAGAAACAGATAGACAACAAAGGGGAAAATAGACAAATGAGAACACAGTGCAGAGTTCATATGGAAGTATGTAAATCTTCAGACTTTATGTGATTTTTTTTCCTCAGGTTTACATAGTCTTTAGCATTATAATCATATATCAGACACATGAAAAGCATAGCTTCTTGAATCCTTCATATTTCCTCATTAATTTTCCAACAAACCACTTTACCACCTCTTTGTATTATTTTATGTATCCCTACCAAGTGGCTGTGCCAGGCCCAAGAAGTGTTCATGGGCTTGCATATTTGACAACTAAACCTTTGCCCTTTCTGCACATAGAAGTTGATGATATCCTGGGTTGTGGCCAAGCAGGGAAGCTGGCTTTTTAATAATCCCTCAAAATCTCCACTTCCTTGCTGTTCGCTTTTAAGTCTGCATTTTGCCTTCGCCTGACTCCTTATGTCGAAATTCTCTGCATTTTCACCCTGAAGAAAAATTCCTCCTCCAGACCACATCCAGCACTTTTTAAGACTTCTCTGGGGAGGTTGAAAATGGAACAAAGCTAAGCAATCTCACCCCACCCCAACACCTGTGTCTGTCTTTGTCATTGACCAGAAAAGGCCTCTGTCTTGCTCCAAGGTTTTCTCTGTGTGATTACAGGAATAGTAGCAGGTGTGGCATACCAGTGCGTTAAAACATGCTTGCTACAAAAACAACAGTGTTCTGCATCTGGTTCTTAGCAGCCCACAATTCAGTGTTCTGACAAGGAAGCAATCCTTGTAATCTCTCCCTGTTCAGCACCCTGTACCTGTGGCTTTACTCTTGTGCCAAGATCTGGATACCTCTCCTCAAGATCCCTGAAGGAAAGGAGCTTTTAGAGGCTTCTTCCAAGTCCCACATTGAATATTCTCTTGATTTACATAGTTCACATACATTGTAGATCATCTCTTTTTTATTTGGCTGGGGATTTTTGTTGTTGCTTTGTTTTGTTTTGAGACAGAGTCTCACTATATAGCTCTTGGCTGTCCTGGAACTCACTGTGTAGACCAGGCTTTAACCTGACTCTTCCTCCTGAGCGCTGGGATTAAAGGTGTGTGCCACCGCACCCAGCTGCGTAATTCTTCTCTTAAACTAAATCTGCAGTAGAGTCATTAAATGATGTTCTCCAAAACCGGCTGACAGGTATGTCTGCCACTGACCTGGGAAAACATTTTGGACTTATTTTCATCCAGTGAGGCACAAGAATTTTGCATTTCCTCTTGAACTGTAGCTCTAGGCAGGGTTTCTTCTGCACTGGGGAAGTTTCATGCCTACCTCATAGGGTAGGAGGCAGGAACGGATATATCTATCCCACAGCCCCATTCCACGATCTCTACTTTTTGATACAGAATCATCTCCCACAATCTAGGTGAAATTCATGATTTTGCATCCCTATAAAGTAAACATTATCTTTGAATGAAGAATATGAGCCAGGGAATATTGCTAGACAAAGAGCTAGGAAGGTAGTGGGCAGGACGTCCTGTGATGAGGAAGCAGTGGCTGCCAAGTTGACTCCTGAGTCTAAACCTTGGGGAGCCAGCTGGTTGACAACTTCAACTTTGAGTCCTAATCCTCTGAAACACAAGGCTGGGAAAGCCAAAGCTCTATTTGTGTTTCTTGCTGGTCTAATCTAAGTGGAAAGAGATGCAGATGACCCAGCCAGTTCTTGGTGGTCATGGAAAGTCTTGGTTGTATCCATGTGTGGAGTGACCCCTGTTGCTTCACTCTGCACCTCCCTCCTCCCTGGGGAGCAGAGAATACTCTGACCTCAGCCAGATAGCTCTACATTGTGATCCCACTTGTGGGGACTCAACTGGCACTTCCTCCTCCCCTGACCACAAGAGAGTGGTGTCTGGAGACTTGTGCAAATCTTTCTGTTCTGCAAGGTTGCACCTAGAATTACGGGACCTGGTGGTTCCCCTGCAAGTTTTCCTAGGAGGAAGACACTGGAACAGAGCAGGACAGAAAGAGACCTGCTTGCCAATGCTAACCCTGTTAAAGGAGCCGTGACTGCACTCAGGTGACACCTAAGCACAGTTGGGTTTTTTTTCCCCCACTCTACTGCACGCACGTGGCTTTGAAATTTTACCCCCCCCCCCCCCCGGGGAGGAGCAGTCTGTTAGGCCACAGAGGAGGACTTTGCAGCCAGCCCTGAAGATACCTGATAAAACAGGTTCAGATGAAAGGGGAGGAGGTCCTCCCCTATCAGTGGACTTGGAAAGGGGCAGGGAGGAGACCAGGGAGGGAGTGTGGGGTTGGGGAGGGAATGAGGGAGGGGGATACAGCTGGGACACAGAGTTAACAAAATGTAACTAAAAAGAAAATAATAATAATAAAAAAAAAGAAATTTTACGTGATGTCTAGGAATACACACTGATTACTCCTTGGAAGTTGTGGAAAGGTTCTGTCAAGTTACGTGGCATATCCTACAACCTTGTTTTGCTAAGCCCTGCTGTTGTTACAAGGAACACGTCACTGATTCAAGCAAGTTGTGTTTTGGATTGCAGGCTTGTTGAAGTCTGGGAACTAACCACATTGCTTCTTCACAACTCTGAATCCCATGTGTCAGTGACTACTGAGGTCCGGTGTAGAAGTGACAGAGGAGATACAAATTGAGTCTGACCTGAGACCACCTTTCTGTACAAGGGGTCCCTAGGGATGCATAAGTGGTCCTTGCTCCCCAGAGGGTGGCAATGGAAAGCTGCCTATTAATGTGCTGCAGAAGTGTCGCTGAATGATCCAAGTAAATGCCTAATTTAGTTTTGCTATTCCATGACCACCCCTAACTTCAGTTATCTGTTGGGAGTATTTAGAGTATATGTGTTGGTTAAAAATCAGGCAAATTTTATATTAAGCTTGTGTGTGGGTTTTTTTTTTTTCTTATACAGGTAAAATATTTATCTCAAGATCTATATGAAAATTAAATGAAGCTGTAGATGTCCTGTATGTCTGTATGCATGCATGTATAAGTAGCCAACAGAGTTCTTGACATACATTTTAAATGCCAAGCATATGCTATCATTTTAATAATTATATCTGATGATAATCATGAAAAACATAATATTTGCATTAATTAGCATATATTTTACAATTCCACTGAAAATATAATGCAAAATGCATGCACTTTTAACAAAAATAAGTGCCATAGATAATTATAAAAAGGCAGCATATTAAGGAGAGTCTTTGCAGTGAGTACTTTATAATCACTGGGTTTCCAAAGTGCCTTAATGAGTGGAGAAGTAGAAAAGTGATTTGATGCAAGCTGATAGAAAGATAAACAAGTGGCTAATTAGACTGCTGCCTGGACTCCACAGGATTTAGAGAACCATCACCTACGCTTCAGCATGCTTGATGCTGGGCAGCGTAATACAAAGATCTGTGAGGCTCATTAGTCTCCTTGCTCTCCTGCATTATTTAAGGTGGTTTTCCACAAAGCCACCTTACATTTTAGTAAAACTGTAGGTTCGCTGAGGTTCTGTTGGTTAAGCCTGACTGGGTGGGTCTAAGTAATAGCTGATGTTGAGTCAGATCCCAGCCTGCCTGATGATTAAGGGAACAGCAACGTCCCACAGAGCAATCGCAGTTTTTACGTGTATTGCTCTGCTACAGTGGAAATCTTGACAGTAGAATCCATCCAGATGACAAAACAGTTCAATAACAGTCCTTAAATTCTTCTACCTCCCTCCTTCATTTCTCTTGAAATAATGCTTTCGGGGTGCCAGCTGAGGCATCAGTAGATCCCCCCCATAATAAAGTGCTGTAAACTTCCTGGCATCCCACTAAGGCTCCTTGGTCGCCCAAGGTTATAGTTCCATGTGAGAGGACAAAAAGAGAAACTATTGTTATCTGGTACTCCTGCCTCTATGGTCACTGCCAGCGTAGATGATTGACATGTTAAGCCTGAAATTTAAATGAGATTGCAGAAGTTTTGGGAATGAAGAACTCTAGCCAAAATCGCCGGGGTCAGAACTTCAAAGTCATCCTAGTGGGGTTTACACAGGCTGAGTCGGAAAGTTTATATAGTCTGGAGAGTGCCCTCATCTTTTATTTCCTTTATGACTCTAACACCAGTGTGGTATATTTATTTTCTCCTACGTTTAGGGAAAGGGCAACAAGCATTTCTGTGTGACTGCATATCTGACTTGTATTACAGTGACATTCTTTTCATCCTAGGCTGTGCTCCGAATTTCTCCTGAGACATCTCAAGAGAGTGAATTCTTGAGAGAAGCAGTTTGCTTCGTAGTGGATTGGTTTCTCCCTGTTGTTTTTGAAATGAAAAATAAGTAGTTTAACTTAGAATAAATACTTTAGTAACTCTGTGGTCGTGGTGAGTCCATGGACGGCATTCCATTTAGGTATACTTCACAGCTTGACCTTTCCCAAGCCTCGACCTGGTGAGGCACCTCTCTATCTCTCTCTTTCTCTCTCTCATGAGTTGCTCTGTCCATTAGTATAGTGGAATGTACACAGAGGCTTGAGGTGTCAGCATGTAGGGTTTTTCTGTGACGGTTTTTTAATTTGGAATTTGTTTCTGATTTGCTTATTTGTTTTTTTTTTATGTTTCTTATTTTGTTTTTCGTTGGTAGATTAAAATGTGGACAGCATTAGAGTAATTATTAGCAGAAAAGACTTTGGGTGAGTCACAGGCTCTCTATTTGGAATCAAGATACAAAAATTTTTGATTGACTAAGGAAGCTTGGTGAATAGAAAAACGATGATGTCGTCCACATGTGTGGAAGCTCTGTGGTAGAGGGAGGGAAACAGACTTCCCAACAGAAAAGAGACAGGACATGATAATGGAAATCCTGGCGTTCTGGTGCATGTGAAAAGACTGGATGTGATAGAACCCCCCCCCCCCAAGAGAAAAAGAAAAGAAAAGAGTGATGTGTTCAAAGGGAATGCCTGACAGTTTATTTGTTTTGTGGTGGGAAGCCTCATTTCTCAGAGTCCAGCTCCCAGGCTGGAGGTGTTTACTGCCGGGTCAGCATTTCACACCAGCAGGCTGGCCTGAAGTTGCTGGAGCTGCCAGAACTGCTTAGAGTGGGTGCTTAGCATGGATTCTTGAGCCAGGAGTATGAATGGAGCAAGACTCACTCTGGGCTGACTGATGGGAGCCATGAAGCTGAGTGACAGCTTTTTAATATCAAGGGCTTTTATTTGTTGCCATATGTTTAACAGGAACATGTGCAAGACATGTGCACTCTACATGACCTCTTCCAACCTGTCTGTGTAGCCGGATTTGTGTTTCTGACTAAAAAGGGCTTTTGTCCTTGTCAACCCTACATGATTCATTCCGTGAGATACAAAGATGCTTCAATTCCATCCTACGTTAAGCTGTTGCCTGCTCCTAGACTGGAGGACTGGCAGTGAGGTGGAGACAACACTAGGGCCTCTTTCCTTCTTTTCTTGTCCTATCATCTCCCTCTGGTCCCTGAGTCAAATGGAGCCAGCAATACTCCTGGCCATCTTGTAAAGTCTCCAAAAGGGTAAAAAATAGAAGGCTAAGAGGTCATCGCTTTTCTGCCAGGGTTTGTCCATTGGGGAATCATTATCTTCTGGCATTCTTACTGGCTCCACCTCCTGAGTACTGGGATTACAGGTGTGTGCCCCTTTCAGGGTCTTTTTTGGATCTGTCACAAGAATGGCAAACTTTGACCCACTGGGCCAACTCTGCCCTACTGCCTCGTTTTATATGGCCCACAAGCTAAAGGATGAATTTTATATTTATATATGATAGAAAAAAAAAAAAAGACTGTTTTGTGACATGAAAATTTGAAATTCAAATTTTATTATCTATAAATAAAGTTAAATGGGAGCATAGTGGTTTATCTCTGAGTTCTCCTCGACTGCCTTTATGCTGTTCTAAATAGTGTGACAGTGACCCTATGGGCTTCAAAGGCCAAAATAGTTACTTTCTGGTCCTCACAAAAAAACAGGCCCTTCCCTGAGCTTTCCCTACATTTCACATTATTGTCAGTCCCCTCTTACTTCGTATTGGTTTGTAAAAGATGTGGAAGTGCCAACACCACATCATTCCTTTTCACCTCACTGGACAGCTTAGAATTGTGTGGTGCAGTACTGAGGAACGCCTTCAGGGAGGGGTGAGTGGGATAGGGCTGCAGGAAAGACCTTGTGAACCTAGGTCAAACACATTCATTCCTCCTAGAAGTCTACAGTGTGGAGCATCTTCATTAGAAAGAAAGGGGCCTGCCAGCATCAGGCTTCTAGAATGAAGATGTTTTCTTGACCAAGAGCCAAAAAACCATTATCGGTGCCAGGGCCTGTTGTCACTCACCTTTAATCCTAGCACTCAGGGGGGAGAGACAGGCAGATCTCTGTGAGTTCCAGGCCAACCAGGGCTACATAGTGAGGAGCCCCCTGCCCCACCACCATTCACAACCACACATTCCCACATTCTTCTCCATGTTCAGCTTTTTTCAGCATTTTGGTTATTAGGAGTTAAATGGCTCATCTATACTTGGGGAAACTGAGGATAAGACAAACACTAATTTAACACTAGAAACGAAACCGAGTAGAGATAGAAACACATTTCTTGTATTCGATGGCCTGCTCCTTTAATGTTTTTGAAGATGAACCTGATGGCACCACTGAGAATTTTTCCCATTTTTTAAAAAAAACGGATTTCCAGCTCTGTTACAGCCTTTTGAAGGCTTTCAATTTCCTGACTTGGAAACATCTGAACAGGACAGGAAAAATGCCTTGATTTTTATTTATTTATTTTTTTTACCCTTGCCCCTTTGAAAGAAGTAAAAGAAGGAGTCCAGGAAAAGCTTGAGGCGGGCAAAAAGGGAAATCTCTGAAACTAGAGAAAACTCCAGCAAATCATGGCCAGCAGAATCAGCATTCCTCACCCACAGTTGGTCCTCATTAAGGAGACTCCCGTTGAACAGCTCAACTTTCTGCTTTGCATTCTGTGCTCTGGGCCCGCTAGCTGACATGGCAAAGCCTTAACCTCCATCTCGGAAACAGTCTCTCATGTCTTCCCCTATATTCTCACTTCCCTGTCTGTCCCCTGCTACCCTACAATTACCCTCTGCCACAGGAAAATCCCAATAAAATATATTGATACCGCTAATCGAGTTACAGCCATTTTGTTCCACAAAGGGCCATCTATGCTGTTTGCAGGGGTGAAGAGGTGCATTGAGTCTTTTGGGGAACACTCACAGAACCTGGGCTTGTCAGAGGGATGGAATTTCCATGGAATTATTTGGTGTGGAGTCAAAGCAGTGACGATAATTCCTTCCACTTCAGCTTGATTCCTTGGCTCTCCCAGACCTTCAGGTCTACACATAAACGACAGGATTACTTTCGGATGTTTTTTTTTTTTTTTTTTTTTTTCCAGATGTAGAGACATGATTAAAGACCCAGTCTTGGGCCCTGGAGATGCTTATCAGGTGAAAAGGGCACTTGCCACCAAGCATGAGGACTTTAGTTCCATCCCGGGGACATACATGGTAAAAGGAGAGAACCCTCTCCTGATCTCGTCCTCTGACCGTCAGACTCACACTCACACACACACACACACCCATGAATGAGCACACACATGCATGTACAAATAAACAAACAAATAAATGTAAACCTCTTATTTGTAAAAAGCCCTAAAATTAGCTAAGCATGATGGTTGATGCAGGAGGATGACTGTCAGTTCCAGGTCAGGCTTAGCTACATAGTGAATTCCAGACCAGCCTGGATTACAGAGCAAGATCTTTTCTCAATAAATAAGTAAATGTCTGGTATAGAAAAGGCTCTGGGTTGAAAACTAGCCTGAATCAAGGAAGCAGTCCCTTCCCACTGTAGCACATGGGGTAGGAATGTGGACACAGATATGTTCATTTTCATCACTTACTGGTTGTGGTACACCGCTTAGGCTGCCATGGTAAGATAATACAGACCAGGGCGCTTAAACAACAAAAACTTATCTTCTCACAGTTCCATAAGTTCCCGGCCAGGGTGCTGCCAGAGTTGGTTTCTGGTGAAGCCACTCTTTCTGTCTTATAGACAGCTGCCTCTCCACGGAAAGAAGGCTTTTCCTCAACAGGGTATCAGCCCTGTGGGATTAGAGCCCCGCCCTGTGACCTCATCCCGGTCTCTAAATACTAGTCAATATATTAATGGGGGAACAAAGCAAAGTGTTCTAAACTCAAGGTTTTTCCTTGAGGGTTAAAAATAAGGCAAGTACCAGTTGGTATATCAAGAAGACAGTAATAAGAAGGTGTGATGGCAGACACCTTTAATCCCAGCACTCAGGAGGCAGAGACAGGCAGATCTCTACGAGTTTGAGGCCACCCAAGGCTACATAATAAGACTCTGACAATAAATGAATGGATGGATGGATGGATGGATGGATGGATGGATGGATGGATGGAAGAAACAAAATAGAAATTTAAAAATGCAATGAGTAAGGGAGAGGGTTATGGAGGCAAGATGAGAATTTTAAAGAAAAGTTTCTGGGTCATAGATGCACCTAGAATCTTGAAAATATGATTGGGTACCAGAACCTTGAACTTGGGCACAGAAGTCTGTAGCTTCAGTAAGGGCACCTGGCTCTTATGCCACCAGTAATTGCTGGCATCCTAGTAAAGCCTTGTATTGCCACTCGTGTGGTGGCACCTGTCCAGAACAGACGTCCAAGTTCAGTTCTCCGTAGGACTGGACACCTAGTGATCCTAATGCCACCATGTAAGTGTTTCGAAGAACTTTTAGGAAAGAGGGTGGCCTACGGCACGTCAGAGCTCCAGCAAGGAAGACTTGACATTAACACACGCTGGGACCAGGCAGACAGATGTTTCCTGGCTTTTTTGTTACATCATCAGAAAGAGCAGCAGAAGTGCCCTGATACGCACAAGAGTGGCTTTTTACACTCTTGGTGGTGTACTAGTTCTGTGTTTATTTACATCAGCTCTCTTTCAAAATGCCTTGGGGGACCTTGGCAGTCACTTTAGAAATTATGGCTGAGCGACTTAAAAAGGCAACAGTGGAAACCTGTGATTTCAGAATTGAACAGAATGGCTGAGGAGTAGAACATGGGGTGTAGTGGGGGCAGAGTAGGACACAGGGATGGGAGGGGGAATACTTGTCTTGACTTTTCTTTCAGCTGCTTTTGATCTCAGAAATATTCCCAAGTTCTGTAGAATTAACCTTTTAATTTTCCCAGTTGGGTCTAGGTCAAAATTGGTTTCTAAATATGGCAGCAGGTACCCTCAAGCGGTGACCTCCAGGGCTATGGTGCCTTCTTTCTCTGCTTCTGTATTTAATGTCTTGTAACACATCAGTAGGATCTGATTCTGGCTTCAGGGATCCCTAATCCATCGTCCATTGTGAATTACTGCTGAGCCTCTGAGAGCTGAGATAATTAACCAGACAGTTATGTTACTCAAGCTGGACTTAGGGAAGTGAATGTGACATGTCCCTGGCTGGTGGTGCTGTTTGGGAAGATGGCAGAACCTTCAGGAAGGAGCTCACTGGAGGGAAAGGGATCTCACTGGAGGTGGTTGGTGAGGCATCAGGGCCTGGCCCCACTTTCTGTCCTTTCTCTCTGCTCCCTGAGTGAGGACACAGTGTGACCACCGGCTTCCTCCTGCCAGGCCGTCCCCTCATGATGAACTCTAAAGCAAAATAAACCCTTTCTCCCTTAAGTTGCTTTGGCCAGGGTATTTTGTCAGCGGTGAGAAAGTCATTAAGACAGGAAGTGTCTTTAGTTACTAAAGTATCTTTAGTTACTAACACTATTAGTTTTCTCAAAAGATTGGAGTGATATGCACTTACTGCTAATATATCATGAAGGCCAACTTAATTCTAATTGCATAATTCTCTAAGTTCAGAGCCCCCCCACTTGCATAATTCTCTAAGTTCAGAGCCCCCTCCACCGTGGTGATCTTTACCTTTGCTTAAAACTTCACATAACTCTCAGCTCAAAAAACCTTTGCAGTCCCTCTCACTATCACTGTGCAACCGTCCTTTCGTCCCATTGTCTGCCTTTGTTGGCTGGCTCAGCCCGGCTTGCTGCAGTCTCTGCCAAACCACAGACATGTAACAGCACACTCTACTCCCCCTGCACTCGGAGTCCTGAGTCCACATGGGGGTGAGAAGCAAGGGAGATTACTGACTTAAGAATTTCTCTAGATGGTCTTCGTACATCTTCAAAGCTGAGCACCACACAGTTGCACGTTTTATCCTGTTTCTTCCACCACTGCCGTCACCCCACCCCCCACCCTCCCCCCACTTTCTTTTTCTCTAGACGGAGCCTCACTGAGGAACACAGGCTAGCCCCAGGTCTTGCTGTTCTCCTGCCTCAGCCTCCTGAGTACTGGGATGACAGGCATGTGCTGCCACTCACAGCCCTATTGCCGCTCTTAAAAACACTCTTAACCCTTTTTAACCTCTTGAATACTCTCTGAAGACTGTGGCTGTTAACTCAATGTGTGCAGTAATAATTCTACCACATTTGGTGCCAATGAGAAGAAGGATAAATGAAGTCCAGCCACATGCTGTAGCCTTTCAGGTCATGGTGACTGCTACAGCAGTTAATGAATTTCAGCCTCTCAAAGCTGGCATCGATTGCTTTGACCTACAGCCTCCTATTTAGGGCAGAGCTTTCCAATACAAATGAAATGCAAGCCCTGTATATCATTTTAAACTTTCTGGTAGAGACAGTTATTTTAAAGTGAAGCAGGGGAAATTAATAATGTCTTGTTTAACCCAGTACATCTAAAATATAAAAGTTATTAATAAAGATGTTTTTCCCATTCTTTTCCTCCTCCTAAAACTTTGCAATCTCAGCTTGAACTTACCACAATTCCAGGTAGTCTGTGGTGACAGTGTCAGCACGGATCTGGATCGCCACTCTGCTAAAAAAGAAGAATGTTTAAAACAATTCAACAAGCTGTGCAGCCAGCTCCCGTCACCATGGACAGGGCCCAGTCACCGTGATGGACTGTGTGCTTTTAAACCTAGAGCCAAAATAAATCAAAGTGGGAGGGAGACGATTGAGAATGAACAGGAAGTCTATTTGCTGTAGCAATCCAGGTCCGCATGACCCTGAGTCACCCTTTGGGGAGCGTGGAATCCCACCTCCCTGAAGACTGTACAGAAGACAAGTGAACAGTGAAAGAGCTTTGAAATCCTGGCTGAATTAAGAGTCTCAGATATGCTCCTTTGTTCAGCCGCATCAACCGAGGTCTAGCCTGAGTTATTTATTTCTGTCATTTATTAGTTAGTTATTTCTGTCATTTGAGATTTCCTAACTTTCTGTCTTCCTAACCAGAGTTTATAACATACTGCTAGATTTTTAAAGCAAATGAGTGCTAACATAAGGACCAGACATGAAAATAAACATTTAATGTTGAATTATTTTTACCTCACAAGAAGCTTTATATGATTGGATCTGTTTTCCCATCTGTTTATGACAGGTATCTTTTTTGTTCTTCTGATTTTCTAAAGATTTATTTTTATTTATGCTTATTACTGTTTTGTTTTATTACTGTTTTATGCCTGATGTATGCAGTGCACAAAGAGGCTGGAAGAAGGCGTCAGATCCTCTAGAGTTGGAGTTTCAGGTGGTTGTGAGCTGCCATGTGGGTGCTGGGAATTGAACCTGGGTCCTCAGAAGACCAGCCAGCGCTTTTAACCATTGAGCCATCTCTTATTCTTCTAATTTTTTGAGACAGGGTCTCACTTTGCAGCCTAGGTTGGACCACAGTTCACCACAGTCCTCCTATCTTTGCTTCCTAAATGCTGGGATTAAATACTAGTGACTTGTCTTGTTGCTATGACAAAATGCCTGATGCAAGCAGCGTAAAGAAGGACAGATTTGTTTTTGGCTCACAGTTCAAGAGTGTAGTTCATCCAGATGAGGAAGTTGAGGAGGCAAAACTTTGAGGTAGCTGGGCACACCATGTCTGCAGTCAGAAAGCAAGTTTAAAGAATACTGGTGCTCAACTCATTTTTATACAGTCCACTTTGGTTAACCTAATCTAGACAGCCCCTCACAGACATGCCCACAGACTGCTTTAATCTAATGATAACCCTTCATCCCCAGAGGCTAGTCTCCTAAGTAATTCTAGAGCTTGACAAGTTGTCAATATTAAACATCACAGATGACAGGCCAGTTGAGCCTGGCCTGGCCTGGAAAAAAAAAAAAAAAAAACTTAAAGAAAAAAGTTTACATTTATTTATTTATGTGTGTGTAAGCACATACATAGAGGTCAGAAGGAAACTTGTGGTAGTTCATTCTACCATGAGAGTCCCAGCTTTGTAGACCAGGGTGGTCGTGAACTCACAGAGATCCCCCTGCCTCTGCCTCCCTGAGTGCTGGGATTACAGGCATGTGCCGTCTTGCCCAGCTCAGCAAGCGTATTCTTGAAGTAGCAGAAAGAAATCTGTACCTTAACTCTAACTTGATGTAGTTATAAGAAAGTTATGGAAAATTTCAAGACCAGAGGAAGTACCAGTAGACATGCTCACAAAGCTCAGCCCCCGTTCTAGCTCGTAAGGTTAGCCACCTTGGGAGGACAAATCAATTTTTAGTCTAAGCATTTAACTTTACCCAGGACCACATAGAGCTTTATAAACTTCTGTTTCCCTTAAAGTATTGAGAATAGTTTGACTTTTAGGGGCAGATATGAAATATTCCCCCTCACTACACAACCATCCAGTGGCAGCCATCTATAAAACACATGCATTATGAAAGTGCTGCTGCTTAGTGGATCCACAGACACTCTGGCCTTGGGGGAGCTAGAGCCAGGCTCATGACATTTGCCACCTGCTCAGCTTGACTAGAGGATGCTCTGATTCCTTTCTTATCGTTGCCTGTTTAACCATAACCCCGATGGCCCTTCATCCTCCCAGCGAACAAGGCTCATCGCTACTGCGTGATCTTTCACCCTCCTGCCCCTCTGAAGTAGGTTCATTTGATAGAATATAGTGCTACCTTGTTGGAGACTCAGAAGCCTTCTGACTCCAGCTCTGGCTTTTCACGATTGTTGGCTGATTTGCTTCCCCGAAGTTGGGCACATTGGGAAGTCAAACTACTTTCAGCAATCCTGAGTCTGTTTACCGTCTGGATGGCAGTGACAGCTTTTCTCTGTCCTAGATGATAAAGCAGGAAGTTCAAAGTATCTCCAGAATATATCATGGTAGACTTCCAAGTCGCTACCTTTCCTAACAATAATTCCAAAGAAGAAAACAAAATGGGGGAAGGGGCGTTTAAACTTACATACTATAGTATAGATATTTCACTACCATCAGAGAAGACAGTAAGGTTCCATATGTCCAGCTCTTACCCATTACTCAGTAGTTTGAGAAGCTGGGTTAGTGATCCCCAGGCATATATATTCTGGACAGAAGAACCAGTTCAGTGTTCAAGTGTGGCTTCTGAGAACCTCACTGTGACACAAAAGCAATAATTTTCCTGTGCAGTCACAAGCTAGTCCACCCTTCAGTTAGTGAGACAACACCCTTGGCCCTCTGGCTGCCCAAAGGCCTCCTTGGCCATTCTAGTTTCATGGTTTACTTGGGCCCAATATGTGGGGAGCAGACAGTATGAGGGAAGTCTGGGAGGGGTGACCAATCCTAGCCAAGAGCTATGTGAATGTTGGTGTTTTTCCCAGACGGGAGGAGAATTCCCTGCCCATGTATCACCACGTGTGTGCACAGATACAAGCAGAGCAGTGTTTGGTTGAGCTGGCTTCTTCACAGTCCTTCTTTTCATCCTACAGCAGAGATGGGGTGCACCGAAGTGTTCCTTAGACTGGGGTGTCAGTGCAAGGAAGTGGGCAAGAAAACAAGAAGGGTCATCAGTTTCCATGACTGCAGCCTGGATGAAGGGTTCTATTTATTCTAAGGGCAGTCGGGGGAATTTAGTAAAAGGGATGATAGAGTGTCACAGTACATGGCACTCTTACCTTACTGGAGTACACTGGATAAGCAGTAAACATTGTAACATACAACAATTTTTTTCACTTATTTGTTTTGTGTTAAGTATGAATATGAGAGAGACAGGGAGGTGAGGGGGGAGTGAGAGCACCTCCCATCACATGGGTAGAGGAAAGGTCAGAGGGCAACTTTGGAGGAGTTAGTTCTCCCCTTCCACCTTGTTCAGACAGAGTTTCTCATCGGTTTTGCTATGAAAATCCCCAGGCTACCTGGCCCACATACGTGGTTTTCCTGTCTTCATCTCTGTCTTGCCTTAGCTGATCTGGGATTACAGATGGACGCCACCAAATCCAGTATTTTATATGGGTTCTGGGAACTAAACTCAGGTCCTCAGGCTTATATAGCCAGCACTTTTACCCATTTAGCCATTTTCCTTGACCAACTATTCTAGTTGAACTAAGTTCCAGAAAAAGAGAGGAATGCATGGGTGTATTATCCTAGTATGGTAGTAGGGAGCACAGATCCACCACAGATGAAGATAAGAAGAGAATAGCTGAATTCCACACAAAATAAAATGTTGTATGGGCTAACTATAGAAGCCTAATCAGAGAGATGGGTACCCACTCCTAATTCTTCCTTGGGAGGCCTTCCCTAAGTACACTGTAGCAGTGACTGAAGACTGAAGGTGAAAGGTTGAGAAACACCTAACACGGATGCAACATACACAGGGCCTTCGTGGAGTACAAAGCATAAGCACAGTACAGCAAAATCTGAGAGCAGGACAGGAGAGTAGAGAAAGATCCTCCAAAGCACCAGGACCCTTTGCTAAGTGTATAGAAGGGTCCCACCAAGTAGGACAGAAAGCTGGTGCCTGGTGGTTGGTTATATGGCATAGAGCACTCTGGAGTCTCACTGTGCTCAGAGCAAAGACCTGCTGAAAGGACCATCTTTGCCCCTACATTGGAGAATGGACTGACAAAATCTACAAGAAAGCCCAGACCCAGGTGTTCTATAGGGTAGACGGAGCCTGTTCTCAACTACTCAACTGTGATCCCTTTTCAGATATTCATTCCACCACATAATTAAAAGGATAAAAAAACAAAACCACAAGACTCAAAAAGAAGCAGAAACACATGACTAAGGAGGAAAATAGTCAGTAGAAGCAGACCTGCGGATGATCAAAATATCAGGACTAGTCAGTGAGAGGTACAATGCACTCTGTAAATATGTTTAAGGCCCTAGTAAAGGTTAATTATGTTCTTGGAAAGAGAATGAATTTTAACAGTTAGCTGGAACTTCTAAGACAACATTTATAAAGCAACCCCCCCCCAGTACAGATTATTTGGAAACAAGTTAATAGTCATGTTTGTAGCAATCCCAAAGTCATCACCCTTTCCTTGAGGTTTTTACATTTCTACTTTTGTATAAGCCAGGATCCCATATAAGTAAGGTCTCAGTCCCAGCCCTCAGAGAAATTTATTCCAATGAAGAGAGGTATTCTCCAGGCAGAATATTCTGATGGAGAAAGAGATAAATCAGGAGAAAGAGGGTGAGATTTCTTCTGGCAAGGAGGATCATGAGAAGCCTCTGGAAGACATGGCATTTGATCTTAGTCTTAGCCTTAAAGAAAGGCCAGATGTCCATGTGAGATGGACAGAGCTTATGTCCACTAATGTGAAAACTCTGGGACAATGCCTGGACTCCAGAATCTTCATCAGCACCCAAATAATTGCACAGCGGGAAAAAACTAGGTTCCCCTGTAAGGCCTGTTTCCAGAGATCAAGTGAGATAGCTGGTCATCTAATAGGAGTCTTAGGGGAAAGAAAAGTATAGTGGAAATAGAAAGGGAAGGGAATAGACATTATGTCAATATTTTAACTTGGCATATCATATTTCTAGGTTTTGTGGCAGAAATGAATCCCTCTGTTCTTTATGTTTCCCTGTGTGTAATGGCTTTTTGGTGTTTTTTTTTAAAAATATTTATTTATTTTTATTATGTATACAATGTTCTGTCTGCATGTACACCTGAATGCCAGAAGAGGCACCAGATTTCATTATAGATTGTTGTAAGCCACCATGTGGTTGCTGGGATTTGAATTCAAGACCTCTGGAAGAACAAGCAGTGCTCTTAACCTCTGAGCCATCTCTCCAGCCCCTTTTTGGTGTTTTTGAGACAAGGTCTTTCTATGTGGCCCTGTCTGTCTTGGAACTCACTTATGTAGACCAGGCTGGCCTCTAACTCACAGAGATCTGCCTGTCTCTGCCTCCTGAGTGCTGGGATTAAAAACGTGTGCCACCACTGCCCTGCTGTCCCTGTGTCTTATAAATAAAAGGAGCCCAGTGAATTTAACACAACAAAAAGTTAATAAGGTCTTAAAACCTATCAGTCAGTCTGATTCTGATTTCTGTGCTCTGAATCACTGTACTACATTCATGATGGCTCAGGGTTTACTGATCAGTGGGCTGTGGAGTTTTGACTTCACCATTAGTAGGAGGAGCTAATGATGGTTTGCTGAGCACTGCATACCATGGAGATTAGGCTTCTGATAGGATGTGGCGTGGGTGAGGGGAGGATCAGTAAAGTGGGATCACTAAGAAGGCAGAACTGGGTCAAGTGAGAAGTTGGAGCCCTGGACCAAAGCAAGGACAAGGGAAAGGCTTGGGAGAGACAGATGTGAGAGCAGGAAGTAAACAAACAGAGTTTGTTGTTGTTTGTTTTGTTTTTATGAGAAGTGTAAAACAAGAAACACTGACGATATAAGTATTTGATATAGCAGTGGGGAGGGGGAGAGGTAGTTTTAGTGGAAGCAAGAATGAGGAGTGTTCATTTAGGAAGAAGGATTGGGAGTTAGAAGAGTGAACAAACGAGAAGTATCCTATAGAGGAAAATATTTACTTTACCTCTCATAACTTCCACCAGCACTCAAGAAATTTGCATTCCCTGCCAAGCTCTTCATTTTTCATTGTCCCGTTTGTATTCTACCTAATCCTTCATGCGGTTCAGAGTTGTTCCCTCTTCTGTTCTGGAAGTAGATAAAAGTGATGTGTTGTGATCTTTAGCAGCTCTCCCGGAATCAAAGTTTTACACTGTTTCCCGTCTGCATCAGTTGTCTAGTGGAGGTAGTTGTTGGGTTTATGAAAAGATTAGATTATAAATGAGTATTAAAATCTCTGCTGTTTTTATGTCCTGATGGATTTACTTCTAGATTATTGCTGCCCAGTTCTCTGGTCCTCACCTGAGATCTGCTTGAGAAGCAAAAGGAAGGAGTAATAGGAGGACCAAACAGCATTCAGTACTGTACATGAAGAACTGTAGAGTCTGTCTCTTTCAGCTAAAAAATAGAGAGAGATAAAATAGGAGGGAGACAGCAAAGAGCTTCGAGTGAGCACAGGCATTCTGTGTGCTAGGCAACAGATGCAGTAGCTCTCATGATCTGGGTTCTGTGCTCCTCTGTATTCTTCGGGGCCAGATGTCCATGGCCTCTCTTTCTCCCTGCTCTCTTGAGTGGCCGCTGTTTACTGTGTGGTCCTCTGAGTCATTTGCTGATAAACTGGGGAAACTCTTCCACCTTAAGCAGTCTTATGTTTCAGGACAGACAGGGTCAATCCAGCCACTTTTCTCCTATAGCTCTTAGTTGGGAAAAAAAAAATCTTCTAGATGGTTCTTTTTGTTTTTGTCTGATTGGATTATGAAATTTAAATCTACTGTGTCTTCAGTGACTCAAAAGCTGTCCACTGGGGTATATCATCTCCTCACCCCCCAAAAAACAAGCTCTGTTAAATGTCATTTGGGACTATTTTGTTACTGATCATTTGGTATATCTTATAACTCCCACAAGAGTAAAATGATAATAAAGACTTTTTCTTTAGTCATAAAATCATAAATACAAAGAATAAGAGAAGCTGGGTGGTGGTGGTACCATGCCTTTAATCTTAGCTGCTTGAAATGCAGAGTCAGGTGGATCTCTGGGTTCAAGGCCAGCCTGGACTACAGAGTGAGTTCCAGGACAGCCAAGGCGAAACTCTATCTCAAAAAACCACAGAGAGAGAGACAGAGAGAGACAGAGAAGAATCACATGTCTATCATAACACCAGCACTCAGGAAACTAAGGAACACCAGAGTCGGAGGCCAGAGTGGGCTACACATCAAGACCCTCTCTAGAGCTGGCCAGGTTAAGAAGCTTGATGCCAAGCCTGACAGCCTGAGTTCAATCCCCGGAACCCACATGGTGGAAGAAGAAAACCAAATACACACATACGCCTGACTTCTACACATTAGCTGTGACATGTAACATATGCCTCCCCTCCTAACACACACACACACACACACACACACACACACACACACATACACACAGATTCCTGACACAAGTCAGCACAGCGTTTGAACCAAAACTACTAGACAATGAGTGAAACTTTGCATGGGGAATGTCGATACCTCCTCACTGCTTCTTTGACTCCATGTTCAGAAAGGCAGACTTTGACCCTTCAGGCTAGAGTTTGGAAGATTCAGCTCTAGAAGATCTGGCCAGCCCATGAGAAAAATGCTTAAGTGGCCCAGTCCAGTCATTCCTACTGTCCTAAAGCCATAGGTGGCACAGAGCTTCTAAACAATAGATAGTGTCCCTGTCTTGCACAGAAAGTCATACATCATCAGACACCTGAGAAAGTCTAAAAGAATCCCATCAGTTATATCTTATCACTATCCTCTTCTCCTAGCCCTCCTTGCCCACCCTGAATCCAGCCTGAGACAGGGGCTCACTATGTAGCGCCAGGGGATGACCAGTGTAAATAGAACAAAATCCTATGGTATGAGAATCTGAGAGAAGATTGTAAACTTCCCTTCCAAGTAGGTGAATGAGCTCTCAGAATGTCTTTGAGAGCTGTGGGAAAAAGAAAGATGCATTGTTTAAAAACAAACAAAACAAAACCCTTAGAAGTTAAAAATATTGCAACAGAAATTAAAGGTCTGAGAGAGGATAAGTTTCTGTTTGAAAAGTAGCACTAAAAAGAGCTTAAGGCAGCCGGGCAGTGGTGGCACACACCTTTAATCCAAGCACTCAGAAAGCAGAGGCAGGTGGATCTCTGTGAGCTTGAGGCCGGCCTGGTCTACAGAGCTAGTTCCAGGACAGCCAAGGATACACAGAAACCCTGTCTTGAACCTCCCCATCCTACGCCCTCCCAACCCCTCCCCCCAAAAAAAAGTAAAGAAAAGCTTAAGGAACTCAAGACTGTCAGCCTAGAACTTCATTATTTTTATAAAAGATGTCTAAGAGAGAACTGAAAAAAATGAAGTCATCAAAAGCAAAACTTGGGAGGTAGAGTCAAGAGGATAAAGAGTTTAAGGCCATCCTCGGCTACACAGTGAGTTAAAGGCCAGCTTAAACAACATTTGAGACTGTCTCAAGAGGAAAAAGAAAAGAGCGGCGAGATGGCTTAGTGGGTAAAAGCACTTGCCAAAAAGCCTGAAGACCTGAGCTAGGTCTCAGAACTGACAAAAAGACAAGTGTGGTGGTGGCTCACGTCTGTGACTCCATCTCTCCTAAGGCAAGATGAAAGGTGGAGACAGGAGACTCTCCCCTGGGACTAGCAAGCCTACAGAATGCAGGGTAGTAGAGGCCCCACCTCTTCACTGTAGAGAGAACCGACCCCTCCACGGGACTTTACTAACAGCCTCTTGGAAGAGGTGCTTCATTAAGTCAGTGCAGTAAAGCAAATCTGGGTGAGGAGCTCTGGCTTAGGTCCCAAGTCTGCAGTGTGGAGGTATGACCCCAAAGTGTCAGCTACCCTGCAGATGAGAACAAACATCCCTAATGGACGGGCAGAGAACATAAGTAAACACAAAACCGTTAACAGAAGTTACCTTGAAAGTGAGACTAGAAGGGCCAGAAAGGAACAATTTTTCCTTTTTCACTTCTTTTCATGGAGCATTTGACTCTTCACAAAGCATGTATTACTTTTCTAATTTTTTAAGACAAGAAATAATGCTCACTCCAGCTGCGGACCGCAATTCTTAGCCTTAGGTAATGACAGCAGAATATTTCTTTGCACAACCTGCAAATTGTTGAGAAATTTTTAACTCCTAGCTAGCCTTCCTTGGTACTTTTAGGTTTTTGTGTTTCATTGTAGGAAAGAGTTCAGCAGGAATGGCTTTGGGGATGTAAAGCCTGAACTGTCTCCTAGCAAATAAACTTTTGGGGCTGGAGAGATGGCTCAGAGGTTAAGAGCACTGGCTGCTCTTCCAGGGAACCTGGGTTCAACCCCCAGCACCCACATGGCAGCTCACAACCATCTGTCACTCCAATCCCAAGGGATCTGACACCCTCTTCAGGATTCTGTGGGTGACAGACGTACATGCCAGCAGAACACCCATACACTTAAGATAAACAAGAAAATAAATAAATTTTTAAAGAAGAAGAAACTTCCTGCTGCTGTTTGGTGTGGGTTTGTTGGCCAGCAAACGAGGGTGCATTCTGGTTCCCTGGAGTGCTGCAGTCTTCCATTTTTGCAGAGCCCTTCCTCAGAGAGCTGTCCCTGCTACAGGCTCTTGATTACCAATAATTAATCTCAGATGAAAGATTCAGTACTCCGGGCTTCCTCTGCCTCTGACCTAAGAGAACACGATGTGAATGGTTTGTTTGTTTGCCTGCCAGAGATCTTATCTGGGCGGGTAAGAGCTGATAGGATCACTGAGTCAGCATTGATCTTTCCTCAGTACCCTTTCCTGCAAAAATAAAAGGGGGCGGTGGTAGCTCAACCCCGGATAATAGTGAGACTTAATATATGGCACAGGGGTCATTCAGTAACGGCTGTATTTAATAGTGGTCAAAGCTAAATAACTCTGCAGAGTGTCCTAATCCCCATGTTTTCTCTGCTCTTTCTCAATGTATTTGGCTAAATCACTACAGAGCAACCAAGCCAAATGGACAAACCACCCACTTTCTCATTCCCAGCACATGAATTAGAGAGAAGCCAGCTGAAATCCAGGCCAGGCTCATAAATGGCTTGTATGTCTGATTTTTGTTCCATGATCTGAAACTCAAAATAAATTTAAAAAATTTTTTTCCAAATACCAGTAAATTCACACACACAAAAACAAAAAGTCTCCAGCCCTGTATGCATGCAAAGCTGATAAACAGACCTGTTCTGAACAGATATAAGGCTTAAAGATTAATTCCTAAGGCACAAACAGATACATGTAGCAAGCTTAAGGAGCTTATGGAACTCTTGCTTTTTAGAATCTCAAGCCAAAGTGAAGACTAACGATCCTTATGGGAAGGGTTCAGAATAGGAGACCTTTGAAGAAGTGTCCTCTTAGACAGATTTTGGACACACGAAAACAATGATCATTGCTGAGCCTGGGGCAGGAGGGTGGTTATCTGTCTGGGCTATATAAGTGAGTTCAAAGCTAACCTGGGCAACTTAGTAAGACTGAGTGTCAAAACTTTAAGAAAAGAAAAAGAGAAACAAAGGAAGAAAGTTACTTAGTTGGAGATATAGTTCAGTGCCAGTACACATGAGGCTGTGCATTCTATCCGTGGTAATACGCATACACACTAGTGGATATGGTCCAGTAGAAGCCTGAGCCTAGCATGCAAAGATAGAGCAAGAAGGTGGTGTATTTGCGGAGGTAGCTGCTGGTTTAGAGACTTAGAATAAACGTACTATTAAAAAAATAAAGTTTCTGTCTACAACTTGTTAAACTTAAGAATTGAACAGAGAGCCAGGTGTGGTGGTGCACGCCTCTAATCCCAGCACTCAGGGAGGCAGAGGCAGGTGGATCCCTGTGAGTTCGAGGCCAGCCTGGTCTACAAATTGAGTCCAGGAAAGCCAGGGCCACACAGACAAACCCTGTCTCAAAAAAAAAAAAAAAAAAAAAAAAATCAAGGGATAGTAAGTTGACTTTGACCAGGGTCCTGGGTCTCCAGAAACAAATGTTTAGGTACAGATGTTGGGCACATCTCTCCTCAGCATCTCACATCTGATGGATATTTTTTTTAATTAGCCATACTGACTGGTATTCAGCAGGAATCTGGCCCCTCTAGTTGGCCGTAGCACCCTAAGGTGAGCGTCTCTACCAGAAGGGTGGCTTACCTAGGGTAGAACCTGACTCCAGGGGAGCAATGAGAGGGGCCAGGGCTGAAAGTTCTAGAAAAGAGAGGTGTGGGTTGGAGAGATAACTCAGCAGTAGAGAACTTACCTTGGGAACAGAAAGCCAAAAGAACAGAAAAGTCTTTGCCTGGCCTCTGTGACCAGGTATACAAAGTTTTAGAGGCAGGGTGATGGTGATATCTTTAATCCCAACATTTAAGAGACAGACGCTGGGGGATCTCTGAGTTAGAGGCCAGTGTGGTCTACAAATCGAGTTCCAGGACAGCCAGGGCTACACAGAGAAAACCCTGTCTCAAAAAACAAACAACAAAAGTTTAGAAAGTACAGGGATGCCTAGAAAATACATCTAAAAATGAACAAAAATACAAGACTGTAAAGATGGAAGCTTTGTACCTTGAAATTGGTTTGAATAATTAAATGGGTCTAATTATGTCTTTTTAAAATGTTATTTATTGCTGTTGTGTGTGTAAATGATGTGTATAGCGTGGACTCATGCTTCACTGTGCATGTGGAGGTCAGAAGACAGCTTTACGGGGTTGGTTCTCTCCTTCCACCTTCACGCGGGTCCTGAGGATTGAACTCAGGTTTTCTAGCAGAGCAAGTGATTTACCCTTGGAGCCTTCTCAACAGCCCCTCCTTGTCTTATAACATAGCTTCCTGCTAAAGAAATGTACTCTAAATGTAACTCTGTCTCTTCCTAAGTACCAACTGCTTCTTCCTTTTATCAAAGAGTATCATCAAATTACAAGAATGTTTAAGTCACATTCTGAATTACTGGCAAACCCAGGACTAAGCCCAAACTTTCTTCATATGGAAGAATAGTGTAAAACCATTGATCATCCTTACAAAACACTGTTTCCAGCACTGGCTCCCGTCTTAACTGCTCACCTTCCTCCCCCTTGTCCTGCAGCTGGGATGAGAGCAGCTCCATCAGCAGTGGGCTCAGCGATGCCTCAGACAACCTCAGCTCAGAAGAGTTCAATGCCAGCTCCTCACTCAACTCCCTCCCGACCACTCCCACTGCGTCCCGCAGGAGCTCTACAATAGTGGTATGCGATTTTGCAAGTATCTAGGCCCCCAAGTCAGGGTGGAACACAAAACAAACTGAGCAAGATCTGTGTAGATGTTATACATGCTGTTATTGCAGCTGTATTTTGTGCTCCCGCCTCTCTAGAGTGACACATGTAATATCCAACTGGAGAAGAAAAGGTACCCTACAAATTAGATAAAGTACCCTTTCTCTGGAACCATAGGGATGGAGGGAAACTGGTTGATTTTACATGGTGGGATAATCAAGGCCCTTCAGCTCACCATTCCCCTGACCCCTGTAAGGCTTACTCTGCCTTTTCCTCTTCTCATTAGCTACGCACAGACTCAGAGAAGCGCTCCCTGGCAGAAAGTGGGTTGAACTGGTTTAGTGAATCGGAGGAGAAGGTCCCCAAAAAACTGGAGTACGATAGCGGCAGCCTGAAGATGGAACCTGGAACTTCAAAGTGGCGGAGAGAGCGACCTGAAAGTTGTGATGACTCATCCAAGGGTGGAGAGCTGAAAAAGCCCATCAGCCTGGGACATCCAGGGTCGTTGAAGAAGGGCAAAACCCCACCAGTGGCTGTCACCTCTCCCATCACTCACACAGCCCAGAGTGCCCTCAAAGTCGCAGGTGCGTTGGAATAAAGGAAGGGACAGGGCAAAGACCTTTCTTTGATGGTTTTCTTAATGATCACAAACCTATAGAATGATAGCAAACATTTGCATAGATGCTTTAACGTACAGTATCCTTTCTGACCCTTAGGACAGTCCTGTGAGTTATGAAAAATGGGTGTTATTATCTCTATTTTACAAATGTGGGAACTAACTCAGAGGGGTCAGGTGGCTGAGCTACAGTCACACTAGCTGGTAAGACAAACAGGAGGGAGAGAATGTATTCAGAGACCGTTTTTAAGTATTTAGTGTGTGTGTGTGTGTATTGCTCTGTCTTCACACACACCAGAGGAGGAAATCAGATCCCATTACAGGTGGTTGTGGCTGCTGGGAATTGAACCCAGGACCTCTGGAACAGCAGTCAGTACTCTTTAAAGCTGAGCTACCTCCCCAGCCCCCAGAAGAGATAGGTCTGACCTCCCTTCAAATGATTCCCACTGGTTTCTTTCTTTTCTTCTCCAAGGCATACTTCTTAGCATCTGAAGGAAGTTTTACTGAAGTAATATGTTAAATGGCTACAGAAAAAGAAGTGCAGCCAGGCATGGTGGCATACACCTTTAATCCCAGCACTGGAGAGGCAGAGGCAGGCAGATGTCTGAGTTTGAGGCCATCTTGGTCTACAAAGCAAGTTCCAGGACAGCCAGGACTACACAGAGAATCTGTGTCTTGAAAAACCAGAAAACTCAACAACAGAAAACAAAACAAAACAAACAAAAAGCAGAAGTGCCTTGTTCCCAGTGTTTACTCCTTGGCTTTCTTTGAGCTTTAATCAACATTTCTCTCCAGTGTCTAGACATTGCCTTGCCTGATTCACTTCATCCCCTCCTCCTTGTCCTTCCTTGACCAATTATTAGGCACACTTCCTTCTTGATCATTTTTGAGGTTGCCTCTGCCATTTTAACCAAAATAAATCATCCTACGGAAAACAATAAAAACAAACTAAATGAAAGCCCGCTTCCTCCCACAGTCCCTCTGGCAAGAAACTGTATCGGCTTACCCAGTTCCCGTTTACCCTTATTTAGACCTCTAAATGTTTATAATATATAGACAATGGTTCCTTTTCCCCTAGAGAGAAAGAAAAGTATTTTCAACATATCATGACAGCAACTGCTCCTCTGTTTCCTGCCCTCTTTCAGGCAAGCCTGAAGGCAAAGCTACAGACAAGGGTAAGCTCGCAGTCAAGAACACTGGGCTACAGCGTTCCTCTTCTGATGCCGGCCGGGACCGTCTGAGTGATGCTAAGAAGCCCCCCTCGGGAATTGCTCGCCCCTCTACTTCAGGATCCTTTGGCTACAAGAAGCCTCCGCCTGCTACCGGCACAGCCACTGTCATGCAGACAGGTGGCTCAGCCACTCTCAGCAAGATCCAGAAGTCCTCAGGCATCCCTGTCAAGCCAGTGAATGGACGAAAGACAAGTTTAGATGTGTCCAACAGTGCAGAACCTGGATTTCTGGCTCCTGGAGCACGGTCCAACATCCAGTATCGGAGCCTGCCCAGGCCAGCTAAGTCCAGTTCTATGAGTGTGACTGGTGGGCGGAGTGGGCCTCGCCCTGTTAGCAGCAGCATTGACCCCAGTCTCCTCAGCACCAAGCAGGGAGGCCTTACACCCTCCAGACTGAAGGAACCTTCCAAGGTTGCCAGTGGTCGGAGCACTCCAGCTCCTGTTAATCAGACAGATCGGGAAAAGGAAAAGGCTAAAGCCAAGGCTGTGGCCTTGGACTCAGACAACATCTCCTTGAAGAGCATTGGCTCCCCAGAAAGCACTCCCAAGAACCAACCAAGCCACCCTCCAGCCACCAAGTTAGCAGAGCTGCCACCAACCCCTCTCAGGTACCCACGCCAGGCAGTGTGTCTCTTTTCTTTTTATCCTGCCTGAGACTAGATGTGGTACAGCCTAGCTATTACTGTCTGTAGACCCTTGAATGGATCCTTCCTCTCTCCTCTGTGCCATTTCTCTCTGTTTGAAAACTCACTCTGTTTCCACTGGTCTATGTTTTCACTCTCTGTCTTTAAGTACCTGTGTGAGTGGTTTTGCTATGTTTATTTGCACATTTCCCATATGCCTGTGTTGTCTCCCTCTTGACTGAGATGGCATAAGTCAGGTGTTGAATCTCCTTCCAACTGCTTTTTCAGTAGCATCAGATAAGCCATTAGCTGAGTAGGTGACCAGAAAAAAGGGAAACTAGAAAAGGATTGCCTGTTGCCCTGTAATTTGTTATTCTGAATTTCTTATTTTATCTTCACTCTTCTCAGGGCCACAGCTAAAAGCTTTGTCAAGCCACCCTCACTAGCCAATCTAGACAAGGTCAACTCCAACAGTCTGGATCTACCATCTTCCAGCGACACCCATGCTTCAAAGGTCCCAGATCTGCATGCTACAAGCTCATCAACTGGGGGCCCTCTCCCTTCTTGCTTCACCCCCAGTCCAGCACCCATCCTCAATATTAACTCAGCCAGCTTCTCCCAGGGCCTGGAGCTAATGAGTGGCTTCAGTGTCCCAAAGGAGACCCGCATGTACCCCAAACTCTCAGGCCTGCACAGGAGCATGGAGTCCCTCCAGATGCCCATGAGCCTGCCCAGTGCCTTCCCCAGCAGTTCTCCCGTCCCCACCCCCCCTGCTGCCCCGTCGGAGGAGGAGACAGAAGAGCTGCCCTGGAGCGGAAGCCCCAGAGCCGGACAGCTGGACAGGTATGTGATGGGAACAGAGCTGAGCCTGCCTCGGACTCATTTGGCCATCAGCAGTTCTATCCATTACCATGTTGTGATTTTTGATTATTTTTTTTCACATTTTAAATAATTCAGTTTTTTTGTAACTCCCTGAGATGTGTAGGGTGTTTTGTTTTGTTCTCGTCTTATACATGAGGAAAATTTTGCAAGAAAGTTAAAACGATGTCTCTGAAGTCTGAAGTCTTGTAATTCGTTTTATTCACCGTCTAGCTTTTGCTTCCAAGTGCAAAGTCAGTTCTATTACGTCCTATCCTGGTTCTCCAAGTACAACCTCTTTTCCTCCTAACAGGAGGAAAACATTTAACATTTCAAATACTTCTCTAGCTCTGAGTCAGTAATTTGATTGTGACTATCCTATTATTTGTTCATGGAGACAGGCTTCCACCGTAAACTGTCCCATCCCTGAGGCTGTACCTCTCAAACCTGTGGTCCCAAACTCTATAGTTTCCAAGATGGGCTCACATGCCTCTTTCTTTCTCTCCACAGCAGTCAGCGGGATCGGAACACTCTCCCCAAGAAAGGGCTCAGGTAACCCTTAATTTTTTTTTTTCTACCATATACCCAAGACTCCTGGCCTGTTGAAAAGGAATTCCAGCTGGGTGGCACACACCTTTAATCCCAGCTCATGGGAGGCGAGGCAAGTAGACCTCTGTGAGTTCAGTTCCAAAAATAAGTCCAATAAAAGCCCAACCCAACCTAACCCAGGCCCCATGCATGAATTTAGTGGCCTTTTTAGACAATCATTTGTATTCAGTCCTATAAAAATGCCACCTAAGCCCTCTGCAAACTCACCATCAAGTGTGTTAGCTTCCATAGCAAGTGACTCTCTTCGGCGTCAGAGGAGAAATAAGTTTGCACACAGGAACCATGTACTTGCCGACACTGTCTCTCTTCGGGTTTCTATTGCTGTGAAGAGATACCATGACCACAGCAATTCGTATAAAGGAAAACATTTAATTGGGGCTAGCTTACAGTTTAGGGGGTTAGTGCATTGATGTCATGGCTGGAAGTATGGCAACATGCAGGCAGGGTGCTAGAGAAGGAACTGAGAGGTCTACATCCAGATCAGCAGGCAGCAAGTGAGACACACTGGGCCTAGCTTGAGCATCTGAGACCTCAAAGCCCGCCCTCAGTGACACACTTCTTCCAACCAGGCCACACCTCCTAACACTGCCACTCCCTAAGAGCCTATGGGTGCCATTTTCATTCGAACCACCATCCTGTGCAATCACAGCCCTATAAACTCCCTCAATACAGTTCATCACCTCACAGTGGACTTCTGAAGCCATGCATATAGACAAGGGACAGGGAGTATGGATCCTCCACTGTGAGGATAGCACTGAGTTACTCAGATGGGGACACCTGTCACCTGAAAGACTGCATATGGAGCCAGAGAGCCTTGATCTAAGTGGGGAGGAATTTCTAAAGCCTCCTCTACCATTTCTGTCCCCATCAGGAGCGCTCATGGGACAATGCTGAGTCGCCATCCCTTGCTCCCTGACCCTTCTTTTCCCTGTCCCTCTTTCAAAATCTCCTCCTATCCCCGGCCTAGCTTAGACATCCCCCACAAAGCTAAGCCTCTGGTGGCACTTTGCAGCCAGCTCAGACTGAGTCCCTCTGCTACATCCTCAGGTACCAGCTTCAGTCTCAGGAGGAGACCAAGGAGAGGCGGCACTCCCACACTATCGGTGGACTTCCGGAATCCGACGACCAGGCAGAGCTGCCGTCCCCCCCTGCACTCTCCATGTCCTTGAGTGCAAAGGGCCAGCTTACCAATATAGGTCAGTGTCTGTGGTCACTCACTGTGGCAAGAGATGAAGCCGGGGTCATCCTGCCGAGTAAGGCAAAACATCTACGCATGTTTGGCTCCAGCTGTAGTGGGTTGCTTCGTGGCGCCTCAGTTTATCAACCCAAATGAAAGATGAGGGCAAAGTGTTCCAAGGTCTTAAACTGGAAAGTTGCCCCTAGGCACAGCTGTAGGGTCCTGGTGGCATCAGAGAGTCTGAATGACAGCATCGGCAATCCATAAACCAAGGACCCTGAGCTTGAGAAAAGTATTCCATGCACAGTACTACCAGGGGCAGCTGCTGGGAGGCAATCCCCACCTGTGGGGCTGGGGAGCTGCAGACAGAGAAGGGTTTGTTGATTGCAAAGAGTGAGGTCTGTCTTCAAAAAAAGCAAAGTCCAGATTCACAAACTGGCTCAGCCAGGGCCATTCCTAGCCCTAAAGGCAGGCTGACTAAAACTTGTCCTAGACATGCCACACCCTCTTTAAAGCCTGTGGAGAAGGGAAAGCTGGAAGAGAAGGAAGCAGCTCTGTGACTCAGAAATAGGATAGGGAAACAGGCTTCAGGAGGAGGGTGTGGCTCTAGTGTAGAGGAACACCAGCCCTGGTTCTGGGAAGCCAGGACTGGTTTAATAGGAATCTCTTTAAGACAAGGCTGGAACAGGCCTGTCATTTGCTTGCTGTTTCTCTCTAAATTCATCTCTCCTTTCCTCTGAGTGAAAGAAAACAGTTCTTCCATGACAAGGACTTGTAATATCTCTGTGCAGTGGGAAATTTGAGGAATGGGGGTCATTTGTGCCTAAGGATGGGTTATCTGGCTTCTGTAGGCTTATCACCTTGTTTTCTATCTCCATTGAGGGCCAAACAAGAAGAAAGGCCATTCACACTGCCGAACAAGGGACTTGGCCAAACAATAATCATCTTATAATTTCACAGGGACCAAGACAGAGGTGTGACTTCTTCTTCCCAAGTTTTTATAGGCAGGGTAACCCTCCACATACCTGTGTGAGGTCAAAAGGTCAGACAGTTGCTACACAAGGATATGAACCATGAAAGGCTGCAATCTAAGAAGGGAAAAGTGGGGGTGGCCTCTGTGGTCAACAGATTCCACAGCTGTAGATCCTGTAGTCTCGATGACACTGTCATCCAATCTGTCTATCTGACTTTCATTTCGAGGATGCTGGTCAGAGAGGCTGTAGTCTAGTTTAAGATCTGACCAGAAATGATGTAGTCACTACTTGGCAGGGAGCCTCCCTCCCTTCCAAAATGCTGAGCCCACTGGGTCCCACAGCCTGGTCCCCTCCACTTCATCGTTTGGGTCTGAGTCTTGGTCTGAATTCTCAGTCCAACCCTAAGACAGCTTATGTTTTCGAGAACCACAACATCCCATTTTCATCAGCACATCCTAGTGATGTGAAGGTTTCGGGACAGCTGCCAGGCCCCCAGCCTAACCTTCAAAAGCAACAACTCCAAGGCAGGCAGCATTAAAGGAAGATCTCTATTACAGACCTGGAGTCCTTCTCCATTAGGGCCCAACCTTACCAGGAGGGACCACTCCTAACCTCCAGCTGCTTGCACACCCCCACTGCCCCACCTATTGCCCTTCCTCTCCTCCCCTCTTACCCATTTGCCTGCTCCGTCCCCCACAAGGGACCAGAGAGCTGATGACCCTGCCTCTTCTCCTGCCTCTCCCTCCCTCTTCCTTCCCCCTCCCCTCTGTCCTTCCAGTGAGTCCCACTGCGGCCACCACGCCAAGAATCACCCGCTCCAACAGCATCCCCACCCACGAGGCGGCCTTCGAGCTGTACAGCGGCTCCCAAATGGGGAGCACCCTGTCCCTGGCCGAGAGACCCAAGGGAATGATTCGGTCAGGATCCTTCCGAGACCCCACGGATGATGGTGAGACTTCATGCTAGCGCGGTTCACGCTCATTCCAGCTCTGCTGGGTCCCCTCACCCACCGCCACCTCCACTGCCACCACTGCCACCACCACACACACATATATAATTCACAGTACATCAACTTGGGCCATTTCAGTTCTGTCTTCCCATAACTTTGAAGGGTCTGGGGGCCCAGAAACCTTGGGTGGTGCCACCCAGCACTGGGGTTGGGGATGGAGCATCTACCATTGGGGCTGAGGGAAGGGAAATCGATATTTGGAAGGGTTAAATGCAACTCCTCCGGTCCTCCTCCTTCTATGGGTAGTCTTTCTTCCTCACAGTTCTCAGAAGAGATATGGGGACAAAATGGTAGCTCTCAAATCCATACAAACAAGTAGGCATCTCAGCCCTCTTTCTAGAATGTTACAAAGACTCCAGGCTGGCCATCTGATTATTGATGGTAATCTGGGTGTTAACGGAAGACCAGGCCGTGGGGTCCATGAGACCTCCATTATTATTCTCAAGACGCATCCCTGATAGATGTGTGTTAGTTCTCTTTGTTCTTGCAGTGGGTTCTGCTGAATGATCACAGAGTATTCCCCACGTTTTTTTGTTTTTGTTTTTGTTTTCTCACCTGAGTGGTCCGGAGGCTCATAAGCTAGTGCTGCAAGGTTGAGAAGAAGAGGCAGAGACAGAATTGTAATACTGGTTCTGAGCAGCTCTGACAAGAAATGACTCCCTCCCCCCTTCAGCAGCTTAGTTTTCTTGACTGAGCAGACTAGATGCCAACTACCCACAAAAATCTCTTTTCCCTCTCTCTGGACCCCTAAGCTTCTCAGGCAGGCTGAGCAAGGGACCACCAGGCCCAGGCTGCCAGAGAAAAAGATGAGAGGGGAGGCTGTCTCTATTCGGGATACATGCCTTATCCTTGGATACATGCCTGCTGTGGGCTGTTGGGATATGAACCGGGTACCCTGTGTTGTTCTTTCTGTTTGCTCCAGATGCCCTCCAGAATCAGAGTCCAAATCCTGCCGTAGGGCTCCGCCGAGGAACCTCTGGGCCCTGGAGCCTCCTGCTAACCTTCTGTGTTCTCCTTCTCTTTCAGTTCATGGCTCTGTGCTGTCTCTGGCCTCCAGTGCATCCTCCACCTACTCCTCAGTAAGACCATCAATGTCCCTTCCCCTCCAGTCCCCCTCCTCTACATTCCACATTCCCTCAGACCTTCAGTTAGGTAACTGCATGGGGATGAGAAACTACTGTCTCTGTACTTCGTTTGGTGGGCCTGGGAGTGGGTGTAGGGGGAGGCTAGAGCTTGAAACACTCAGATGAGTGTCTTGGGTCCTCTGTTCTTTCTGGCCTTGCCACCACCTCCCAAGCAACTCTGGTGTTCTCTTTCCCCCTCCTTTGAAAAGTGAGGATGTCCTTGTTCACCCTTTCCTTGCCATGGGAAGTAGGAAGTGTTTCTAGCACCCGAGATGAATAGGTTCCCAAGACTAGAGACCCAGTAATGTGCAGAATTGACCAAATGTCCACTGTGGGTAACCACATACAGCCTTTGGCTCTTAGATATCCTTTGACTCTTAGGTTGATTTTGACCCTAATTCTTTACTCCCTCAAGTTACTAACAATCAAGGTTTGCTTGCAGACCAACCAGCCTCATTCTCTAGCCTTCTTGGCAATAACAAGGTTGGCTAAAGATAGGCACCAGAGAGAAACCTAGTATTTAAACTTTAGTGTAGCTCTGAGGAGCCAGGGCCAAGAGAAAAGGGACTCGCCTCTCTGCATCTGTTAATCACGCTTCTTCCTATCTCCGCCCTGACGCTTCCTCACCTCCATAGTAACCACCTGCTTTCTCTCTCTTTCTCTCCTTCTGTGCCCACTTCTTCAGGCTGAGGAGAGGATGCAATCTGAGGTAGGGCACAAAGCCTTTGTCTCTGCTTGTTAACACCAGCGAGCACTCCGTTTTTCTTCTAAATCATCTACTTTTTCCATCAGTAGTTTGTCTCTCTTTTCCTCTTACAGCAAATTCGGAAGCTTCGTAGGGAACTGGAATCATCCCAGGAAAAAGTGGCCACCCTGACATCTCAGCTTTCTGCCAATGTGAGTACCTGAAGCAGGGTTAAGACCTGGCTCTGGTTAAACACAGACAAGGTGGGAACCTGATCTGACAGAGTCTGCCCTGGGCTTAGACCCCTAGGAAGCAGCTTTTATTCACAGCTCTGCAACAGATTTGGGGACTGTCCTTCACTTTTTCTGAGCCTTCATTAAGAGCCATTTTCCCTACCTTAACTAATTGGTATGGATGAGTTGGTATCTAGTAACCTTTGACCTTCCTAAAGAAAACAGACTAGGGGTTCTGCAGGTTGGCAGAAACAACCTTGCCTTTGGCCATAGACAAAAAATAGCAATGCATTTTAATTACTGCACCCTTGGATCCTTTTCCTTGCCCTAGGGAGTGTTTATCTCTTCATCAATGCCACATAACTGAGCATGCACAGACCTGGTCATTAGAATTCTGCCTGGTGTCCATGAGGCCAGCTCAAAGCCCAATTCCCACTCTAGCTACCTGTGTGATTCACAGTTGGCTTCTGCCTTGGGCAGCTGGTAGAATGAGTCTGTGCTTTAGCTTTGGACCCAGCATTCTTCATCTCTACATTTAACCCACCCTCCACATATCCATGTAGAATGGTTTCCTTCCTCCAGGCCTTAGTTTTTCTGTTCTGAGAGATGGGGAGAAATGGTGCTACCTCATCTAACTCCAGTGTGGGCGGTTCCTCCCCCTTGACCAGACTGCAAACAGAGAAGTAAGAGCCATTTCTCCCAAAATCGTAAACAACAGCTGAGCCTCCTGGAGCTTTCCAAGTGTTTGCACAACAATAACCCTGTCTGCAATTTCCGCAGTACTTTCTGCACTTCTTTCTTCCCTTCCTCTCTGGGGAAACTCAGCTGCCAGCCTGAGGCCTATCCCTTGGATTCAGGTAGTACGTATGTGCAACAAGATTTTGTGTGTTTCCAACGTATTTTAGCAACAGCTCCCTTACCTCATTGGTTATTGTCTCTATTCTCTTTCCCAAATCCTCAGTTTTCTTAAGTACTGCACTGACTGGTTTGTTTTAGGCTCATATCAAACTTCAAACTCTCTGGGACCAAAAGAATTAAAACAGAAACAAGAACCATCCTGTACCACACCCATGAAAGCTAGTGGCCTAGGTCATGGACACCCTAGGAGAGTCATGCCTGGGAGATGTTGAAGGGGAGAGGCGCCAGGGAGGCAGGGAACATTATTATGCCTGATTCACTTACAATGCAATCTGTCAGCCATGGTGCTGTCAAGGCTGGGATAGCTCCAGAAAATGAATTTAGAGGGCAAATTTTCTTAGAACAGGAAGTTCCATTTGGCTAAGAGAAAACAAACTAAACACCCAGATCTGGTGAGTTCTGAATCTAAAGTCAGATTTTAGCCAAGGGTCAGAGTTTTTCCCTCAAGCAGGAGAAGTGATGCCAGCCCCCAGAGCTCTCCTCGGGATGCTTGATGTTGAACCAAACTTGTGCCATGTTGAATGGAATATCCAAGCTGCTGAAGCTGATGCTCCCTGACCAGGAAGAGACCCTGACCACTGTTTTGCCTCCAATGCTGAACTCTCTGCAGAAGGGTCGCTTGCCCTAAAGTCCTTCAGGCACCCTAATCTGAGGTTGGGGTTAGAGTGAGGTCCTGTGTAGGAAGAGAGAGGCTAGCAGAGGGAGGAAAGCTAGTTCCCCAGATGACATGTCCATGCATACGTGTCTGAAGACCCAGGGGCTCTCCAGGGGCTCTTGTGTAGATTTTCAGGGACTCGAAGCTGCCTGCCGACAGCATAAACTGGTACAACTAGAAATAAACAAGAAGATTAAGATTAAGAAGACATAAGGTGGGGCTGGAACGATGCCTCAGTGGTTAAGAGCACCACCGGCTGCTCTTCTAAGAGAACCTGGGTTCAATTCCTAGCACTCACGAAGTGGCTCACAACTATCTGCAACTTCAGTTTAAAGGAGCCAGCACCCTCTTCTGGCCCCTCTCAGGCATGTACATGGAGCACAAATATGCATGCAGGCAAAGCACCCACACACAAATAGCATTCAAAAATAAAATAAAATACAAAGAAGGTAAGAGTTGAGCCTGAGGGGCCAAACTTGAAAAACGTCTGTTGGGAAGAGTGAGTTCAAGGCCAGCCTGAGTAACTTAGTGAAATCTCTCAAAATTAAAAAAAAAAAAAAAAAAAAGTGAAAGAAAAATGATGAGATCATGGCCTCTGTTTATCATGGAGCCCATGACTCAACAAACAGATTTACAGGAAACATGGAAGAATGTGCCTTGTAGGCACTGATCTGATGAAGTTCGACTGAAGTTTGACTTGGTAGTCAGAGAGGACAAATTATGGAGTAATAGGAGACAGTGAGAACGTTGCAGACATCACAGGGACCGTGCACAAGTGACCTGCCCAAAGCCTTCTGCTAGTTGCTACACTCACCATTGGCTACGGTGCTCTCATTGGAGGCTGTTTGTCTGTCCTTGAGCGGTCCCTTTTCTGCTCCAGTACCTCATTTCCTTCACTCTTCCCATACCTTTTGCTGCCAGCTGGGCTAGCTGGAGAGCCAACCGCTGGGGTGCTTTTCCGCAGCCTACCTACCAGAGATCCAGATCCACAGGATCCCCATCCTTTCCGAGGTAAACCTGACACCCAGTGGCCAAAGTGGGGAATGCCCTGAAGTGGTTCGCACAACCACTAGTTTCCTTCCAGCCCTGCCAGGAAGGAACAAGCCATTAATTCCAGTCAGGATGAGATAAGAATAGAGTCATCCAGGTGCAGAGGCAGAAGAGATAAACCAAATAGAGCCTACTGGAAGATCATTTGGTACCATGAGAGCTGAGAGCTGGCCCTACATGGTGGGGTTAAACCAAAAGACTGATTCCAGAGGCGGTTGCCCTCCCATCAAGCCATGCGCCCACCCACCACATCAGACAGGGAGGGACTTTGCTGCTGCTGGTGGCTGATAGGAACCAAGAGGCCCCGAAAGCCTGCCTGGCCCACTCAGCTCTGTTATTCAAGAAGCTGGTTCTCTCCGGGGAAACCTATTTGATTCCACCTGATCTGCCCAGGAAAATCAATACCTTAAAACCAACAAGAGTTTTGTTAGCCGTGGTCAGCCCTGAGATGCAGAAAATCTGTGAAACTACTCCCGTATCAGCCACTTCCTCTTCTGCAGCTTCACGTGCCTTACTTCTTTGTATGTTTGTGTCAGGCCAACCTCGTGGCGGCTTTTGAACAGAGCCTGGTGAATATGACATCCCGCCTTCGACACCTGGCAGAGACGGCCGAGGAGAAGGTGAGAGGCTCAGGGTGGTGACTTCGAAACATGCCGGCCAGGGCTACCTCCTCCTCACCACCGCCAGGGCCATGTTCTCACTGTGGCTGTCACCCTGACGCTCAGCCTGCCTGTCCAAGCCTGTCCGCATCCCAGTGCTCCGAATTCACCACTCCCAGTTCCCTGGCCTTCTCTGTTGAGAGCAGTAGAGTCCGGTGCCTGTTCACTCTTAAGTATTCCTGCTGAGTATCTAACGACACAACCATCGTTTCTCTTAGGACACGGAGCTGTTGGATTTGCGAGAAACTATAGACTTTCTGAAGAAGAAGAATTCTGAGGCCCAGGCAGTCATTCAGGGAGCACTGAATGCCTCAGAAGCCACACCCAAAGGTAGGACATTAGCCAGAGGGTGAATGGAATGGAAGAACAGCAGGGATGAGTGAAAGGAAGATCATTATAGGACCTGCAACATGCCAACTTTCATATCCAGTTTCTGGAAGGTACGGGCCCTTAGGTACCTTCGGGTGATGTCTAGATGCCCAGGGTGGAGCGCTTGCAGCATGACCCCACAAACTCTGAGGATGAGGGCAAGTAGAAACCTGTAATCTCCATAGGCCTGCTACCCTCTCCTCAGCCTTTAGACCAGAGCTAGACAGTCAAAGGTCATCTCAACAACGCTTCATCGTGTAGCCCCAGTTAGCTTAGAACTCACAATTGCATTGCTGCCTCCACCTCCCAGGTGCTGGAATCATAGGTGTGTGCCCCCAAGCCCAGCTAGAAATTATTCCTTTTAGTTTGCTTTCAATTATTTATTTTTTTTAAGTTTCTGAGCAAGTACATATCATATGTTGAATATATTTCCCCTCTGCCACTTCCTTCCCCTTTTCTTAGCCCTCACTTCCCCTTCCTGTTACTCCCCTTGTCCCCTAGACACTCTTAGTTCTACTCTCTTCATGTCATATACATGCATGTGAGATTCTATACATCCATATAAAAATCTAGGCACAAATGAAAGTGTGATACTTTCTTTCCAAGGTTGGCAAGAAATAAACCTTAAATGAAGGCAGTTTCAAAATAGCACAAATGTGTGCTTGGTCTACACACATGTACATGATTTCACTTGATTGTCACTTCTCTGTACCATGGGGATTCAACCCGCAATTCAAATGAAATGATACAGGTTCACCGGGCTCTGGGGCAAGTTAGCTTGGGTACTCAGAAATCAGTCATGCTTTGCTTACAGACAAAGAAGGTGGTTGCCTGTAGGCCAGCAGTGTGGCTCGGTAATGGAGGCTTAGCCAGCATCGACAAAGCCCTAAGTTCCAACCCCAACACAGAACAACAAACACTTCCTATCTTCCAGTCCCTTATCACAAGCCAGGCCCAGGGGACAATTTGGCAGGCCTCTTACTTACCCAGTCATTTTTATTTGTTTGTTTGTGGTTGTTCTTTTAGCTTTTTTGAGATAGGAATTCTGTATAGCCCTGGCTGTACTGGAACTCATGCTGTAGACCAAGCTGGCCTTGAACTGAGACTCAGAGATCCTCCTATCTGCCTCCCAAGTGCTGGGATTAAAAGTACATGCCACCTCTGCCTGGCCCATAGTCATTTTCCTACCACTTTTTTCTCCTCGTCCCTCTGCTGACCTCTGTGACTTACAGTGACCATAGCACTCAATGCCTTACTTGAGAAAATGAACATCCTCAAGTGAGACTCCATTATTATCCACATTCCAGCAACCCAGTCCTCTCATTTTGTTGAAAGGAGCTATCACCTCTGGCCAAGAGTAACCTCTTGAACATGCACACGCACACATACACATGCACACATTTTAAATCTAGATTCTACATATGAAAGTAAACCTATTTGTCTGAGTCTGGCTTATGCTTAACCTTATTTCTGCTTGTATCCATTTTTCTGTAAATGTCACATTTTTACCTTTTCTTATATCTGCATAAATTCCATTGTGTATATACACATTTCTTTTTTTGTTTGTCTGTTGATAGACATCTAGACTGGTTCCATCGCCTGGTTTTTGTGAATAGTGCAGCAGTAATCGTGGATGTGCAAATACCTCTGTGTTTGTTTGTAACAAAGTGCTGTGTAGTCCTACTTGTCCTCAAACTATGTAGAGCATACTAGCCTCAAACTTGAAACAAGCCCTTCTGCGACTGCCTCTCTCCAGTGCTGAGATTATAGGTGTGCAACACCAAGCCTGGCTTTGCTGTTAATTTTTTGTGTGTTCATCTTAATATCTTACAAACTTGCTGAGCTTCAGTTATTAGCTCACTGGGTTTTTTGTTTTGTTTTTAATTTGATCAAGTTTTGCCTGCATGTATGTCTGTACATAAAGGTGTCAGAAGCCCAATAGCTAGAGTTACAGTCAAGTGTGACCTGCGGGGGGGAGGGGGAGAGGGGGGAGAGGGTCTGGGAATTGAACCCAGGTCCTCTGGAAGAACAGCCAGTGCTCTTAACCACTGAGCCATCTCTCCAGCCCCTTGTGGGTTTTTTTTTTTTTTTTTTTTTTTTGGTTTGTATGTGTGTGTGTGTGATTTTATTTATTTATTTTATGTATGAGTGCTCTATCTACACGCCAGAAGAGGACATCAGGTTCCAGTATGAGCCGCCATGAGGTTCTTGAGACTTGAACTCAGGACCTCTGAAATAGCAGTGCTCTTATCCACTGAGTCATCTCTCCAGCCCGTTTTGTTTGTTTGTTTGTTTCACCCACTTCTCCATCTGCTTCTATGCAGACCAGTCTCCTGAACACCACACCTCTGTTCCTAATGTTATTTTGGACATTTCTACTTCATTGACTTTATGGGTATCTATAGCTTAGCATTCCTAAAATTGAAAGCTCCCCATTCTCCACCCCCCATTTCACCCTTGTATAAATACACAACAAACCTTTTTCCCCATCTGCAGTTTTTCCCAGCCTAGTTACTGGGCCATTAGGGTCATCTTTTTAAAATTCATGTTTTCTTCCTCACTGGTTGGCCCTTGCAGTGAGTTCATTCTGGCGCCTATGCGATCTCAATTATGCTCCACCTCTGTGTTGTTACTGTCCTGGCTCAGGTTTTCCTGGGTTACTACACTAATCTAACTGGTTCTGAGGGCTCCAGTCCCTACTTTCCATTGCCCCCAGAGAAACTGCATTGTCAGTTCAGATCAAAACACATTCTAATTTAAATATGAGCTGGTTATTAGATAAAAGGAAATGTTAATTTTCTTTGGTGTGATAATCCTTTTGTGAGCAAGTATCCATATTCACAGGAGATTTATCTTCAGGTATTATTTTCAAATCTGTGAGAAAGGGGGTAAAGAGCAGATACAATAAAGTGTTCACAATGGCTGAGTTTGGCAGAGGGCATCTGGGTGTTCTTTTACTGTGCTGTCACTTTTCTCTTGTGTTTGAAACATTTCAGAAAAGCAGGTTAGAAGAGTAAAAAACATCCTCGTCCTTAGAGTCTCACGCCGGCCTCCTCCTGCTCTAACTGTGCCCTTCCTTTTAGCTCCATCTTCCATCATTTCCTCTTGCATCCAACATTCTACCTACAAATAATCCTGCCATATGGTGGACACTTTTCTAAGCATCCTAGTCACTTATTCCAGGTGGCAGCCTAACAAAGCATATTTTGCAATGAGGAGAATAAGACAGAGAAAATAATTTGATCCATTACCACAGGTGATCCATCTGGGATATTCAACTATTTCCAAGTTCCCAAGTGAACTTTGCTCTTGAGATAACACACTCTCTAAATGAATAAATTATGACTGTCTGCAGGAAATGTTCACAGTAAACTTTCGTTCATGTTGATCAAGAAGCAATTTCATAGTCCGGCACGGTGGTACATGCTTATAAGGAGGCAGAGGCAAGCAGATCTCTATGAGTTCAAGGCAGCCTGGTCAACAAAGTGAGTCCAGGACAACCAAAGCTACACAGGGAAACAACAAAAAACAAAAACAAAACAATTTCTTAAGGAGGACTTCCAGAAGCTTCACTGGAGCTACTGCTTCAACAGTGCTGCCTAGCTGTGCTTTATTTACGGATAGACATTTGCACAGTACAAAACTCAAGATGCAAGAAGTATTTTCTAACTTATGATGCTGCAAACGTATCTTTTGCACTCTACCCCTTCCACAGTCCTGAGAGCTGAACCCAGCACCTTATCCATAGTAAGCAAGCATTCTACCACCAAGCCATCTCTCCAGCCCTCTTTTGTTATTGAAAGTAGCTTAGACATAATTTTTAACTTAGTAGATGGACTTGCAGCTATTGAAAGATCCCTATGCTAGTCTAATACTTGGTACTTTTTTTTTTTTTAACTTTTGATATGAGGGGGCTTGAACCCAGGGCATCTGCATGTACTTTTCTCTGTCCCTGAATGCCTTCCCAGTGTTCCTGTCTGAAATATCTCCGCTCTTTAAGTATTCAGACATGTCCTCTGTTGGGCGCTTTATTTCCCTCCCCACCTTTTTAAAGAAGAGGGGGTCGTTTTCTCGCTAATGCAAACCTCAGAGAACTGAACTTTTCCGCCTATCAGATGACAAAGTGAAAATCATTCAGGTTCAATACAAGGTACAGGCCGCTTATACTTGACCTTGAGCCAAAAGGCAGCCAAGTATTGCTAGAAGGTCATTAAAATATAATAGGGCCTGGGCTAAGAGGAATGCCACAAGTTCAGAGCCAGACGGGCTTCATAGTAGTTACAGGTCAGCCTGTCTCAAAAAAAACAAACAACAAAAATAGTTATGGTGGCTCATACATATAATCCCAGCACTTGGGAAGCAAGGCAGGAGGACTGTCACAAGCGTAAGACTAGCCTGGTGCACATAAACACAGACTCACATCCCAGTGTTTGTGGCATACGCCTTTAACCCCAGAACTCAGGAGGCAGGGGCAGGTGGGTCTTTGTGAATTTGAGGCCAGCCTGGTCTGCAGCGTGAGCTCCAGGACAGCCAGGGGCTACACAGAGAAACCCTGTCTCGAAAAACCAAAACAAAATAGACACACACATGGTGGGTGGGGTGGGGGTTGTGTCTGTATTACATTGTCCTCGGCCAGCTTCAGTTAAATCCTTTTCACAACTTGTCAATCTGAGTTCATTATTAAATCCTCTATTTCTCATACTAAACCGGAGCTACTTTTGTTGTATTTTGGCTTTTGTTTTATTTTGGTTTGGGACAGCTTCTTGCTATGTAACCTAGGCTAACCCAGAGCTCACCTTTTAAGTTCTGGGCACCACTATGCCCAACTTGGACTGGGAGTTTCCTGAGAATAGGACTTGTTTCTTTTTTCACTTTAGCATTTTCTTCTATGTTGAAGAATGACTGTAACTCTAAATGTTCATTGAATAAATAATCCACCAAATGTGCAGTGTATACCTAGAAGCTGGTTGGTCCTCCCTCCTTCTTACCTGTTGCAACTAGACTCTCCTTAAGCCCCATGTTTTCTCTCAATTTACCTCTGTGTTCTTCCCACTTATACTGGCCAATAGAACTCCGGATCAAGAGACAAAATTCCTCAGATAGCATCTCCAGTCTCAACAGTATCACCAGCCATTCCAGCATCGGTAGCAGCAAGGATGCTGATGCCAAAAAGAAGAAGAAGAAGAGCTGGGTAAGTAAAGGCCTGGAAGCTGCCCTGTGGTATCTTACCTCAGTGCAGGGAACTGGTCCTTTCAGGATCAACCAACAGATGGTCCCTCCAATTAAAGTGTCAGTGTGACATCTCCTGGGAACAAAATCTGCTAAGTTTCTATTCCTTCAGCCATTGTCTACTCCCCCAACACCACTGCCACCACTTCCCAGCAGCCTCTGTATGTGTCTGCCTTCCTGGGGCTCTACCTACTGATGAGATCAAATATACTTGGCCATAGAAGGATCTGAGAAAAATCCGGGGGGAGTGGGGTGGGGGTGACATGTGGAGAGAATTCCTAAGCCCAGCATCTCTAGACACTCCTGGGGGCCATTGTCTTAGTTTGGGAAAGGTGGCTGTACTTCCATATCACTCTAAGGCTTGCCTTTTGGCTGGTCCAGAGGTGGAGTTTGTTATGTGTGCTGTCCCCCTATAACTCAAAACTGGCCTTGGATGAGCTCTATAAGATCTTTAGGCAGGTGCAGGGCACTGTCTGACTGACTGAAATGGAGAGTGACCCAGAGTGAGCCGTCTTGTCCCTGTCCCCTGCTGAGGAGGGCTGACCACAGACCTTCGCCTAGTGCAGACAGGAGCCAGCTGTGTGAAAAAAACAACAGCTGTGTGAAATGCATGATTAGTGCTGCTGCTGCTGCTTTCATTTTTTTTTTTTCTTTTATTTCCTTCAAAATGCTGACCTCAAATCCCTATTTTTTTCCAGGTTTATGAGGTAAGAGACTTGGTTCCTCTCCCTTTACTTTTTCTTTCCCTTTGCACACCTCCCTATTTCCAGAGCAAGTATCCTCTCTTTAAAAAAAAAAAGCCACTCATAACCCCCAACTACCCACCTAGTTCCTAACTCACTCCGCTGCATGGTCCATCCACGCTGCCCTTCATGAGGACAGAGGAGTGGTCTGCTTAGGGGTCAAATGGGAAATCCTAACAAAATCCAAATCTACTGCCTGCCATCTTCCCCTATTCCAAGAATGGCCTATTATAAAAAGCAGAACCGTTGAGCTCCTGTTATCCAGAAGATGAGCCTTTTTATTTTTGTCCCATTTACCACAGCAGTCTAAAATAGAAGAAAATCAATGGCTGAAGGTTATTTGGATCACAGTTTCTGGAGGCCTGTTGATTTGGGGCTTATTGTAAAACTTTAGCTTTAGAATAGTGTGAACTGGAGACAGGTGAGGGATTTATTTCATCCAGTGTAGGAAGTACTTGTCACCCCAAAGGCCATCATGTAGCTTCCTAGGACATCAGCTAGAAGCCTACCAGACTAGTGGTATGGGTAAGTCACAACACAAGGGAGACTTAGGCAGGAGAAACACCATGAGTTCAGTGCCAGCCTGGGCTACATAGTGAATGCCTGGCCTGAGCTGGGCCCTCACGAAGGTAGAAGGAAAGAACTGACTCTGCAAAGCTGCCCTCTGACCTCCTGCACATGCTGTAGCAGGTGCACACAGATGGAGAGGCCAGCTGGTCACCTAAACCTGCATATTTAAAGTAGCAGTTCCCCAAGTGTGTTGTGCAGATCAGCAGTCCACTGAAATGTTCCTTTAAAGGTGGTAATATCATCATCACATACCTCTTAGGAGCATTTTTTTACTTAGCATGTCTACACTGGGAAAGTTCTAAGACATCCCCTCCTTAGCAAAGAATCCTGGTTCTCTTTGCTTAATATATTGGTTGAGCCATTGGAGACAAAGAAAATGACTCCCTGCAGCCCTGACTGTCAGAATACTGAGTTCACACAGCACTATTGTCATAGAAGTATAAGGGTGGCAGAAAGCCATTTGTGGCCACAGGATTTCTCTCTAGAGAGGGAAGGAGGCAGTGGCAAGACTGACTCCCATGAGAGAGTAGTGTGGAGAAAATCAGGAAGCCTGAATGTCTTCCTTAAGATACACAATGTCAGGGCAGGAGAGATGGCTCAGTAGTTAAGAACACTGTCTGCCCTTCCAAAGGACTGGCACCCACATGGCAGCTCACAACTGTAACCCCAATTCCAAGGGATCTGACACCTTCACACTAATGCACATAAAATAAAATTAAATAAATTTTTAAAAAAAAGATACACAACGTGGAGTCAGTGAGCTCTGGCCTTTCAGGCTCAACACTTCATCTCCACAGACAGCTGGTATTACAGTGCCTCAAGCCCTGCTTGCCCCGTGACAATATACCCTAACCAACTGCATACATACTCTTACCTCTCTGCCAAGTCAGCTCGGGCCTCATGTTTTACCTAGGAGTTCCACACACACACATGCACTAGCTCCATAAGCTCCCAGGAGACTTCAGGTGTGTTCTAAGAAACACATCTTGTAAGTCCATGCTCAGTTTCTCCCTGCTACCCCCCCCGCCCCTTTGCACTTACTATTCCACACATCTGGCTTGCCTTTGTCCCTACAGCCTCTGACCCCTCCTTTACTCTCGTCTCTTGCTGTCATCCCATGTCTATGTCCCTGTGTGTGTGTGTGTGTGTGTTTGTGTGTGTGTGTGTGTATTGTGTGTGCATGCTGTACACAGGCATGTGAATGGGTGTGGGTCAGCTCCTTGGCTCGAATATCTAGCTCACATCCCTAACACCCGAAGCTTATCAACACCAGAATCGAACAAGCTCTGCTCAGATTATAATGCCCTACGTAGCCAAGGAATGGCTGGAAAGTAGTTTTTACTCTAGGACACTTGGCATAGTAAATGATACTGAAAGGTGGGCATGGGGTAAACATCTGCAAACCTGGCACTTGGGAGGTAGAGGCAGGAAGATCTGGAGTTTAAGGTCACCCACTGCTGCATACTGAGTTCAAGGCTAGCCTGGTCTACATGAGACCCAGTTTAAAAAAGGGGGAGGGGATCTTTTATTTGGATGTTTTAACCACCATGCCATGTGCTGAGAACAAGAATTCTAAATGAAACTTGATACTACTTCCTTCTCTTGATCTTTACTGTTACTGATTAATTTGAGAAGAGATTAATAAATTCTTGTATAATGAGCCCAAGTCAGAACTGGCATCCTAAAACCCACAGAGGGTGAGGTTCTAGAATAATCAGATAATGGAGGAGGTGAAATTGGACTATTGAGAGGTATATCTACCATGGGATATCTGGGGAGGCTTTGTTGTTTGTTTTTGGTTTTTCTGTTTTGAGGGACACAGTTCCCTCCATGGACTCAACAAGTTTTCTTGGCCTAAAATGGCAGCAAACAAATGATCCTACTCTTTCTCTCAGTCCTGATTTCTAGATAACTCCTCTGTCCATATGTCACCTCACAGAGTGGGTGTAATTACAAGTAAATCCTCTGCCTCCACATCCCTGTCCCAGCCCTAAAGCTGTCCTCCTCATCCCAGTGTAAAGCCTTGACATCTCTCTCCCCGGAATCTGCTCTCTCCTAGCTTCGAAGTTCCTTCAACAAAGCCTTCAGTATTAAAAAGGGTCCCAAGTCAGCCTCCTCATACTCCGATATTGAGGAGATCGCCACACCTGACTCCTCAGCACCGTCATCCCCCAAACTACAGCATGGCTCCACAGAGACTGCATCCCCCTCCATCAAGTCCTCCAATTCGTCCTCTGTGGGCACTGAGGTCACCGAGTGAGTGCTCTGTCCATCAGCTACCCTAGTAAACGGCTGGCTGGAGTTGGCAGTAAGCCCACAGACCCTGACAAATGCCGCCATATTGATGTCCTGTCCCTGGGCATGGAGACCCACAAAGGGATCCTTCCTTATAAACCAACTGGGGTCCCCATGAGCAAAAGGAAACAAGACTGTGGGTCAGGAATGTCAAAATCCCCTGCTACCCAGTGCTTCTCTGGGATCCAGGCTGACCTTTTGCTTCCTTACAGGGCCCCTGCTCATCCAGTTCCCCACACTAGACTGTTCCAAGCCAATGAGGAGGAGGAGCCAGAGAAGAAGGAGGTATCAGAACTGCGCTCTGAACTATGGGAGAAAGAGATGAAGCTTACAGATATCCGGTTGGAGGCCCTCAACTCTGCCCACCAGCTGGACCAGCTTCGGGAGACCATGCACAATATGCAGGTCAGTGTCTGAGCAGAGCTGCAGGAGGGGAGAGCAGGCCTGACATCCATGCCACCCTGCCACCTGGCCCATCTCTTCTGCCCACAGTTGGAGGTGGACCTGTTGAAAGCAGAGAATGACCGGCTGAAGGTTGCCCCCGGCCCCTCCTCAGGCTCCACTCCAGGGCAGGTCCCTGGATCATCTGCTTTGTCATCCCCGCGCCGTTCTCTGGGCCTTGCACTCAGCCATCCCTTCAGCCCCAGTCTCGCAGATACAGGTACCTGCTTGAGAAGGGTTTATGTGGGTTGAAGGAGAAAGGGCTCATTTACATTCTTCCCACCTGTTCTGTGGTCAGGGGGTTAATGGCGTTGAAATCAAGAAGATTTTACTGTCAGTGAACACTAGCAGTTGTTAAGGTTCTTAGCTCTACATCTTCTCAGATTGGGGCTCCCATCTCTGCTTTGTCATAAATAAGGAATTATTTGGAAAGGAAAATAACTACCAACTTGAAGCAAGGCTGAGTCCTTAAATCCAATTAGTCTTTTTCAATCCCCACAGAGCTATCACCCATGGATGGCATCAGCACCTGTGGTCCAAAGGAAGAAGTGACCCTTCGGGTGGTGGTACGGATGCCGCCCCAGCACATCATCAAAGGGGTAAGGGACTTTAGGGAGGGCTGGGACCAGCATGATATAGACAGCCCCAGATTTGCACTGGGCCAATAGTATGTGTGTTTAATAGAAACTCTACTTCCATTTTGAGTTTTGATCTCTTCCTGGGTTAGCAATATGTAGTATGAGAGACCCTGGATGAAGACTGTGAGCCACAGCTCCCAGCCAGCCATATAACCATGAGAGTAAACAAGTGCTCCCATGGCATCGGTGTTCTGAATGCACTTTGAGCTCAGTGACATCTTAACTCATAAGACAGGGTCTCCTGGAGCTCAAACTGAGCTTGAACTTCCCGGGTAGTAGAGGATAACCTAAAATGCTGATCCTCCTGCCTCCACACCCTTCTTTCGGGGGTTGCTGTCACATAAAATAGAGGACCTGGGCTGTCATACACAAGAATATAAGGGCTCTGGATAGTCTGAGACTAGAGTGCTCAGCTCCTGAGGCTTTCTAGAGCCTCCTGTTCTAGCACCATCTTTGTTAACGCTCATGTGCTTCCACACTAACCTTGCAGGACTTAAAACAGCAGGAGTTCTTCTTGGGGTGCAGCAAGGTCAGTGGCAAAGTGGACTGGAAGATGCTGGATGATGCTGTTTTCCAGGTGTTCAAGGTAAAGTGATTCTCACACTCAAAAAGGTTGGTCATCTTCTCCTGGGGCTGTCAGCGCCCCAGGCCCTGGGATTCTAGAAACTTTTTTGATTCTAGGTGCTTTATTGAGGAATGCAAAATAGGAAAATGCACATACCCTACCCCCTTCCTATATACCTCCTTTCATTGCCTATAATATCTGTTCTTTCTTGTGGCTTTTCCATCTGTAGTTATGTCTTTTCAATACCCTCACGAACTTCTTGTTCTTCTATCAGGACTACATTTCTAAAATGGACCCAGCTTCCACCCTGGGACTAAGCACTGAGTCCATACATGGCTACAGCCTCAGCCACGTGAAACGAGTGTTGGATGCTGAGCCCCCAGAAATGCCTCCTTGCCGCCGAGGTGTCAATAACATATCAGTCTCCCTCAAAGGTCAGTCTTTATCTCTTGGGGTGAGGTAGTATAACATGGAGGCAGGAAGGGGATCATCAAATAATGTATCACACATTCATGTAACAAGAAATTATTGAGAGACGCTAATGTGAAGGTGCTTAAGTAATACAGGAAATTTAAGATGGACGAGTAAGACCCAGTCTGAAGCCCCAAACTTGGGCTTCTTTCTCTACCCATCCTCCTGTAGCTCATAGTGTATCCCTAAAAAAATGAGGTCCAGGTTTTCAAAGCTGGGGAGAAGGGGCCTCCAAGGTAACTGTAAGACAAGTAGCCCTGACTCTCTTCAGTAGAGTAGATGATGAAGAAAGAGCTCTTTGGTTATCTTGTCATCCTCGTGGCTGGTGAAGACTCATGCTTTCTGGGGTGTGGTGCAGGTCTGAAGGAGAAGTGCGTGGACAGCCTGGTGTTCGAGACACTCATCCCCAAGCCCATGATGCAGCACTACATAAGCCTCCTGCTCAAGCACCGGCGCCTTGTTCTCTCTGGCCCCAGTGGCACTGGCAAGACCTACTTAACCAATCGGCTGGCTGAGTATCTGGTGGAGCGCTCAGGCCGTGAGGTCACCGATGGCATCGTCAGCACTTTCAACATGCACCAGCAATCTTGCAAGGTGGCTGTCCCGAGACCTCCTACCAGTCTGCAAACCTCAGCCTCACCCAAGCCTTTCCCTGGCCCCTTCCTGCCACTCATATTCCCTTTCCATAGCTCTGCCTTAATCTTTTTCCTATCTTCAGTGTTCTTCCACCCTTCCTTTCTCCTTCAGTGTTCTTTTCCCTGTCTCCCTCCCCTCCTCCCTCCCTCCTTCTGTCCTTCTGATACCCTCTTCCTTGTCATCTCTTTTCTCCTCCCCTCCCCTCCTCTCCTTTCTTTTCAGGCAGAGTCTTGCTATGTAGCCCAAGCTGGCCTTGAACTAGCAGTCCTCCCACCATCCCCTCCCTGCTCCAGCTGTGCATGTGGTGTTGACTGAGCATTAAGCATAAGGCCTCAGGCATGCTAGGCAAGCCCTCTGTAACTAAGCTATATTACCCAAGCTGTCTTTTACTTTTTATTTTGGGACCAGGTCTCCCTAACTTTACCAGGCTGGCCTGAACTTGAAATCCTCCTGCCTCAGTCTCCCAAATAGCTAGGATTACAGGGTGTGCTTTTAGCTTCTTTTATCCATACCTTTGTCCCTCATACCTTCTCTCACCTCCACCTCAGTTCCTGTAGTTGATCCTCTGCAGGCTGCCAGTGCTGTGTATTATATCCATTCTCTTTTATCTTCTTCATTCTACCTTTGCAGTATTGCCATCAGACCATAGTTAGGGAAGTGTTCAGAATTAAATTTTATATGTCATTTCCCCCATCCCTGCAGTAATGTGCCTTGAATGTACCCTAAAATGGTACAAGCCTTGGCTCTCCCAAGCTGAAGAAGACATCAGCTTGGTTGTGGCACAGCTGAGGTTGTGGCATCAACTCAGTGAAAAGCCATTTCAGAATAGATACTCCTTACTTTGGGTAATACTGAAGATTGCTGCTTATGGGGCTGGAGAGATTAATTAATCTTCAGTATTTTGGGGAATACTGAAGATTGCTGCTTATGGGGCTGGAGAACACTGACTGCTTTTAACCTCTCTGTCTATCTGACCTCTTTCAGAGTTCATGTGTCCTATATCTCAAGGGTGAGGGATAAGGGTGTAGTCACAGTCTGTCCCATAATAAAGTTGTCCATCAAGAAAGTCAAAGAAGCAACAACAATAGAGACAAAGAGAACAAGACAGGCAATTAGACAAGGATGCCCTTACGGATGGTACCACAGAATTCTGATTGAGAGGCTGCCTCACGGCGGCCATCTCTGACGAGAAACAGATGGGAGGAGGACCGTCCCGGTCCTAGCCTCCCAAACTGGGGCATCCTCCAGTTCCCAGTCTCAGACGACTAAAAAAGGTCCAGATAGGCGCCTAAACCGAAACAGATTGGTACCACAGAAATTCTGACACATCTGTCTATCGCAACGACTGATCAGACGACCAAAAAAGGCCCAGATAGGCACCCAAACAGAAACATATTGGTAAGACAGAAACAGACTAACCTGTTCCAAGCTCAACCTCCGAGTTTAGTCTGATGAGGGTTGGGGAAGGGGCATGCCCTTTCCCGGCCAATGCACCAAAAATGTAAGACCTGGGGTCTCATAGCTCAGGAGTTCAAGATTGTGCCCTTCCCAGAAACTCCCCCCAGACCATGACTCGTTGCAAAAGCAAGAGGTTTATTAACCATTGCGCAATGGGGTCACCCCTGCCAGTCAGCAAAGAGTGGCACCGGGAGACAAAGGCCTTTAGGTTTTTAAAAGAAAAATTGCGGGAAATTTGAAGTTGTAGTTTTGGCAGTTTAGGATTGGATGAAGAAGCTATAAAGTAAGATAATTGGTTAGTCTTACGTGCTCAAGCTTGGCCAGTCCTTCCAAGTGTGGATGCAGCTACAATTTAAGGTGGGGGTGGTTAGCTCATCCTTGAAGATTAGGGGCTACAGACTTTTGGCTGGAGGTCAAAAGCTACTCAGAAGAAGTCTGGGTTTGTTGCTAAGAAACACTATCTTGAAGGCAAGGGTCTGGTCGTTCTTTTTGCTGAGTGAAGGTCATTGCTTGCTTGCTTTTTTTTTTTTTTTTTTTTAATCTGTCCTCACAGATAGGGTCACATTTCTCCATTCTCTGGAAAGGTACTAAGAGGCTTTAGCTTAACCTGAACCTAAAACTCAAAACTATAGGCTTTAAAAGATATACAGGTTACAAAGTTAGCCTAACCCTTTCAAGTTCAATTTCCAGCAACCACATGGTGGCTTACAACCATCTATAATGGGAGCTGATGCCCTCTTCTGGCATGCAGGCATACATGCAGACAGAGCACCCATTTAATAATTAAAAAAAAAAAAAAAAAAGATTGCTGCTTAAAAGGGGTGGGAGATTTAGCTCAGTGGTAGAGTACTTGCCTAGCTTGTGCAAGGCCCTGGGTTCAATCCCCAGCACTTTGTAGGCAGATAGAAGGACCAAATATCCCAGGGAAAAATAAAATTAACAGAGCTTCTCCAAAATTATTCTGGCCAAGGTTTTCCAGGTGCTGGCTCATGAGTGCTCACCCACTGTCTCCATTTATTTCAGGATCTGCAACTGTACCTCTCCAACCTGGCTAACCAGATAGACCGGGAAACAGGAATTGGGGATGTGCCCTTGGTGATCCTACTGGATGACCTGAGTGAAGCAGGTTCCATCAGTGAGCTGGTCAATGGGGCCCTCACCTGCAAATATCACAAATGGTAAGCTGGGTCAGGACCATTCCCCACAGTGGGAATGGGGAGAGGAACATAGCCCAGTCCAACCTATGAGCTTCCCATTGCACACATGACAGACAGTAATTATTAAGGCAGATCTAAGCAATCCTTCTCCCTTTCTTCCCACAGTCCCTATATCATAGGTACCACCAACCAGCCTGTAAAAATGACACCCAACCATGGCTTGCACTTGAGCTTCAGGTAAGAACTATGTCCCTGCATGAAACTTCTGGCCTTATCAGTGATCTGTAAATAATAATTAACTCCTGAACTTGTGAACAGTGGAGCAAGTAGCAGAAGAGAATAGGCAGAAACTGTCAGTCTGGGAAAAGGAAATAGATGTTTTTGCATGCCAGTTACAGTGCAGAAGAGGAGGCTTTTGAGAAAAGGGAAGGAACAAAAGACTAGGAGAAGTCAACCATGGTGGTACATCCTTTAATCCCAGCACTCAGGGAGGCAGAGGCAGGCAGATCTCAACCTGGTCTACAAAGAGAGTCCAGGACAGCTAAGGCTCCACAGGGAAACCCTGTCTCCAAAAACAAAACAAACAAAAACCTAGGAGAAACCCTGCTGGCTGCTGTACTAAGAACTTTCTTCTCAATCACTCTGAGACCAGGCAATTATTTGAGGGGGTCAGAGTTGAAAACCAGCTCTGCCCGTCCAGAGCTGCTACCTTACTGCCATTATCACCTCCTGTCACTTGAGAAAAAGTCAAAGGGGCATTCATGGGAGGCAGGCAGAAGGAGGGCCAGACTGGCAAGGGATGAACCCTGGCAGTGTCCCTGCTGACACTCTGTTCTTCCTATCCCTGGTGGCAGGATGCTGACCTTCTCTAACAACGTGGAGCCAGCCAATGGCTTTCTGGTCCGATACCTGCGGAGGAAGTTGGTAGAGTCAGACAGCGACATCAATGCTAACAAGGAGGAGCTGCTTCGGGTGCTGGACTGGGTGCCCAAGCTGTGGTATCACCTGCACACCTTCCTTGAGAAGCACAGCACCTCGGACTTCCTCATTGGTACTGCGGTCCAGCTTCCCCCTGGCGTCTGGAAGCAGTTTCCCTTCCTATGTCTCAACCCCTGGAGGGAGGCTCTCTTTGCTTGCTGGAGTCAAACCACTCAAGTATTCAATAAGCCTTTCCGCTGCCAATAGCACAGTGAATTGGATAAATCCCTTCAGACATCAGAAAGCCAGGCATAATGGTGTGCGCCTGTGGTTCTATCTGTTTAGGAGGCTGAAACAGGAGAATTGCTTGGACCCACTACAAGTTCAAGGCCAGCCTGAATAACATATTGAAACCTCCCCTAATCTTAAAAGTAAATAAAGAAATAAATAGGTTAATTAGACAAAATAAATGTGCTGCTGGCATAGTTCAATGGTAGAGCACTTACCTTAACTTGTATTTTTTAACCTAAGGCCTTAACTTGTACAAGGCCTTAGGTTAAAAAATAAAGCTACCTTCCCCTTCATTTTCCCCTCACAATAGCAAAAGGGAGAGAAGGCATATAGGAGGGTTTGCCTTCCTCCTGGTCTCACTTCCACCTTTACATTGATTGGCCAGACAGCTGGCACCCATTGCTCTTGAGCAACTTCAGATTTCCTCTAATGCTTTTTACTGAAGAGCAAAAGAAACAGGGCAGGGCAGATGAAGGTTCTCAGGCATCTTCATGGCTGCATCATTTTCCCTAGGCCCTTGCTTCTTTCTGTCCTGTCCCATTGGCATTGAGGACTTCCGGACCTGGTTCATTGACCTGTGGAACAATTCCATCATTCCCTATCTACAGGAAGGAGCCAAGGATGGGATCAAGGTGAGCTTCACCTTCTGGCCTTACTCAGGCTACTTATTATTGTCTAAGTATAACTTGTTACCAATTGATCAACCTTCTCCTTTTCCCTTCCTGGTCTCCCCAGCCTCTGATAACCACTACTCTTAAATGTCCGTGAGATCAATTTTTATATTCCACATAGGACTGTGATAGTATGATGCTTATCTTTCTCTGTGTGACTTATTTCCACACTTGAAACCACGCTGCTGCAAAGAACAGGATTTCAATTCTTTTATGACTGAATTTTACCCCATTGAGTATGTAAGAACAGATTTTTGTTGTTGTTGTTGTTATTGTCATTTTGTTTTTGTTTTTTGATACAGGGTTTCTCTGTATAGCCCTGGCTGTTCTGGAACTTGCTCTGTAGACCAGGCTGGCCTCAGACTTATAGAGAGCCACTTGCCTCTGCTTCCCAAGTGCTAGGATTAAAGATTTGCATCATTACTGCCTTGCTTACACCAGATTTTTTTTTTTAATCCTATCATCAGTTAATAGACACTTGTCTGTGTCAGTGCTACACTGACATGGGAGCAAAGATTTATGTCTCTTCATCATACTGACCTCATTTCTTCTGAATATATACCTAGTAGAGAGATTGTTGCATCATATGGTAGTTTTATTTCAAATTTTTTGAGACATCTTTGTACTGTTTTCCATCATGAACATGCTAATTTGCATACCCACCACTAGTGTTGTCTGTGGTCATTTGAGGAATCACTGTTCTAACTGGATAAGCTCTGAACTAATTTGATTGGCATTACCCTAGTGACTAGCGATACTGAGTATATTAAAATGACTTTTTGCATCACCTGTAATTAGAGCATACATGCTAGCACTAACATGCTGTCATTCAATGACTGGTCCTCATCAGTAATGTATCACCCCCAAAGGTAATTTTATTGAGATAGATATTTAAGATGATATATTAAATCTCTAAAGGTGTTTTCTTTTAAAGCAATACCATAAATCATTATTTCTTATATTTTAAAGAAAATTTTGAAGTATTATTAATAGATTTCCAATTTAAAAGATAATGTCGGGAGGAAATGAGGGAGGGGGCTACAGCTGGGATACAAAGTGAATAAACTGTAATTAATAAATAAATTAATTTAAAAAATTAAAATGAAAGTTTTTTCCCCAAAATAAATAAATAAATAAAGATAATGTCTAGCCAGGCAGTGGTAGTGCACACCTTTGTTCCCAGCATGCAGAGGCAGAGGCAAGGTGGATCTCTGAGTTCAAAGCCAGCCTGGTCTACAGAGTGAGCTCCAGGACAGCCAGGGCTACACAGTGAAACCCTGTCTCAAGAAACAAAACAAAACAAAAGAAATTCTTAAATAATAAAAGATATTATATATGATTAAGATTGAAGAATTCCTTCTTGGAAAATATATAAAATTTGGTTTTAGTATAACCTCAGTATCCATCATGGATGAATGAATAGTAAAAATGTGCTTGGTATGCACATATATGCAATGCAGTGTGGATATGGATATAGGTTATTTGAAAGAGATGATCTATTGGTCAGATAAACCTACAAAAATTATGTTAAGTGAAATAAGCCAGGGATTTTTTTTTTAAAATGCATGTTCTCAGTTACATGTGGAACATACAAAAGTAGAACACACAAGTAGAGAATGGATGGTTGCATAGATGTCAGCTAAAGGATACAAAATTTCATTCAGACAGAGGAAACAAGTCCAAGAGACATATTGTATGTTATTGTCAATAAAATAATGTTGGGCTAAATATTGCTTATTATTAACCCTGTATTATTTAACCTGCTATCACAATCAAATAAAACACAGACACCTGTTGGATTTTATAATTGCCTTATTTACCTTGGGCTGGGCAGATATTTTTATCTATGCTCTCTCAATAACCTCCCCATCTACCTCCCAGCCCCATCCAATGCCGTCCCTTATCCGGGTTACCTTCCATCCATAATCTTATAAGTACGTGCTTATATTTTTCATGTTAGTGTTTTCTCCATCCATGCCATCCTTGGAGACCTTCCTCCCCCGGGCCACCACGCTAACCTGTCTTAGTGTCCTCCTTCCCTATGATTCTCCTGAATCCAACCCCCACCCCAACAGGAGCTTTAGCCATGCCTACTGCATTTTGCCCTGCCCAGGTCTTAGGCCTTTTAATCAACCAATCAGGAACAATGACTTAGGCAGGTTTACACAACAAGGATAGATCTTGAGGTCCAGGAATTAGCATCAAAAATACAAGCATCAGACCAAACCCCAACAATTGTACAACATGGCAACTGTGTTCAATAACAGTATGCTTTAAAAGAAAATATATTTAAGTGTTCTCACCATAAAAAGATAAGACTTCAATGTATAGATCATTAGCTTGATTTAACCATTTCACAATTGATACGTTTTCATATATGCTGTATTTTATAAATGTATACAATTTTTTATTATTTTAATTGCTTTTTTCCAAAGACTCACAAATAAAAACATCACACAGCTAGATTAAAGAACCACTAAAATGCTTGCCCAGTCTTAAAGTCTGTATGTTTCAATGAGATTCTGCATAGTTAGAATGGCTGTACCTAAGCCAGGGAGCATCACTTAGGACTTGACACTTTGGTTATGGATTACATGTTTATTCATTTAACCATCACATGCACAAAAAGCAGCAGCAGCAGCAGCTATGACAGAGTTGAAACTAGAAAAAAACATAGCTTTATATCCTCTCTTATGGCTCATGTGTCCGTTGCCTGCATTACATCCATCCTCATCACCTATCTTTAGTGCAATTTTTATTTTTAAGTAAAATAAATAAGTAAGTATAGGACTGGAAATATAGTGATGGATTACTTGTTTATATACTTGAGTCTCTAGTGTCAGTTCTCAGACCAAAAATTAATAATAGTTAACTAGTTAGTTAGTTAGTTAATCTAGGCTATGGTGTGTCACATGTCTTTAAATCTGGCATTTGGGTAAGTAGATAAGATGGAAGTGTCACAAATTTGAAGTCAGTCTGGATTTTTAGTTAATTTTTAGTTAATTTTTTAATTAACTAAAAACTATTTTTAAGGTTTAACTGGGCATGTTGCAAATTACTCTAATCTCGGGAAGCTGGGAAAGGACTGCTGTGCATTTGAGGCTAGCCTGGACAGTATAGCAAGCACCAGGACAGGCCAGGACCACATAATGATACTGTTTTAAAACAAAATTAGCTAGGCATTGTAGTAGCACATGCCTTTAATCCCAGCACTTGCAACTGGGAGGCAGAGCATGGTCTATGTAGTAAATTCCAGACGAGCAAGAGGTATATGGTGAGACCCTGTCTCTAAGCAAACTTTTAAGACAACGTGCTAGAGCAGCCTCAATTATTCTGGAAGTTTATACCAACTTATTTTTCATGGGAAGTTCACCTATATAGATCAAACCCTCAAGTCTTCATGTTTGAGGAATTATGTATTTCCAGGGATTGCATTTTTTGTGAAACAAAGAAGAGATAACATGAGTAAGCTTCTTCTAATCTGTTGTCATCCCCTTGTTCACATTTTTCTTCTCCAGGTTCATGGACAGAAAGCTGCTTGGGAAGATCCAGTGGAGTGGGTCCGGGACACTCTCCCCTGGCCATCAGCCCAACAAGACCAATCAAAGCTATACCATTTACCCCCACCTTCTGTGGGCCCTCATAGCATCGCCTCACCTCCAGAGGACAGGACAGTCAAAGACAGCACCCCAAGCTCCCTGGACTCAGACCCTCTGGTAAGTAAAAGTCATAGAGTATTAAAGAACTGAATTATATACTCTTCACGTACATGTTTGATGGGCTTCAAGCACTGAAGAGTTTAGCAAAGCCAGGATCAGAATAAGGCCAGTGAGGAACTCTGAGCATCAGGATCTTGGGTTCCAGTGATGTCATCCCCGTCTCCTAGCCGAAGCTAAATAACATACCCAGGAATATGTTTTCTAGCTAAGGCCCAAGTTTCAGGCCATCTCTGTAAGAACATAGACCAAAGAAGGACTGGAGAGGTAGCTCAGCAGTTACAAGCACCTGCTGCTCTTCCAGAGGCTCCAAATTCAGTTTCCAGCACCCATCTAAGCTTCAAATGCCAGCTCCAAGGAGGATATGACACATTTGACCTATGAGGTCACTGTGCTCATGTGGACATGCCTACATGCAAACACACATGATATACACACACATAATTAAAAATAATAAAAATTTAAAATGTAAAAACTATTATCAACCAAAGAAATAGCAAGATATGGTATGTTGGTGCTTTCTACTTCTGCCTCTTCTCTGATAGTATTCTGAGACTTCATCAGCTAAAGTAAAATGTAAACCAGGGGGAAATGTTTTCAATGATATAGCCAAAAATTATCTTTTTTTAAAATTTTTTTATTAATTACACTTTATTTACTTTTTATCCCCCCTGTAGTTCCCTCCCTTCTCCCCTCCCAATTCCTTCCTTCCTCCCCCTTCTCCACGTAATCCCCTCCCCAAGTCCACTGGTAGGGGAGGTCTTCTTTTCCTTCCTTCTGATCCTAGTCTGTTAGGATCCTAGTCACCAGGAGTGGCTGCATTGTCTTCCTCTGTGGCCTGGTAAGGCTGTTCCCTGCTCAGGGGGAGGTGATCAAAGAGCAGGCCAATCATTTCATGTCAGAGACAGTCCCTGTTCCCATTACTATGGAACCCACTTGGAGACTGAACTGTCATGGGCTACATCTGTGCAGGGGTTCTAGGTTATCTCCATGCATGCTACTTGGTTGGAGTATCACTCTCCGGGAAGACCCCGGTGCTCAGATTTTTTGGTTCTGTTGCTCTCCTTATGGGGCTTCTGTCCTCTCCAGATCTTACTAGTTCCCACTTCTTTCATAATATTCCCTGCACTCTGCCCAAAGGTTGGCCATAAGTCTCAGCATCTGCTTTGATAGTCTGCAGGACAGAGCCTTTCAGAGGCCCTCTGTGGCAGGCGCCTAACTTGTTCCCTGTTTTCTCCTTCTTCTAATGTCCATCCTCTTTGCCTTTTATTAGACGCTTTCAGAGCCTTCAAAATGGCTCAACGGGGAAAAGAATTTGTCACACAAAGCTGTTGAGTTTCAGGAGAGAACCAACTCCTAAAAGTTGTCCACTGACTACCACATGCATGCCATGGATCAGAAATCCCCCACACACACACACACACATCATGCATGCACCAAAAAAATAATTATATAAAAACAAACTACACAGAATAAAAGTTAAGCCTCTAAACAAAAGAATCTGCAAAAGATATGAAGAGGCATTTGACTAGAGGAAATATAAGTGACTGATAAAAACACAATATCCTCAACTTATGTAATAATGAGAAAATGCAAATTAAATCAGGGAGATGCTCTTTTCCATTGGCATAGTGACTGGAGCATAGACTTTCATATTCTGCTGAGGAGATAGTCATTATTAAAACCACATTAGAGGGGAATTTAGCAGAAAGTAATGAAATTTAACACACAAATCATTTGATCTTGCCATTGCACCTTTCCAGTAGGGAATAATTGTTTTAATTGGAAGACTGATAACAGAGATAGAAGAGATTGGCAGCAGTTTGAGTAGCACCAACCAGGCTTACTTAGCTAAAGTCTGAACTGTAAAATGGAAGAGAGGAGTACACTGAAGTGGTAGACCTGACACAGGCTCTGGGGGTAACAGAGAGTCTTAACTGTTGGAGTATAGTCCAGGGCCAGTTACAGCACTTCTCCCATTACTCCCGGTATAAGCTGGCATGTATGGACATCTGTCATTCCCTGGAATGCATCTTGAAACAAGGGGAATATTGTTCTCTGGTGTCCTCCACACCTATGACCCATGACACCTTGCAAAGGTATCCCAGGCGATGGTTTGTGTGCATGGGTTTACATCAGGATTGAAGCAATTGTCAGTTCTTCATGAACCACCTCTGAAGTCCCTGTTCTTAGTCACACCAAGGATCAGACCCATGATAGGGGTTTTGTAGGGGCTGGTTGGTTGGTTGGTTCTGGTTTCCCTATAGGCAGGACCCAGCATCCCATCCCATATTTACCCTTCTCTTTGCCTCTTTTTAGATGGCCATGTTGCTGAAACTTCAAGAAGCTGCCAACTATATTGAGTCACCGGATCGAGAGACTATCCTGGACCCCAACCTCCAGGCAACACTCTGAGGGCCCAGAAGTCACTGCCACCTTGGACAACAGAAGGCTGCTTCAGCTTCACTAGCTCTCCTCTCCTCTCTTCTTTCGGAGCTCTGGCTCACCAGCCTCACCAGGAGAACAGGAGGGAAGAAGAGGGCAAGAGGAGGGATGGGTTCTTGGTGCTGAACCTTTGAGAACTTCCTAGTAGGGATTGGAGGGGTGGAGTTTGGGAACTCGTGCCCCTTAAATACATTTACTAGCCTCCTCTCATGACTTTGGAGAAAAGATGATTCTGGGTCTTTTCTCCAATTTTTGTTTCACCTACAAACTCCTGGGCTTTCTGGGGAGGGATTAGGAAGACATCAAAAACAAAACAAAAAACTCCACCGGTTCCTAGCTGGTTCTCATGAACACCTCTGAGACAGTCACATACGGGGAAATCTAAGGGAGGCAGACTTTCTTGCAAACCCTTCCCAATTCTATCATCACTGCCAGCAATCTTTCCCCAGAGATCTGGCCAGAACCCAGAAAACAAAGCATGTGGTATAACAAAAATAAATAAATAAAAATAAAAAAATTAAAGATGTGTAAATCAACCTGCAAAAGGTAAAAAGGCAATGGAAAAGATGAAGCTGGAAAAAAGGGGACCCAGTTGCCAAGATGGAAAGAGAGCTGCCAGATCTTGCCTTCTGGATGACAACAGGGGACACTGACAAGATGGCTGCCAATCTACGATGTCACCAAACCACAAAAGTAACATCACAGCCTTCAGAGAAAGACTATTGAGCTGTCTTTCTGCCCTCTGATTGAACATGCATAAAGTCAAATAAATCCTACTTTTTAATTTTTCATTTTAAAATTTTATTTCTGTTTTTTCCTTCTGTTTGCCTATTTATTTGCCCCCTCTCTCCAATTTTCTCACATCAATGAGATACTTGGGTTTTTCCATCCAGGAGATAGTTTTGCTTTCCAGGTGGGTTTTCTTTGGAGAATTTAATTCCATACTATTGGTGCAAGTTAGGCACCTACCATGCCGCTATTTCTGCCATCCTTGGGGCTTCTGTGGGACAGGAAACATTGGCTCAGAATAGTCGGAGAAAAAGAACTCAGTTTCTTTGGCTTTTCTTTTGAGAAAGCACATTCTACCTAGACACTCGACTGTCATCCTCAGGCATGATAACAGACATGGAAGAAAAGATGAAGCAGTACTCTTGAGCTTCATTGCGGACTGGAGGAAAACCAAAATAACTGGAAACACCTGCCTGTCTTATGGCCTGTCGGGCCCCTCACTGCACTGTTGGACAGTAGCCACTCCAGATTCCCTAGCTAGCCGTTACTATTTGGTTTTGACAGGTGAATAGTCACTTATAAGAGACTGAACGACCATGTGAGCTGCTTTGGATCAGAATAGAAGACTCAAGGAGTTTCACTTGGTGGCCAATATTTGCCTTCCAAAGAGATCCACATCTTACAGACGTTGCCCTCTTCCAGTTTCTGCAACCCACGCCCCTTCATTTGACAAGTGCTTACTGAGTATTTCACTATACACCGGTCATGATGTTTAAAAAAGACAAGATTTGGTCCTTAAGTTCATAGTCTTGGAGAAAATGTTAATCTCCATTACGTACACACCCCTTATTATCTGGATCTTAAAAATCATCTGAGAAACACAGATGAACCCCAAAGAGTCAGTTAAAGGAAGCCTTTGATTAGATCTCTACTATGTTGTGGGCAGAAGATCAGGCATCAGATCAGATGGAGCCTGAAGAACTATGGAATCTTGCTTGTCTAGATTGGGAAAATCTACTTCTGTCATTTCTGGAAACCAGGTAGATAACCAAGTTCCAGGCTGAGCTGCCTTATGGGCTAACGTTTCAGTGCTCTGCAGCTCAGGGAAATATATAACGAGCTGGACCTAAGAGTTTGCTCTTCTGATTCCTAAGTAGCACAATTCTTATGAGAATCTATTCCAAGATTCTATAGGCAAACTAAACTGGGCCACTGTTCCACCCAACTGAGGAATTACATGCATCTGCCTCTTAAAAGTTATGTTTTCATTTAGGTCCTCAAGAAGGTCTAGCTTGTCCCTCTTGCACCCTGTCACCCCCAGCAAAAGCTTCTATATTCCCTGGGTAGCCCCGGGGATGACAGGGTCCTCTGTTCTGGAGACATTATTGCTATTGCTGCTAATTCCATGAGCTGTGAAGATACCCAACCAACTCAACTGCAAAATATGCAATTCTGTGGTGGGAAGAGGCTATCCGAGGATGGTGCTGAAATCACTGCCTTAAGGTCTCTGCTGTGCAGAATGAAAAGGACCCAGAGCTGGGTGTTCCAACTTAGAAGGAAGGGAAGACTGGACAGGCCTACTTTGGACATAGGTCTCTTCTGAACCCTACCCAAAGCTCCAGTACCATGGCAGGGCTCAGACTTTCGCTGACATCCTAATGCTTGAGCCCTTTACTCTCTTTTCTGGTGCTGCCCAGCCAGTGCCTTCTGACATGGATGTTACTGGCTACTCAAGAAGAAAGAAAGTGAAAAATGGAAGAAGAGTCTGTGCCTTCTTCCATTCCAACTGCCTCAGACCGCAGAGGGATTATCTCTGTGGTAACCATGGATACCAATCAAGAATTTTATTTGGGTCTGCAGCAAGTTGATACTGGAGGCCTCTCATCTATAACTTCATTTCTATTCCTGGGATACCCACCACCCTCTTCTCTCAGTTGACTGCTGCATTTAGTTCAGGCCTCAAAGAGCTGTCCTCCAGGAAGTACGTTCCCATCCGGTGAAGTGCTCTTGAAGCCTCCACTTTCCTTCTGGAGCCTGGGACCCTGTTTACAGTCGCACATCTGGGGCCCTCACGGTAGGATCAACCATCTCAAAAAGGGATCGTGGTTCTGTGGCAGTTGTGGAAGGTTGAGCCTCCTCATGGTGCTATAACCCCTCTGGATGCTCGTCTAGACTTCTCAGAAGCAAAAGGCCTGAGCTCCCCATCACTGCCCAAGAATTCATGGCAAAGAGCAAATCCACAGCATACTTTCCAACCTACATTTGCTTCTTGGTTGCAACCACTGGGACTCCTCAGAAAGGAAAAACTGGGTCCCACAGCTACATTCTCCATTTCCAGGCACCTTCAGGAGAACCCACCCTACCTAATTCTGGAATCTGTGCTATCCCTTTTCCTTCAGACCCCGATTCCACCCCTCACCAAAGTTGGCTAGTGAAGAACATCAGCTTTTGGAGAGCCTCCACCCCAGGAGAGGCTCACCAGAGTCCCTCACATTCGGGATGAAGACCAATAAGTTGTGTTCAATATGTTTGTTTCTCAGTCCCTGCCTAGGCACTAAAATAAAATACTAGGTATTGGAGGCTGCTATGGGGCCTGATGTCTGTGTATCTCTCTGTCTCTCTGTTCTTCTCTCTCACACAGGAGCAGTTTGCTGTTTCTATCTTCTGGGGCTTTGTGGAACATTATTATTTTTGATACCTGTTTTCTAGTAACTTGTTGGTGCTTATTTCTGTCTCTGTAAATCCTTACTCTAGTGTCTTTTCATGTAGCCTAACCATTTGGAAGGGAGAGGCTGGCAGGGAAGGAGAATGGAGTTAAAGACCATGGAAACACCCTACAAGAAATGGTTGGTAAACATTTGGGTCTTGAATTACCAACCTTCTAATCTGTCCGAATTGATGGTCATAAGACAAAGTAATGATTTTTTTCTCCCCTTCTAATTTTTTTGTCTTGTGGCTTTTCTAGTTTGCAATAATTGACATGGATTTAATCTCCCCATCGTCCCCTTACTTGTAGCACTCACAGATGAGTCACACTATTGAGAGGATACTGCCCCTTCCAGGACTCTGAAGATGAATTGTTTCCTGTCATATTCCAGGAAAGTAGGGAAAGCAGTGGTAGGTTTTTACAACACCTCCCATCATCACTCCAGATGGAGCCCATTCCCAGCCCCTGCATGTGCATGGCTCACTCACCTGATCAAGTGAGACAAGGACCCAAAAGACATTAATGATGTTTTTAATGACAAAAGGGTTTTGGAGAGGACGTTGTGCTAATTGCAGATCTAATCCAGGGTTCAAGTGCTGAAGGAAGTCAAAAGATTGTCAATTACAGTTCCTTACCATTCTTTACCCTTTCTTCCTGTAGTCCTGGCGTTAGCTAAACTGAAGCTAGTAAGTGGACTCCGTGAACCAAAACCCCTGTGGTAAGAAGAAAAATGGCTATTGCTGCAGGTTGGATAATAGAGATGGATAAGATAACTTTTTTTCTTCCAGCATTGGGTATTGAATCCAGTGTTTCTCATATACTCGGCAAGTACTCCATCACTAAACTAAGTGTGTAGCCCTCATTTAAGATTTATTTATTATGTATACAATGTTCTTTTTGCATGTACACCTGCACACCAGAAGAGGGCACCAGATTTCATTATAGATGGTTGTGAGCCACCATGTGGTTGCTGGGAATTGAACTCAAGCCCTTTGGAAGAGCAGCCAGTGCTCTTAACCTCTGAGCCATCTCTCCAGCTCCCCCCTGCTTTTTTTGTTTTTTAAAGAAGGACATCGTTTCACTAAGTTGCCTGTAATGGTCCTGAATTCGCTAAATATTCCAGGCGAGCTTTGAATTTGATGATTCTACACAAACACACACATACACACTCTCTCACATAAGTAACTGGGATTTCAGGCTGCATCAGTAGGCTCTGTAAGAACTCATAAGAGTTCCCATCAAGGAGGCTATGAAAATAAGTAAGTAAATAGATACACAAATAAAATAAAGGGTTCCGAATGACCAAAGCCTGAAGACACTGCTCTTATAATGACTGGCCTTACCTATTCAGTCCTCAGCCTGCTCAGGGATAACAGGAGCACCAGCTTGGGCTCTTCCCACCATTGCCCAGGGAACACTGCTACATTCCAGCCCTGGAAGCTCATGCTGCTGCAGGGAAGATGGAGGAAACTGGATAGCAGCAGAGTCTTGAAAGAAAGAAAATCACTGAAAATTACACGCATTTATACTAGTTCATCCAGTCTGATGTCTTGGCCATTTTTCTTAATGATTATCTCACAGGGAATATTCTCAGGCATGTGATCGTGAAAGGCGAACGCTGGTTCCTTGATGCTACCTTTCATCAGTGGCACCAGGAGGATGTCTTTCAGACCAGCAACAGCAGCATGCAAGAATGTGTTAGGAATAAAATTCCCAGGCTCTGACCCAGATTTGCGAAGTCAAATCTGTAGAGGAAGTGCCTAGCAAATGTTGCAGCAGTTCCTCTAGTGAATCGAAAGCATAAGAGCCTTCACTTTGAGATGTTTAATGTCTGAAGACCCCCAGATGAAAAGTGTCTATGGTCTAATTCAAATGTTAACACCTCAAAGTCACTTTTCTCCTACCGAGGTTTCTGGGAGTTAACAGTAAAAATACGTGCTTTGGGGTAGAAGTGAGGAAGGCTCTGCATCTTCCCTGAGTGCAGCCTCCGGTGGAGAACTTCCTTCCTCTGCAGCGTCTCCCTGGCAAACTGTGGGGATTCAGTGGAGGAATCCTGTTGGAGGTCTCATCCAGACTGCTGTTCTTCTGATGGATTCTTTTTCTGGTAATAGAATAAGAAAAGTAAAATAAAATCTAGTTTGCATTTCTCTGATGGAATGTTCTCCCAGCACCAGCCCTCTCCCTTCTTTAAATGGTAACTGCTGAGTCTGAGAACCTAGCCAGACCCTCCTTCCCACAAGGCAGCCAACAGCTGTGGGGCTCCAGCATGCCAGAAAGGCCTATATCTCTGCTCAGCCCACAGAGTTCTACACAGTGAGAATAAAGTATCTAAGTCCTTAGATTCAAACTTGCCTTTTCCTGCACTAGGATCTAATACAGGACTACTGCACAAATGAAACAAAAATTCTCTTTAAAAATTTTTTTTTCCCCAGAAAGAGCTTCATAGATTTCCAAACTCACAAACCAGCTTATATGGCCATGGAAGTGTTGAGGGCTGTTTCGGAAGTGGTTTTATTTCAAATTTGTCAGTTTAAAGTGCCCCTATAAGAGCACTTTTGTGTAGAGCATTTAAAAATCACTAGTACTGGATGTCCTGAGCACAGGGACTAAGCACGGAAGGACTAAGGCCCAAGGAGAGCAAGTGTAAAACAATTGCACTAAAATCACCCCCTTCCCATCCAGCCAGCTCCTGGACCATCATCTCCCTCCCCGGGCATTTCTCTAAGGAAGATGTAAGGAGCCAAGTCCCACACTGCAGCCAGTTTCCGGTGCTGCTGTGCTGCGTCCCACCCCCACTTCCTAACGTTCTTTTGTTTATTGCTTTTAACCAAACAAAACTGTAAAAGAGTTCCAGGCCCTGCTTCCTTTCCTCCCCCTCCCCATCCTGTTTTACACATCGCTGCTCCAAAAAGGGTCTGTATTTCTTAAATGCATGGCATTGCTCAGGTGGAGGGTGGGCAAGAATGTTCACTTTTTAAAACTTACTGTGTAGAAAGGCCCAAACCAGGATATGTGTGTCACTGTGTGTTTGTCTGATTTTCCTCATTTGACCCTCACCTATTCTAGTCTGTCCCCTTTTATACCTAATGTAGAAAAGGCAAAACTGAATCTGGAAAGCAAATTGTTGTATATAGTTGCGGTAACAATCATGAAGAGAGCTGGGCTGTCCCCTCAGTAATTCATTTTAAATAAAAAAAAAAAAAAAAAAAGAAAGAAATTGGTTGAAAATTAAATCCATGCCTTGGCCAGCTGAAATGGCCTCCTCTATCGCTAGAGGCTACCCTTACCTGGGTCCTCTGTCCATCAGGCATGTCTCCATCCAGCAGAATTCATCTGTTCACTGCCATTTGCGTTTCAATAAAGTTATCTCCTGTATTGTCCACTGGTTTTCTAGCTCACTCTGCCTGGTTTCTGTGTCCATTTTTCTGATTGCTTGACCTGGAATGTCAGACAGCTTGTGGTTATTTGCCTAACTCAGAAAGCAAACCTCACCTGCTTGTGTCTGACCAAATGCTAAGCAGGAGTCTTTCCACTTCTGTTTTGCTGGCCACAAAGAGCCCTACCTTGAACACTGTGGACTCGGTTTCTGTCCTTTGTTTTTAGTTGCTACAATAAACAACCATATCCAAAAAGCAACTTGGGGGGGTGGGTTATTTTGTTTTACGGGTTATAGTCCATTGTAAAGGGACTCCAAGGTGGGAACTCTAGGAAGATGTTTGAAGCCAAAACCACTTAGTGGGTTGCTCCCTTTGGTCTTAGAAAGCCAAGGTCCACCTGCAGGGGACGGCACTAACCACAGTGGGCTGGGTCCAATTATGTCAATTAGCAATTACGAAATGGATCACAGACTTGTTCATAGGCCAATCTGATCCAGTTAATTCTTCAGTTGAGTCTTTCTCTTTCCAGGTGATTCCAGGTTTGTCTCAAGTTAGTAACTGAAGCTAACTACGAGTTTCCCTCACCAGAAATCAAGGCTTCCGGTGTGGGGGTCAGGAAGGCTCTTGAGTCCTCCCTTCACTGCAAAGTTTGAAGATGTGCCACCCTCTAGGTTGGTGGTTCTCAATCTGTGGGTCATGACCCCCTGGGCGGTGACCAACTCTTTCATATATCAGATATTACATGACAATTCATAACAGTAGCAAAATTACAGTTATGAAGTAGCAACAAAAGTAATATTATGGTTGGGAGTCTCTGCAAGATGAGATATTAAAGAGTCACAGCATTAGGAAAGTTGAGAGCCACTGCTCTAGACACTACCTAATTTTTCTTTTGGGGGAGAAGTGAACTTAGCTAGAAGGACAGCTGTTTTAGTGGAGTCCAGTTTCTTCTAGCCACTAAGACAGGAAATAAGCCTTACTATTGTCTACTAAGGAATTGCAGAATGAAGAGGCAGGCACACTCTCTCTGAAAGCATTGTGGTAACACAAGCCACCTTGGCCCTTGTAACATGGGAGGTGACAGATGGGTTTAGAGCACTCCTCAAGAATGTTCTTTAAAAAAAAAAAAAAAGAATTCAGACTAAGCAATTTAGTCTTCAGTCTAAATTGTTCAGTTATCATTTAGCAACTGCAGTCTTGGGCTGTTTGGGGAATTGCTAGCTGATTTCCCCCAAGATTTCTGAATAAAAGAAATGTTCCTAGAAAGTACTCACTTCTAAATCTTAAATCTTGGTAAATCTTTGCAGTTTACCAAGAAATACCTGCTCTGAGTTCCAAGAACATGTCACTCCATCCCTTCTGCAACTGTGTGCTTGCCACTTTGGCCTGTGTTTTTAACCCCTTGCTCTAATCATCTCTATTGGGTAGTGTCCCTATGCTGCAGCCATTTCCTTCGATTGGTCCTTGTTGGCCACATGAAACTACTCTTGTTCCCCTACCTCTCCAGCTGTAATTCCCTAGGGGGTAGAAGGAAGAATGCCTGACTAACTAGATGGCTCAGGGGATGGCACTTGCCACACCTAACATAAAGGGGGACCTCTACAGGTGTCCCAAGGTGTATGTCCATGCATGTGTGCATGACACCTACGCACATGCACACACATACACAGGAAAGACTTTTTAAAACTTATTCTTTGTAAATATCACATCATGCACCCCAGTCCTACTCATCTCCCATCTCATCTTCGTATCTGCCCTTGCAACCTTTCTGCAAAAAATAAAAAGTAAGATAAAATTAAAAAAAAAAAAAAAACAAACGAGCAAAGAAACCCAAACATCTTGTTGTGGAAGCTGTAGTGTGTCACAGTGTATCATACGGTACACCCTTTTGTCCACACCTGTACTTGTGAAACCTTCATTACAATGAGACATTGGTCTATTTTGAGGCTTCTGTTACACTATCTATATTGGATCCTTACAGGAATTCCTCTCAGATATCCTGTTGTTGCCCTGTGTCATGAAGGTCATTCAGCTTTGGATCTGCAGGACTGGCCCTTTCACAGGCTCCAGCAGATGGTAGATGAGGCAGATGCTGGGATGGGCCAACTCAAAGTCTGCATCTGGGCTAGGGAGGTAGCTGAGTTGGGCAGCCCACCAGGGTGAGCTCTCCAGCACTGCCCCTGATATCTCACCCAACGCCACTGCCAACGAGGGGTAGGGTCAGCCCTCCTTTCATGTCCTTGGGGATGGCTTGACCATGCCTTTGCCACTAGGGTCAGCTTTCCCTCCTGCCACAGGTGGGGAGGGAGAGGGGGAAAGAGAGCACTCTCCCTTGCCCATGCCACCCTACAGCAGACAAGGGGCGGGCCTTCTGTGCTCACTGTCTCAGGGCTAGTTCACCTACTCCTTTGCCATCAGGGCCAGCTCTACTGTTCTGCCCAGGACAGGGACAGGGCCAGTTCAGCATAGTGCCTCAGGTGGCACCAGGGACAGCTTCATGACCTTTGCCACTAACATGGCATCAGCAGACCCTTCTGCCATAGGACCACAGACCCAGACATGTTGAGCCTGGCAGCAGCATGGGTATGGATGTCTCAGATGGCAGCTCAAGCCACTCGAATCAGCATTTCCCTCCTTGGTAGTACGGCCCTCAGATAGCCACATGGTCTCTTGTAGTACTACAGACCACAGACATGGCCACCATGGCCTTTTAAGGTAACTTGGGCCACAAACATTGACAGACTGCAGCCTGACTACAAACCCAGGCATGACCCTTGGTGGCAGCCTGGGCCGGGCCCTCACCATGGCCGCATGTATCTGCCTATTCCTCTCCGACTTCAAATCGCAAGTTCCGCCTTTCTCCACAGTGTATAACCCCTTGGCTTTGCTTTCTCTTCCATCTCTCCAGCATGTACTCCATCTTTCCCTTCTTGCCATCATACATCCGTTCATCATAGTGGCACTACAGCAGGTCTTCGGGTGTCTTTCTTCTGGCCTCCCCCTACACTTTTTTTTTAAATAAATTAAGTAATGTTATAAATTTCCGGGATTCACTCTCAGCTGTCACATAATCAGTTTAGAGCCAAATTTGGTGTACCTGTAATCTCAGCACTTGGAGGAGGTAAGAACAGGAAGACCAAGGCAGGGAGTTCAAAGCCAGTAGCAGCTACATAGCAAGTTTAAGGCCAGCCTGGGCCATGTGTGACCCTGTCTCAAAACAAAATAACAACAGGTAAATATTTAAAAAAAATCATTCTAGAGAAATGCTCCTTTATGTATAGGAACTCTGCCCTGGACAGTCAGTTTCTCATTTTGAGATTGGGTTCATCTAAGATAAAAAGTTGGGGAACTGGATCTTTCTAAAGTGAGCACTCCCCACTGGCAATTTCACTTCAGTTTCTCCGCATGTCCCCTTTTCTCTGTCCTCTCACCCAGCTAAAACGTGAACGGGCCCAATTGTATCAATGTTATTTTTAGTTGGGATGAGGTTAGTTGGGAAGAGGGTGTTAGGTTAAAATAGGTGCTATTTCTGACCCCCTTCTTCAAAGCCCTCTACATCCATTTCCAGCCTACCTCTGCCCTAACATATCTTAGATCTGAGCCTAGAATCGTGTATCATGGCCTTTATTTCAAGTGCGTTTTCTAACAGCTCGTGCGACTTTAGGACTATAAACGGGATTCAGTGTTGAACTCACATCAGAGGCGTTCATTCCTTGTCGGCAAAAGCGCGGTTCGGTTCCAGCAGCAGAAGGCGCTGTCTCCGGAGGCTGCAGGCTATCCCCGCCCCCTCCCGCTCCCGCGTACTTAGATGCGCAGGCGCGGCTTCGCGGATTGGCCGTACGCGGGAGCCGTCATTCGGTGGCGGGTCTCGGCCGCGGGGCTGGCGGGCTGAGGGGAGGAAAGATGGCGGCAGCGGCGGCAGCTGGTACAGCTTCTGGACTACCGGGTCCAGTGGCACAGGGATTGAAGGAGGCGTTGGTGGATACCCTCACCGGGATCCTGTCCCCCGTGCAGGAGGTGCGGGCGGCTGCAGAGGAGCAGATTAAGGTGCTGGAGGTGACTGAGGGTGAGTGAGGAGGGACCGTCACGAGGATGGCTCTGACCAGGGCCGGCCGCACAGTCCGCTGACCGCAGGGATCTGGGGAGCCTGAGCCAGGTGGTGCGGTGGGCGCCAGGAGCGGATTAGGGAACGTGGGGCTTGGGGTGCCGCTGGTGCCTGTCCTAGAGGAAGGGAGGCGCGTTTGAAAGGAGAGGGTCGGGGGAGGTGGAGCCTAAGCGGAGATGGGGTGGGTGAGGACTTGAAAAGCTAGACCGTGGCTGGGTTCTGCAATGGGCAGAAATGGAGTTCGACGTGGTGCTGTCGGTGTCGCGCAGTCTGGAGGATATCTGAGCTCAAGACAAGGTCTTTTGCTGCTGTTTTTTTTTTGTTTGTTTGTTTGTTTTTGTTTTTTTTTTTCACCAGCTCGGTTGTAGTGGGATCAGGGAGGGGGACTTGCGAAGTGTGAGAGTTAAGGCCCTCGAGAAGGGGCTGCCATCAAACAAGTTTTCGCATCAGAGTTTTAAACCCGGCTGGTTGTTCAGACACCTCACGTTTTCCTAGAAATTAACTCTGTTAGATGCTTACACTGCTTCACCTTCCCGACCTGCTTTCCGTTTTTGTTTTGTTTTGTTTTTTAAGACTCATTGGCAGTTATTAAATACTGTGCATTTCTATGTACAGGAACCGATCTTTCTTTGTTTTCATTCTTTGTTCTCATCCTCCCGTTATGTTCTTTAAAGTGATAGAGAAGAAACTATTAGTTTGACGTTTTCATTTAATTTCCTGCATTAGTGGGCTTTCATCAGACCCATTTTACAAAGAACAGAAAAATTGGTAAAAATCTCCTTGGTTTTGTGTAAGAAATGTATCTGATCAGAATTTCAATGAAAGACCAGATGCTCGGAATCCCTAAGCTCAAGAGAATATTTTCACTACTCCTTAAACTTAGGCCTCTACAGAAATATGGAGATTGTTCCCATATTTGACCAACCACCCTCAAAGCCTTGGGTTAATGCTCCTACAGGACCTATTTTTATTGCAAGGGGGAGAAAATTTCCCTTTAATTTAGTTTTGTATTCACTTGTTGTATGAAGAACTATTGAAGGAAAGTTTCCTTCTGTTGGGATTGTTGGGATTCAGTATCTAATAGGTTAAGGACCATTTTGGAAGGCCAGTTGTAGTTTTATACCATACCTGACTGTCTTAATAGAGGGAACCATGGGTGGGAAAAAGCTGTTGGAAGGCATTGCATAACTTGACCTGCAGTTTTTAGGTAAAATTCCTTGGCTTAACATTTAATGTCTCTGCCACCCTTGGTATATTGATAGAAACCTTACTAAATTTAACTTCCTACTTGCATTTAGTTGCTGGTCTGACACAAACTGATTATCTTAATTAAACCTTTAACGAATGATACCCAGTGTTTGTGCTACCCTGAAATGTTTGTCTGACACCTTGCTGTGAAAGGTGGATTGTGCCTACACTGTACGGTAGCAGTAGTCTTGCGCTGATTGCTTCTTTAGCTCTAGCCAGATACTATGGCCTTATCTAGCCAAAATCAGTTATAAACTTCTTTTGAAGTTCTTGTCTCCTACTCTTGTGATCTTGAAATCAAAGTCTTGATCTAGTCCAGTGACGAAGAAATAGATAAGCTGCGCCTCAACTCTCCTTTTCCCATAACCTATTGATAATGTGCTGTGTGGCATAATGAGAGAGGCAAGGGCAGACTTTGATACAGTAACAGGAATGGTGGTCTGGTAGTGACAGCATACAGCTCACGTATAGAATGTGGTACAGAGTTGGATCAAGCCTGGAGTTGAATATACCATGTTGGACTCTTAGTGGCTTTAAAATAGTCTTGTCCCCTTCTGTTCCTATTTTTAGTTAGAGGATAGTGGTTTGTTCTTTACGTATCTTTTTCGTGAGTGGCCTTTAATCTTTTCAATCTTACATTCCACTGACTCTCTTAGATACTGCATAAGGTAAGCTAAGGGCTTCTTCTCTAGCTATGGCTCTTTACATGAAATGACAGCACCTGGTCTCTAGGAGTCCACAAGCTTCTTAGCCTTAGATTGTCAGGACAGTGTTCCTGTTATGAAAATAACGGACCTTTCTTGCAAATGAAGAAATGATTTTTTTTTTCACCCTTGGAATTGCTTTTTTAGTTCTGTCCGTCCCCCCCCCCCCCCCCCCCCCGAAAAACAAACCTTGCTTTCTGGTCATTTAAAACATCTTCCTTAAAATTTGAAGTTAATGAGAGTTGGTGTGTATTATTTTTGTGTTTTGGTAATTTTCTTTTTTGTTCCATAGAGCACAGGGTCAGGTAATTAGCAGATCTAGTCCCTCAGCCTCTTAAAAAGCTGCACTGTGAGCCATTTGCTGTTGCCTCACGTAGGATTCTGGACCTCATGGTTTATAAGATTTTCAGTTTTGTTTTTTGTTTTTTTTTTTTTTGTTTTTTTTTTTTTGTTGTTGTTGTTTTTTCCTAAAAACAGGGTTTTTCTGTAGCCCTGGTTGTCCTGGAACTCACACTCTGTAAACCAGACTGGCCTCGAACTCAGAGAGATCTGCCTGTCTCTGCCTCCCAAGTGTAGGCGTTGAAGGTGTGTGCCACAACTGCCAGTCTTGTGACTCATTATTTTTGCCAGAAAGGTGTGTACCTTTCTTGGCTGCCAGGTAATGAGCTCTACCCTGGAACATTACTTTGTGCAAAGATTTCTGACTTGTAGGGGAAAGGCACAGATCAGTTGTTACTTATTAGAGGGAAGGTTAAGAAAGTTTTGGCCAAATTATATCAGAAATAGAATATTTCTTTTAGTTTTGGGGGCTGAATTTAGGCCTTGTGTATGATAGGCAAATATTCCGCTACCTCCATACATCCCCAGCCTTATAGAGTGGGTTCCACTAAGCACTTCTTTTAAGAAGTGGGTTTCCAGCCAGGTGCAGTGGCACATGCCTGTAATCCCAGCACTTGGGAGGGAAAGGCAGGTAGATATCTGTGAGTTGGAGGCCAGCCTGGTGTACAAATTGATGACTCCTATTTTATTAGCCTGATGACCTAGAAAGATTTTCTTGAATTTCTGCACCTGCCCTTTTCCCTAGTCACTGGCAACTAGGGGAACCCTGAAAACTTTACATAGTTAAAGCCTTGTTACCATGCATCAAGAAGGAGATACCACCAGTTTACCACCCTCTTAACCACACATAAAGGAGAAGATGGTGTCAGTTCCCAAACCTCACCAGGTGTCACTGCAGCCCTGGGGAAAGTCTGTATGGAAAGTCTGGAGTTTGTGTGTCTTGTGTGGTATTAAGCAGATAAGTGTTCCCTTTCATTTTTCTTAAGAAGATTGAGGGTTTGAGTTTGATTAACAGAGTTTGTGACCCACATAGGGTAAAAGTAAAGGTTTTTTTGTTGTTTTGTTTTGTTTTGTTTTTTAGCATGTTTTTGTAATCCTGTGTCGTCAGTACACAGGGACATAGCAAGCATGCGCTAACATGGGTATTATACAGGAGAGGCTGTAGATTACCGAAGGTCTCTTGCCTCAGAACCTTAATGTTCTGTCAACTTCATTTTTTTAAATTAAACTTATGGTAAAACGTAAGATTTTTTTAGAATGTCACCTCTTTGTTCTGGCATATTGGTGCTTTACTTCTCCTATCTCAGAACAGAAGGCCTCCTTTTTCTTCTACTTCCTATCTTTCTTTAAGAGGAGACCCTGAGTGTTGGGTGAGTAACTTCCATGCACAGTCTTTGTTCTCTGGCTGGCACAGCTGAGATTTTTGTAAAAATAACTAGGTTTAGATCTCGTCTTTTTTTTTTTTTCTCGTTATTTATTTTTGTCTGTTAAAAATGAATGTACCCCACCCCACCCTGACCACCAACATTTGCCCTTGACTAGGCTTTTTGTCTTTTTTTTCTTTCTTTTATTTCTGGGCTTAGGATTGAACCCAGGGCATTCTAGCCAGGCAAGCATTCTACAATAGAGCCATGGTCCCAGCCCAGTCTTCTCTGCCTTGCTTCCCAGAGAATACATGATTCCTCTCTATCTCCCACCCTTGCGCTGAACAGAGAATATTGAGCATTCTCTGTCTCAGTTTCCCTGGCATTCAGATGCTGCTCAGTTATGAATGATGATTTCCCCTTAGACGCCTAGAGAGATGATCCTGGTGGCTGGAAATGCTTTCTGGTTCTCATGGGCACTTTTCTGGCTTTCTTACAGTATAGCATAAGCACTGTCCACCTGCGAAGGGCACCCCGCAAGGATCCAGACGCACTCCTGGGCATGTGGCGGGCACTGAACCGAGCGGAAGGCGGCCACGCTCGGAAAAAGGCCAGTGGTAGAGTTTTCTTTTCCCTTTAAGTTATGGTTTTGTGGTGCTTACCCACCCCCATGAGAGATAGGGGGCTTCTCCAGAGTGCTGCTTAAAACTCTTCCCTACAGATAGTCTCTGTTCACAGTTCTCCCTAAAGTTGGCTCTCAAGGCACCGTCAAATCTTAGGTCTCACTCGTAGACTCATAAGAATAGTAGTATGCATTTCTTAACTTATCCTTTATCCTCCCTGCCCTCTTTTACATTTTTCCTTCAAAGCCAAAGTTTACACGGGTATTTGTTGCCAAATAGGGTAAGAGAAAGGAGAGCAAAGATCACCAGAAAGGGGGAACAAACACCCAGAAGACTAGAAAATTCATCTAATGCGGGAAATGAGACTAGAAAGTGAGAGAGAAGCAAAGGATTTCTTAGAAAGGCCAGAGGATGTCAGTTTGGAGTGGAGTTGCCCAGTAAAGTCAGGTGAAAAAAATCTAAATTAACCAAAAGAAGGCTGTTCGTGTTTCACCTGGAAAAGGGAACTCCGGGAGTTATGTTTCCTGACAAAGTGGCTCTAGAAAGCCAACTTCCTATATCCCTCATAGGAGTGTTCTTTTTAGTTCAGTGTCTTAGATTGAATCTTAGTTTAATCTGAATTAGTCTCTTCCAAGCAAAACGAAAGTCCAGTGTATGTGTCTCATGTATTTTCTCTGCTTTCATTAAATTGTTGCTTGTTTTTAACAGATATACTTAGTTGTATTTTTTTTTTTCCAAAAGTTATCGTATAGATTCAATCAGTAAAAGTCTTCAAATGAGATTTCGTGCTACATTCGATGGGGTTGTCTGCCCTCTTGACAGAATGGTGATGTAAAGAAGCCCTCGTGTTGATCGTAGTCAAGCCCAGGCTGTGAGCCTCAGCAGCTGTTTGTTTTGCTTATATTCTTAAGAATGAAGTTTTGCGTTGTGGAGACACTTCAAAAAAAAAAAAAAATTGTTGTTTGGTTTTCTTGCTTTGCATTAGCTTTCTAGCAGACTTCATTTCAATACCATACCACCACTGTCATTGGATACAAGTCCTCATCCACTTTCAGCTAAATTCATTTTTAGTATGATACTTTTCTCAGGGCTGTGCAATTTAGGAAGAAATTTCCTTTCTTACATCCTACTATGGCCTAATGCAAGTTAGCTTTTTGCCTTTAAAATTGGAAGGTTAACAGTTTTGAAACTCTGGGAACTTAAGAGAAGAGAATATATTATGTTCATTTGACTTTAAATCTTGTTTTAATAAACCAAGCTAATCTTCAGGTTCTCTCTCCTAGTGGACTTAAACAGACGTTGTATTTTCAACCCTCTCTTAGATAAAGGAAATAAACTTTTATAGAAAATTCATCTTAAAATACTCACAGGTGGAGACTCCTAGCTGACTTGCACCCAAGTCCTCCGTGTAGATCTTAATCTTAGACTAATCTGTTCTCTCCGTCCTCTACAGTGTGGTGCTGAGTGGAGCGTGAGGTGTCTTGGTAGGTAACCAGATACAGTTACAGTAGGACTGTGGCAGACAGAAGCTGCCAGCTTTGTGAGCAGCACTAGAGTGCTACTTCCTCCTGACACAGACACCAAAACACCTTTTGTGGAAGTTTTTCTCTGAAAAGTGGACTTGAAATTCTCCAGTTGCAGACAGAACCTCAGATGTAGTGGTCGGTGTGGCGGTTTTCCTGCTTACTCTTTTCAGTTCTCCTTAGTGCCTGTGTGAACTGATGAGAAATAATGTGGTTCCTTTGCCCTTCTCTAAGCCTCGTTATCGCACTAGAACTATGAACAGTCAGTGTTCTCATTTGAAAGATTAAATTCAAATTTATTTAAGCTTTATGGTTTCAATTCAGATTTCAAAGCTTCCTCAAAAAGTCTTATTCCTCGTATCTTTTTCATGCTGTGTATGATTGAATATTTTACTTATTTTTACCTCTATTTGTCCCTATAGGAATGATCCAAAAATGAAGCTCTTGCCAAGAACGTTTAAAATCCACATAAATGTTATTTAAATAGTGCCTTAAAAGAAAGTTCTGTGTGTTCCAAGTAGTTTATGAATATGTTTGTAGGTCATTCTGAAGGAAGTTGCATGAGGCATATTAGAATTGATTCACTGTCTAGGTAGACCAAGATCATTTAGACTCAAGGTGTGAGGTTAGTGTCTTTTTTCACACTAAGTATCTGAATTGCAAGTGCGGGTGCCTTTACTAGTAGTATTCCTTCTTCTTTTTCATTCCATTTGTTTATTCATTCCTTCACGTATTCATTTATTGAGATGGGGCTTGTGCCATGGTAGGTATGTGGAAATTAGAAGACAGCTTGTTGGGGTGGTTCTCTCCTTCCATCGTGTAGGTGCCAGGGATCAAGTTCAGGTCTCAGGCTTAATGGCTAGTGCCTTAGCCTGCTGAACCATCTCATTGGGCTACCTGTTATTTTAAAATTGGATTTTACCTTGTTCTGGAGAGATGGTTCAGTGGTTAACAGCACTAGCTATATTTCCAGAGGACCAGGGTTCAATTCTCAGCTCCCACATGGCAGCTCACAGCCATCTGTAACTTGAGGCCAAGGGATCCACCTTCTTCTGGCCTCCCTTGGGCACTACACAATGTGATGCACGGATATAAATGCAGGTAAAACACCGTATTTGTTTTAAAAATGGGAGAAATTAAGTAGATTCAACAATGGAATTCATGTACCTAAACACTGGTATTTAAAAGGTGTTAATACATCGTGTTAGTGGCACACACTACAGCTCTCCGAGCTGTACACTCCTAGCAGGAGGCAGAGGCAGGTGGATCTCAGCCTGGGCTACATAGTGAGAAATGGTAAGACCTTATCTCAAAAATCCAGGGCAAACCAAAAAAGGCTCTTCTTAAATTATAAATGACTCATCTGCTTTTTAGAGTCCATTCTAAAAGTTGACTCATATATCAGTGGGTTTTAGACACCTGTTTCTTCTCTTGCAATAAATGGCTTTTTATATTTACCGAGAATCTGAATTAGCCAAAATAATCTTAGGAATCAGAGTAAATTTTAGTATCCATTGAGATGATTCTGAAGGTTTTAAATGTTTGTGATTAAATGTTTAAAAAGTAAAATCTATTTTATCGTGCTTTTACAGTTTCATTCTTCCCTGAGTGACATGATGGATGCCACAGAAAATTATTTAAAGCTGCAGTTTAGAGAGGGGCTGGGGTGTATTTCAGCAGTAGAATCCATGCCCAGCAAGAAGAGCCAGCTTTGATCCCTCCTGTTGCAAGAAGTCCATTAATTTAGAATGCCACTTAAAGGCATTGAGCTGGCAGTGGTGGTGCATACCTTTAATCCCAGCACTCAGGAGACAGAGGCAGGGGGATCTCTGAGTACACAGAGAAATCCTGTCTGTAAGAAAGAGAGGGAGAGGGGGAGGGAGGGAGAGGGATATGAAGGCATTGAAAAGAGTGAGCTTTAAGGATTTAGTAAAATTGCAGGATAGAATATAAACAACAGCTTACTTATACAAACGACCTAACTTGTTTCTCAAACTTTTAAAACCATTTATAATTTTAATCAAAAAAGATTACTTTGGAGTAAAACAAACAAGAACTGTAAGAATTTGTTATAGGATATTTCTTTTTTTGGTTTGGTTTGGTTTGGTTTTTTGAGACAGGGTTTCTCTGTGTAGCCTAGACTCGCTTTGTAGACCAGTCTGGCCTCAAACTCACAGTGATCCACCTGCCTCTGCCTCCCTGAGCGCTGGGATTACAGGTGTGCACCTACTGCACCTAGCTGAGGATACTTCTTTTTGATGTGGAAGAGTCATCATTCCTCTAGTTGATACTATAGGTTTTTCAATAGATTTTTTTTTTTTTATTGTATTACTTTCTGTGTCTGGCTGTTTTGCCTGCATGTTTGTCTGTGTACCATGTGCATGCAGTGCCCTCAGAAGCCAGAAAAGGGCATTGGATCCCCTAGGACTAGAGTTAAGGCAGGTTGTGAGCTGCCATATGTGTGCTGGAAATCAAACATGGGTCCTCTTCAAGAGCAGCAAGTCCTTTAACTGCTGAGCCATCTCTCCAGCCCTGCATTAAATATGAACAAACTGGAAAGATATTCTGTTTTTAGCTCAGACAATAGGATATTAGAGATGAGCTGGACAAGTTGATTCTAAGGGTTGTGTAGAAAATCAGGGATTGAAAGGTAACTATAACAACATTGAAAAGAAAAACTACCAGGAGGACAAGCTCTACAGACATTTTAACATTATATAAAATTCCATAACACTGTGGCATAGGCACATAAATAGAGAATTGTAGAATAGAAAGTCTAAAAACTTACACAAGTACCTATGGAAATTGAGTCAAACTAGAGAATCCCTGCCCTGAAAATCTGCTGAAACAATTTTTGTATACCAGTGTGAATCTGCAAGTAGAAGGTTTTGTATCTGACATTATGTGATAGGTCAGAGTCAAAATGCAGAAACACTGCTGGCTCAGTGGTGCATACTCATAATCATGTCTGGTAAGAAGACTGAGGCAAGAAATCTTGAGTTCAAGGTTATCATGAACTACACAGTGACATACTGTCCAAAATAAAAAGATACCAGCGCCATAGGCTTGGTAGCTAATCTTTGTGATTCCAGCTGTTAAGAGGCGAAGACAGAAGAATCATTGCCAATTCCAGGCCAGCCTGGGCTACAGTAAGACCCTGTCTTACTAAAGGCAGTATGTGAAAGGGGGAGGAAATAAAGATGGAACCTTTTTCGTTTTTTGAGATAGTTTCTTTGTGTAGGCTGTCCTGGAACTCTCTCTGAGTTCCAGGCTGGCCTTAAACTCAGATATCTACCAGCCTCTGCCTCCATGCTGGGATTAAGGCGTGTCCCACCACACCTGGTTATATGGAACTTTGGGAATTTTTGTGGTTTTTTTTTGTGTGTGTTGTTGTTTATAATTTATTTTTATTTTATGTTCATTGGCATTTTGTGTGTGTGTGTGTGTGTGTGTGTGTGTGTGTGTGTGTGTGTGTGT
>NW_026596443.1:3559538-3629325 GCF_907164565.1 Psammomys obesus | reverse complement strand
TGTGTGTGTGTGTGTGTGTGTGTGTGTGTGTGTGTGTGTGTGTGTGTGTCAGACGCCCTGGAACTGGAATTACAGGCAGGTGTGAGCTGCCATGTGGGTGTTGGGACCCCTAGGCCTATGGAAGAACAACCAGTGCTCTTAACCACTTGGCGAGTCCTAGATGAACTTTTTTAATGGGGCTGGGACAACTGCATAACCATTTGCACCAAAGAGAAAAGCAAGCCCTGGTGAATTAAGAGCCTAAATGTAAGGAATCAAAACCCCAGAACTACTATAAGAAGCATGGTGAGTGCCCTTTAACCTGACATAATAATGGGCAATAAAAGTAATAAACAGCAAGAAAACTTTTGTTGTCAAGTTTTGCAGTGAGTTTTGTGCTGATCACATGCATTCAGTAGGATTGCTTGTTATATTGGTACCGCTCTGCTTTCCTTGTGGATTTGGAAACTAGGGTTTAAAGGATAAATAACTTACCTAAGGACAGGTGTGGTAGCGTCAAGACTTGAGCTTAATCTTGCCTAAATCCAGAGCTCTTGCGCGGTTGTTTTATTTGTTTTGGAGGGCAGAGGCAGTATATGTCTATATGTGTGGTTTGGGTAACATGCATTTTTACATTTCTTATAGCCATATTAAAGAGGTTAGAAAAAAAAGAAATAGATAAGGATAATTTTAATGCTTAAGGCTAGAGAGATAGCTCAGTGGTTAAGAGTACTTGCTGCCCTTCCAGAACCACACCTGAGTTTGATTCCTAGTATCCATGTTGGGAGATTTACAATTGCCTGTAACTCTAGCTTCAGTGATCTTGTGATTTGATAAGTCTTCTGGCTCCCACTGGTATACATGTGGCATACATGTATTCAGATGAATACACATAGAGATAAATCTTTGAAATAATAATCTTAATACTGGCTGGTCATGGTGGCAAACACCTTTAATTCCAGCACCCTGGAGGTAGAGGTCTGCCTGATCTACTTACTAAGTTCAGGCCAGCAGAGCTACATGGTGAGACCTTGTCAAGAAAAATGCATTAATTAGCTAATGAATTACCTATTGTATTCATTTAACCTGATGTATGTCAAGTATTCCCAAATATAATCAGTTTTTGGTTTGGTTTCATTTGGTTTGGTTTTGTCTTGTTTCGTTAAGGCTGGTAGGGTTGTACATGCCTTTAATCCTTAGCATTCAGGAAACAGGCTAGGGGATCTACATGAGTTTTAGGCCAGCCAGCGCTATGTAGTGAGACTCCGTCGAAAAGAAAAACATTATTAAGATATTTTTTCATGCTAAATTTGAAATGTAAGGTGTGGTTTACATTGACAACCATCTGTCTTTTTGACCGATGGCAAATATATTAGCTGCACAGTCCTAGATTGTGAGATAGGAAACGATGATATACCTTTGATCTTACATTCTTGATACAACATTGTTTACTTCCAAATGTAAATTTTTATTTGGTAGTGAGAGTTTATGACATTCTCAATATGCAATTCTAGATTGTTTATCAGGTGTGTGACTCATACCTATGATACTGGGCACTTGGAAAGCCAGGGCAGGAGGATCTTATTCAGGACTAGCCTAGGCTACATGGCAAAATCCTGTCTTTTTTTTCTAAAATTTATACTGCATGTTGAAAACTATTTTCTGCAACCCTTACCTTGTTTTGCTTTTTAGGGTAAACCTGTCGAACCAGGTTTTCTAAAAACTAATGTCTCAGAATTCCTAAAGTTACTGTACTGTAGAAGCAGTGGGTCAGGTTTCCTCTTGAAATCTTTCCTTGTTGCCTCCAGGTCAGAGCTCAGTGAATTGCTGTGGCTTTCATAAATATCCTTAGACTCAGAGTACAATTTTCTTTTTCAGAATTTGGTGTTCACCTAGCAGAACTGACTGTAGATCCTCAGGGGGCACTGGCAATCCGTCAGGTAAGTCCAGGCTCGTCCAGTTTATGAGTAATTTCTCCTTACTTAATGGTGAAACTTTCTTAGGAGAAAGAGAAAAAATACGAACAATGTATAAAACATGATTTTTGTACCAAATGTATCAAACCATATATGTGGTTTTTCTATGTGAAAATAAGTCCTATTTTTGTTGCACATGATGGCTTATTCTCTTTGCAGTTGGCATCAGTCATCTTGAAGCAATATGTGGAAACTCACTGGTGTGCCCAATCAGAGAAGTTCAGACCTCCTGAAACTACAGAACGGGTAAAGGCGGTTACATGGTGGTTAATCTACCTACAAAGATGTGAGACACAGTTTTTAGACATTCAGCATTAATAGAACATTTTCTGACAACAGAAAATAAGACTAGGAAGAAAATAGGTTGGTGGATGGTATTATGAGTGCTAATCTACAAATGAGAGTATCAAGGTGGACTGTGTTCAGGTTCCAGTTGTTACCCAGGCATGGTGTCGCACACCTGTAATCCCAGCACTCAGGATGGCAGAGGCTGGCCGATCTCTGTGAGTTCAAGGCCAGCCTGGTCCACAAAACAAATCCAGGATAGTCAAGGCTACACAGAGAAATTCTGTCTCAAAAAACTAAAAAAAAAAAAAACAAACAAAACAAATTCCAGTTCTGCCCTTTTGCAGGCCATAAGAGCATTTGAAACATATTTAGCTGTGAACACTGAATTTCCTAAGTTTCCAAAATTAGAATTAAAATTACCAACTTCAAAGAGCTTGACATTTGTATGAAATAGACTTCTTCTTAGTAAAATTGCTAAGCAATTATCCTGCATACCCAAGAAAGGATGAGATACAAGGTCTAGAACTGTGGTTGGAACCTTCTACAATTGTGGAACTGTTGTGTTTGTATGATGGCCAATATGAGCACCACTGTGGCTGGTGAACTCTTAATGTGTGGCAACTAAGATAATCCCAAAGCAGGTAGGCTTTGCCTGCTGCTTACCATCTGATTAGTGACAAGTGACCTTTCCTCCTGTACAGGCCAAAATTGTTATCCGGGAGCTATTACCCAATGGGTTGAGAGAATCCATAAGCAAAGTGCGCTCCAGTGTGGCCTATGCTGTTTCAGCCATTGCCCATTGGGATTGGCCTGAAGCCTGGCCCCAACTCTTCAACCTGCTAATGGAGATGTTGGTGAGCGGAGACTTAAATGCTGTCCATGGAGCCATGCGTGTGTTGACAGGTACCAGAAGTGTTTTTCTTGGTGTTGGTGAGAGGAACAATTAGAAGCTATGTGACAGGTGGCCTAGACCAAGGATCTCCTCTCTTCCAGGTTTTTTTTAAATGTTTCTCTTCTAGTTTTCATCTCTACAGCCATCAGAAGTTCCGTGATTCTTTCAGGGAATTGAGTTAGCATAGTACTACCTATACGTCCAAATCCTTACTTAGGAGAGTATGATTCAGTGGCAAAGCATGCACAAAGCCCATGTTCAAGCCCCAACACCACATACATACAAAGATAGAGGAATGCCCTGGCAAATAAATACTTAGATTTTTGGTTTATACTCTGTCTATACCTTGGCACTGTGCTTAGTCTCTTTGAGCCTTAGTTTCTAAGATGCTTTCTTAATTACTGTTCTGTTGCTATGAAGAGACACTGTGACCAACACAACTCTTATAAAATTGAAGCTTGCTATAGTTTTAAAGGGTAAATCCACAATCATCATGGTAGGAAGCATATAGGCATTTCTGGAACAGTAGCTTAGAGTTTTATATTGTGTTCTGCCAGCAGATATACAGACCCTGGACCTGACATAGGCTTTTGGAACCTCAAAACCCACCCACAGTGACACACTTCCTCTAATAAGGCCACACCTACTCCAGCAAGTCATACCTCCTAATCCTTCTCAAACAGTTCCACTCTCTGGTGACTCAGCATGTAAATGCTTATTGGAGCCATTTTCATTCAAACCACCACAGATGCTAACCTCAAAGGACTTTATAGTAGTTGACATGTGCTAATATATGTAAAGTATTGAGCATAATAATTGACATGTAGTAGACTCCTGAGTAAACTTTAGTCATTAGGCTTAACATAAATCTTGGGTATTCTTTCCTGTTTAACTGACTATACATGCATCTTGAAAATGTCTCAATAGTTTTATCTTTAAATGATAATATATAAATACATGAGATGAAGTGTAAAGTAATTAAAACTCAAAGACTTGTACTCCACTGCTTAGTTCAAACAGAAAAATTTATAGAGTAATCAGGGTTCACCTGAGCTTGGTGGTTACACGCCTTTAAACCCCATGCTCAGAAGGCAGAGATCTCTGTGTGTTCAAGGCCAGCCAGAGCTATACAGTAAAGCCCTGTCTTAAAGACAAACGAATAATCAGGACTAAAAAGATAACTGGTTAAGAATGCTTGCTACTTCCCCAGAAGACTCAAGGTGGGTTCCCAGCACTTGTATGCTGTTAGCTGTCTGTAACTCCAGCTCCAGTGATCCAGCACCTCTCGACAGGCATCTTCATTCACATGCATGTGCCCTCCACCCCCCAACACACAAATAAATGTAATATAAATGATTTTTTTTTTCAATTAAGGGACTGGAGAGATAAGATAGCTTTGGTTAAGAGCACTGGCTGCCCTTCTAGAGGACCTGAGCTTAGTTCCCAGAACCCTACGTCAGGTGGCTGACAGTCGCCAGTGACTCTAGCTCCTGAGGACCTTATGCCATCTTCTGCCCTCTGAAGGAACCAGCACATGTGGCATACAAATACATATAAACAAAAATAAGTCTGTAATTAAACAAACAAATAAATCTAATCATAGTGAGATAGTGCTGGAGGATGTCTCAGTTGTAGAAGCATTTGTCTAGCTAGTATAAATCCCTGGGTTCAGTCTCTGCACTAAAAACAACCAAAACAAATAGTCAAATGAAATTATTGTAGAAATAAGGTTTAAAAGAATCTATGCAATCCTGACCATAAACATAATGTAAATAAGCAGCTTAGAGATGGCATATTCTTTCTTTTTTTTTTTTTTTTTTTTTTTTGAGGAAATTCCAACTTTAAGGAGTTTGGAGTTTTGATAGAGAGCTCTTATAAGACTGATTAATTTATCAGTCCCTTCTAGAATTTACTTTCATATATTGCTAAGTCTGGCCTGAGTTTTCTAGTCCTTTTCAAGTTCTGTCATATATTCATTCCCCTATAAAGTTACTATGAAGCTCTTCCACAAACATTGTTCTGAGGTTGGAAAGATGGCTCAGTGGTTAAGAGCACTTGTTCTTGCAGACCTGGGTTCAGTTCCCAGCAACCACAAGGTGGCTCACAACTGTCACTCCAGTTGCAAGGGACCTGATTTCTTCTTCTGGCTTCAGTGGATGTGAGACACACACATGGTACACAGATGTAGATGTGGACAAGCACTCATACATATAAAATGAAATTAAAACTTAAAAAATGCCAAGGCTGAAAAAAATCTGAGGCTGAAGAAGCAGCCCAGCAATTTTGAGCACATACTGCTCTTGCATAGGACCCAGCACCAGTGTTGTAAATTGAACAGTCACGTGTAACGCCAGCTTCAGAAGATCTGACACCTCTGCCTCCTGTGGGCATGTGTCACATACACATGTGTTGTGTGACAAAACTTTTCCCGGGGAGATGAACACATATGTCTGCTCACCCCAGATAGGAATCCCACAACCGACCAAAGAACGGATACCACCAAAATCCAGCATGGTAAAGCTTTTATTGGGGTTTTTATTGAGTTTTATTGGGGTTACATGCAGGAACAGAAATGACTCAAAGACAGTTGCATTACATGAGTGACAGCTCACAAAGCTGGGAACTTGGAGGATACTGTACAGCCTGCAGGCAGCTCAACAGGTTGGAGCATGTCCTTTCCATGTGCCTCAGTTGGTCTAAATCTTTTTGAGGCAGCTTGCCTGCTTTCTGCTTCTTCCAGGCAGCTGGTCTGTCTGAGACTCTTTGCAGTTTGGCTGTGCTGTATCTGAGGGGAACTCTTGGCTTTTACAGCTTTTTCTGGCAGGGAGGGGCCTTAAAAATGATCAGTTTCAGAGACTGTTTTGGGTTGTTTGCTTATCGTCCTACTTTGGAGCTTCCCTGTAGGATGAAATGTTTTAGTCTCTGGGGAAATGGTTTCAAGACAACATGCCCCTATGTAGATGTATATGCATAATAAAAATAAATTGTAGCTATCAAACAAAGAATGCTAAATTTATAAAATACCGCTGGACAAGCCATGTTGTGCTGACTTTTTAGAAATCATCTTTCCCTTCTGTTCATGTAGGTTGATGGAAATCATACACAGAAGTCTATTTCTCTGACACCTATCAGTTTACATGAAATGCACGCCCCCTCTCTCTCCCTCTGTCTGTCTCTCTCTCACTCTCTTTCGCTGTGTTTTTGAGACAGGGTTTCTGTGTGTATCCCTTGCTGTCCTGGAACTCACTGTGTAGACCAGGCTGGCCTTGAACTCTGAGATCTGCCTACCTCTGCTGGGATTAAAAGTATGTGTGCCATCACTGCCTGGCTTTTCTCTTTTTTACTGGAATATCTTCTGTGTATCTTTTGACAGTTTCAAACAGGTAAAAAATGTATCTTAGTCATATCTACCCTCAGCTCTCCCACTCCACATGCCAGTACCCCAATGTGCCCCCATTTCTCTTTAACACTCCCTTACTTTTTTGTATAAAGCACTGAGTCTAATCATTGCCTATTGGAGTATGGACTGACATTGCTGGCTTGCTCTGTGCAGTTAACTGCAGCTGCTGTGAGTTCATGAGTGCATTGACCATGTTATCCAGAAGACAGTGTTTCACAGCACTCCTCGCCATCCTGCAGTTCTTACATTCTTTCTGCTCCATTTTCTGTGATTTTCTCTGAGTCTTAGGGTGGGTTGGGGGCTTGTTAACCATTTAGGGCTAAGCACTAAATAATCACAGTCATGTATTGTCAGCACTGACCAGGTGTGAGTGTGTCTGTCTTGGCCTGTAGAGAGAGCTTCTCTAGCCAAGGTTAGAGGCAGTTCTACCCTGTGGGTTTATGCATATTTATTTAGAAGGCAATTTGAGAATATGTTGCTTTACAAAAGTAATGTTAATGTTTCCCCAAGACCTAGCACTTTCCAAGCCATGATATTTTGACCAGGTTTATAGGAAAGGATAGGCATGATTCCCTCCTTTGAGGAGACCTAAAATCTGGGAACTGAATCCAGATTTTCCTCAAGAGCAGTAAGTGCTTTTCACTGCTGAGCTGTTGTTCCAACTCCCAGCCAATTATATATTTTCTCTCTCTTTTTTTAATTTTTATTATTTACAGTTAATTCACTTTGTATCCCAGCTGTTGCCCTCTCCCTCATTCCCTCCCAATCCCACCCTCCCTCCCACACCCCTCCCCAAGTCCACTGATAGGGGAGGTCCTCCTCCCCTTCCTTCTGACCCTAGCCTATCAGGTCTCATCAGGACTGGCTCCATTGTCCTCTGTGGCCTGGTAAGGCTGCATCCCCCTCAGGGGGAGGTGATCAAAGAGCAGGCCACTGAGTTCATGTCAGAGACAGTCCCTATTCCCAATACTAGAAAACCTACTTGGAGGCTGAGCTGCCATGGGCTACATCTGTGCAGGAGTTCTGGGTTATCTCCATGAATGGTCCTTGGTTGAAGTATCAGTCTCAGAAAAGATTCTGTGCCCAGATTTTTATTCCCCTCCCCCCCTTGTGAAGCTCCTGTCCCCTCCAGGTCTTTCTATCTCCCCCTTCTTTCATAAGATTCCCTGCACTCTACCGAAAGTTTGGCTGAGTCTCAGCCTCTGCTTTGATACCCTTCAGGGTAGGGTCTTTCCGAGTCCCTCTGTGGTAGGCTCCTGTCCTGTTCCCTGTTTTTTCCCTCTTCCGATGTCTATTCTGTTTGCCTTTCTGAATGAGGATTGAGCATCTTTACCCAGGGTCCTCCTTCTTGATTAGCTTCTTTAGGTGTACACCAATTATATTTTTTAAATTAGCTTATAAAGTAGTAGTTTTCCATAAGGGATTTTCATATATCTGTAGATTTTGGTTACCCTTGCTCCTTCTCCCCTGTCTCTCACTCTTAACTCCCAGTATTCCTCTACATTCATATCAGGTGGGTTCTGGGTCCTCACTTTTTAAGACCTCTTTTATCCTGACCTCTACAGATCCTCAAAATTAAGCACACAGATCTAAAATTTCAAAGCTAGGATCCACATGTGAGAAAGAATATGTGCTTGTCCTTCTGGGCCTGGGTTACCTCAGTCAGGACAAGCAGCTTTCTTGGCAGAGTGCTTTGGATTGACAAGAGTTCTTCAGAAGCCCTCCTGCCTTCTAAAGTTTCAGCTGAATGATCTGGCATTGTGCCAGTGGTCCTGCCTTTCGTGTGACTTTTTGTTTTTCTCTTGCTTCTGTCACTATACTTTCTTTGTTCTGTGTATTTAGTGTTTTGTCATAGTTAGCTTCAGTTGTTAACACATGAGGGAAGAAAGACCCTCACCTGAGGAATTTCTTCCATGAGATTGACCTGTGGGTATATCTTTAAGGTATTTTCTTTTTCTTCCTTCCTTTCTTTCTTTCTTTCTTTCTTTCTTTTCTTTTCTTTTTTTTTTAGATTTATTTATTTATTATATATACAGTGTTCTCTCTGCGTGCACACCTGCACTCCAGAAGCGGGCGCCAGATCTCACTGTCTCACTGTAGATGGTTGTGAGCCACCGTGTGGTTGCTGGGAGTTGAACTCAGGACCTCTGGAAGAGCAGATGGTGCTCTTAACCACTGAGCCATCCCTCCAGTCCTTGAGACATTTTCTTAATTGCTAATTGATGTAGAAGGGCCACCAACCCACTATGGGTGCTGCCATCCCTAGGCAAGTAGGCCTGGGCTGTGTAAGAAAAGTAACTGAGCAAACCAGGGAAGCAAGCCAGTAAGCAGAATTCCTCAGTGGCCTCAGTTTCATTCCTACTTTGGCTTCCCTTGACAATAGACTAACCTGTAAGATGAAAGCAGTTTGTTGTCCAAGTTGGTTTTTGGTCAGTGTTTTATCACAGCACCTGAAAGCAAACTACAAAAAGCATTTTAGTTATATTTTAACAAAGGAAGGTTCTCTGTTGTCTCCTGTATCTGGCTTGACATCTCTTCTAACTTTGGAAATTTTTTTGTTTTGATTTCTTTTTAAAATATTTTTTTTTTTATCCAAGCAGTGGTGGTCTGTACGTGATGAATTTCAACACTCAAGAGGCAGGTGGGTCTCTGTTGAGTAGAGTTTGAAGCCAGCTTGGTCTACAGAGCAAGTTCTAGAACAAACAGGGCTACACAAAATAATGCTGTCTCAAAAAAACCAAGAAAGGAAAAGAGAAAAAGAAAATGTTTTCTGTGCCTTTAGAATGAGATTCTTCTATGCTATCCCCCATAAGTTTAGTCTTTTCAGAGTGTCTTGGTTCCCTTTTTGTACCTTCTTACTATTGACCCTTGTTCTAGAGGGGCTGTTCCAGTTCCTCCGCCTTGTCATCCGTTATGTTGTTGAGACTTTCTACAGGGTTTATTTAACTGTGTCTTTTATTTTCAGCGTTTCTGATTGGTTTTTCTTCAATATTTCCATTTCTTTTAAAATTTTTCTTTCATATCATAGTTTTCATTTCATTCAGCTGTTTATTTGTATCTTGAAATGTGCTTGTTATCTATTGGGTTCTCTTAAGGTTTCATCTGACTCACTATAAATCTTTGCTATAGTTTTAGTAATTTTGGAGGAGCTAGGTTTTGGTCTTCCTATTTTTTATGTTACTGCATTGGATATACACATCTGGTATTTTTTGCCTGATTTATTTTTTTTTATAAAAATAAATATTCTATATTCTTTCAGTTGACATATTTGCAGTATTCAAATGGGACTTGGATGTGTTGATGTTGAATATATAGTTCAGAAAACAATTCCTTAGACCAGGAGCTTTGGGGACCTGGCATAAGGTCTGTCTTATTTCCTGAGTTCATATTAACTAGGAACGTACCACAGCTGCTTGATATTACCACTAAGCAATTGTTAGAGACTGCTGGAGGAAAAACAACAAAGTTTAAGCAGTGTGGAGAAGACTCAGATTTATATTGGCAAGATTTGAACTAGAATGGAAGTAGGACGAGTAAAGAAGAGGAGTAAGTATTAGATAAACTTGGAAAATTAAGAATGAAGTTGGTAAAACGTAGCAAGGAGGAAAAGTTCAGATCCTTTTGGGGTCCACAGATTTTAGAGATTGTTAAAGTTAATGGAAGGTTTTAATTAAGTAAAAACAAACAAACAAAAAACAGAAGGAATAAGATACGAGAAAGAAGAAAAAAATGTAGGAAGAAGAGGGGTGTTTATGGGGCTGGAGAGGTGGCTCAGTGGTTAAGAGCACTGGCTGTTTTTCCAGAGGACCTGGGTTCAATTTCCAGCATCTACATGGTGTCTCACAACCATCTGTCCCAGGGGATATAACTACCTTTTCTAGCACCTTCTTAGGTGCTTGGTTCACAGATACACATGCAGACAAATAAACCTTACACATGAAATAATTAATTTCAAAAGAGGACTAGATTGGCATTTTCTACCTCACCCCACCCCCAAAAAGGAGGCTAGTATATGAGGTATGACCAGAGTATGGTAGAGAATGCCTTATAGTACACCGATGGACAGACATACACAGCAGTCCTAAGACCTGACTGAGCAATGTACAAACCAAACCAAAACATCCGTGACACATGTGTGCAAGAGTAGAAATAATAAGGCTGGAGAGTTGGTTCAGTGGTTAAAAGCACCTGTTGTTCTCAAAGAGGGCCCAAGTTCAATTCCTAGCACCTACATGGTGATTCATAACCTTCTGTAATTCCAGTGCCAGGGCATCTGACCTCCCTGTTCAGACCTCCAAGGGCATTAGGCACTCACTCATGTGATGCACATTGCATATAGCAGAATATACACACATAGACAAAACGGTCATGTACATAAAATAATACAAATGTGAAAAAAATTTTAAAGGAGTAGAAATAATAGAATATTAGATATTAAATCTCCGGTGCTTGGGAGGCAGGGCAAGCAGACCTTAGGAGTTTGAGGCCAGTCTGGTCTACATAGTGAGACTGCCTCAAAAAACCAAAAAGGGTGAAAAAAGGGGAATACTTACAAAGTTGGAGAGATGGTTCAGCAGTTAAGCATACTAACCAGATTGAACTCAGATGACCTGAGTTCAATTCCCTGTATCCACATTAGGCAGCTCCTTTTAATTCCAGCTTCAAGGGATCCACTGCCGCTAGCCTCTGAGGAAATCTGCACTCACACATATACCCACACACATTTATAATTTTAAAATAAAATATGTCTTAAAAAGAGAATGCTTGTGGGATAAATTGTTGGCACAGCTGCACTGAGTTGAAAGTTAATTCTCAATTTCTCTGGCTCTGGGAGGTTCTATGTGGTGTTGGGTGGTAGAGGAGAAGGTGGGAGCCATTGGTTTCTGCATTGGAATGCAGAAAAAGCCTTCTTTGTACTTGACTAAGGAAATTACTGTACAGTGAGGTCACTTTTCTGTCAGCCAAGAGAAAGAACTGGTGGAGAAATTTGTATCCTTTTTGTAATTGAGTCATCAGGCATGAAGTGAATGGCAGCCAACCTCAATTCACAAATAGCTGCTCCAGTCATGTTCGAAAGAGGACATACTTTCAGCTTCACATCATTAACTGCAATATATGTGAAGACAGAAAAATATTTGTGTGTGGGTAAAAACTCATGAGAAAAATAGCATTGGTTTTCTTTAGGGTTTCTTTTTTATTTTGAGACAGAGTCACTCTGTTTTGCCCAGGCTGATTTCTAATTCCTGGACTCCTGTAATCCTTCTGCCTCAGCTTCCTAAATAGCCGGGACTATAGGCATGTACCACTGTGTCTGTGAAACACAGTATCACAGGATCTGTAAGACTTCTGAGAAGAGATTGTTCTTGACTTCCGAGTTATTTTCTGTTTATAAAAATGAACTTGATCTTGTGATATAAAGGAAATATATGCTAAGAATTTAAATATTTGATCCAATAGATAACGCTTTTACTTCTTTCTTAGAGTATTGGAAATTGAGGTGTTAATGTTCCAAACTTCTGACTTGCTAAATGACCTCAGAAAACTTAGAGTTTAGACTTATAAACTAAAGTTCATATTTTGTTATAAAGTATGAACAAATTGAGACTATTCACAATGATTATAGAAAAATTAAAAAGTATAATTAGTCACTTCAATAGTAAGACTCCTTTATCTATCTTTCTTTTGTAGTGGTGATGATGACACTGGAAATTTGACCAGACCCTTGTATGTGCTAAGCTATACCCAAGCTCTGTGCTATATTTTTTTCATAAAACTTGTTATTAATAAATGCAATGTGTGCTTGATCTTAGACCAAGGGCTATCCAGTGTATTTATTTGGACTAATGTCTTTGAAGATCTAAATGGAATTAGATGCTCCTTTATTAAGATAAAGCTCAGAACTTATCTTTCAGAAGGAAACCACATTCACAATGAACAGCCAGCCTCTGGTATCTGATCTTTATTTGACCTGTCGGACTAATACAAGGTCTTTTTTATTTCCATTTTTTAAAATTTATTACATAATACAGGGTCTTTATGTGCTTTGCATATTGTTTTCTTGTTTTATTTTTTTCCCCAAGCACAAGGAAATGTGACCTTTCTTTCCCTCGCCTCTTTCAAGTCTGTACAAGTCTGTATTTAGGAATCCTCTTCCTGTCCAATTAACAGCAGCTTCATACATTGATAAATGGAGTTGACACTTAGCACATCTGTGGGTGGGTGGGTGGTCTTATTGAGACAGGGTTTCTCTATGTAACCCTGGGTGTCCTGGAACTCACTCTGTAGATAAAGCTGGCCTTAGAGATCTGCCTGCCTCTCCCTCCCAAGTGCTGGTGTTGCCCCACTACGCCCAGCTTATGTTTGTTTTGTTATTTGCGTTGAAGTAACTTGTCAGGGGACAGAACTGACAGAAAACAGAATGACGTTTGAGAGATCTGCTGACATGGCATGAACTCAGCAGTGCCTGTTTGTCGTTACTTCTGTTCAGTTGTGTTGCAGATTTCCTCAATCTGTGTGTTGGTGTTCTTTCGTAATTTCCTGTGTCCTTCTTTGTGTTCCTATTCTCTCTCCCCTTCTAACTAATAGGACCTCTGGCTTTTTCCTTGGTGAGGTTGCTAGATCAGTGGCCATCTTTATGTGCTGACTAGGAACCTAGATGGCTTGGAAATTTTCACACTTTGTCTGTATGAAGCATTTTTTCATTTTTTGTCTTTGCAGAGTTTACTCGAGAAGTGACAGACACACAGATGCCACTTGTTGCTCCTGTCATTCTCCCAGAGATGTATAAGATATTCACCATGGCTGAGGTATGAAATCTCAGCCCAGTCCTCCTTGGCTCTGGTCAGCACCAACCTCTCAAGTGTATAGTTAGATATTTGTCACTGATGCCCACACCAGACAACTGGAACTGACAGTGATCTAGTGATAAACTGAACTGATCATAGTCTCTGAACTCATGAGTTCAAGGGAAAGCCTTTGATAAAAACTGGATAAAATAACCAAAATGTATCAGTACTGCTCACAGCTGCTGACATTCTAGTGTGTGAATGCATAGTGCTGACCACTCCTGACCTGACCTATTCAGCTAAGGACTCAAAAATCATCTGTTACTTCATTGCATGAATAAGTTCTTAATGTCTTACATACATACATATTAGTGTGTGCAATGATCTGTACACAATAATATATGACTACTTAGTAGGTATGCAACCTCAATCCCTTGCCTCCACATTTTAAAAGAAATACATTGAGAAGTGGAGCTGCAGCTCAGAATAGAGCATGTGCTTTGCAAGGCCCTGGGTTCACCTTCTGTTACCACAAAATAAAGCAGCAGCTGAGTATGCTGTAACCCAGTGTTCAGGAGACTGAAGTAGGAGAGTCAACTCTTATCACCTGAAAAGGAGAAAACATACATTAGCCAAGGCAGATATGTGGGGCACGTCTTTAATCCCAGCACTTTGGAGGCAGAGGCAAGCTAATTTCTCTGAATTCTAGGCCAGAGGTTCTACAGAGTAAGACCCTGATTTTTTTTTTTTTTTTTTTAATAAGTTCTAACACTCTGTTGCCCTATATTCTCTCTTTTTCTTTTTTTGTTTTTGTTGTTGATTGTTTTTCGAGCCAGTGTCTGGGTAGCCCTGGCTGTCCTGGACTCTTCTTTGTAGACCAGGATGACCTGGAACTCATAGAGATCTGCTTGTCTCTGCTTCCCAATGACAAGATTAAAGGTGGCACCACCGCCCAGCTGTCTTATACTCCCTTGATTTCAGAAACCCAATTTTTTTTTTTTTCTTCACATAAATGGATTGCATCTGATCTCTTTAGGGAAGTAGTTTTAACTGTGGGGACTGATTGAGTAGCCCTGGTCTTACTTCTGGTTACATGCACTCACATTCACACTGCAGCCCATGACTATCTTATGACCTTCTCCCAGGTGTACGGTATCCGAACTCGTTCCCGAGCAGTAGAGATTTTTACTACTTGTGCCCATATGATTTGTAACATGGAGGAGCTGGAGAAGGTGGGTGATCCTTTGGTTGGTGAGTAACAAACTGACTTCAGAGTCTTCATTAACGTTTTCCATTGCTAACGACTCCTTTCACAACTACCAGAAAGCACACTAGCCAAATAGATTTAATATTTTCATTAAATTTTTAACACACACATATGCATTTATATATAGATCTTAGTTTTAGTTATATTTCTTCAAATACCTTTTCTATATCCTTTTTTTTCTTTCTGTTTTGATCTTTTTGTTTGTTGTTTTGTTTTGTTTCTCCATGCTGGGAATTAAACCTAAGATGTCACATAGTCCAAGCAAACACTGCCACTGAGTAGAGTCTTCTTATTTCCTTTCATAGTATCTTATGGCCCTCTCGTGTGAAAGAAAGCTAGCTGAGAATGTTGGTTACTGGGATCCAGGTGCTTTTTTGAGAAGTGGTATGATGGGATAGGTTTAAGAGGACTATATTGAGGAATTGCAGGTGGGTGCTAAGGTCTGAAGTCCTGAGAAACACCGGCAGTGCCTATAGCTCTGGATTAGAACCTGGCCCTAAATGAAGCTTTACATGCTTCAGAACTGAGAATTTAATGTGTGTATTGAAGCTCGGGATTGGGAGTTTGTCCAGCATTGACTTTGCTTTCTGTTGTCAGGGTGCAGCTAAAGTCCTGATCTTTCCTGTGGTGCAGCAGTTCACAGAGGCCTTTGTTCAGGCCCTCCAGATGCCAGATGGCCCCACATCTGACAGTGGTTTTAAGATGGAGGTTCTGAAGGTAAAGATATGCTATCAGTAAGATTTAGAGTTGAGAAGGATTCGGAAATCATTGATTGCTCCTGTTTTGCTCAGTGGTGTGTTCTCTTCTCAGGCGGTGACAGCCTTGGTGAAAAACTTCCCAAAGCACATGGTATCCTCCATGCAACAGATCCTGCCCATTGTTTGGAACACTCTGACTGAAAGTGCTGCCTTATATCCTTTCCTGAGAACCCAGAGGACCTGCCGCTGCCTAACACTGGGGATCTAGGCTTGAGTCTCAGTCATGTGCTCCTACTTCTCAGTGTGTTTTTTCTTAGTGGTGGGGGATATAGCACTCCCTTGTAGACTATATGTAAACAGACTCCAGATTCTCTTTCTTTACTCTTCATCATACTTATGTGAGGACAGAAGTGAATTATACAGAGGAAGTAGAAGATCCTGTGGATTCTGATGGTAAGTGTTTATCTGATTCCAACAGAAATGCCAGTTCTTAGGGAAAGGGATCTTGACACAGACAAGTTAGAAGCGGAAAACAAAAAAGCAGTAAAAGCATCTTTTCATTATGGTAGGTGTGAGGAATTGAGAATTCATCATCTTCAATCTCATCCTTAGGGATGTCTGCAAAGTCCACTGAACATCACAGCATTTGAGTTGTGACAGATATCCAGTACAGCTACCTGTGATGTCTTAGAGGTTCCGTATGATGATACTCCTCATTTCTATGCCAATATTTTTAAGTATTTCAGATTTAAAATAGACATGCTGGGAAATATGTTCTGTGTTTGTGGTGCTTTTACACCTAAAAGTACTTAATAGCCTCAAAGTTCTTCTCTTTCACTCATTAGCCTCTTCTATCAGTCCTTCGGGAAAAGTTAGCAAGTACTTTATGTATTCATTAATTTAAAAAGATAATGTAGCTTATTTCCAGAATGAATGCTTTCCTTTTGTTTTCATATCATTAATTTCTATTCTTGTATATTCCCTGTAGGAGAAGTCCTAGGCTTTGAAAATCTCGTCTTTAGCATTTTTGAATTTGTCCATGCCCTACTAGAAAACAGCAAATTCAAAAGCACCGTTAAGAAAGCCTTGCCTGAGCTTATTTACTACATTATCCTGTACATGCAGATTACCGAGGAGCAGGTAAATGGTATTTGGGAGACAGTTACTAAGTTGATTGGAAACCTGAGAAATGTGACACCTTGGTCAAGTAAACATCTCATTTCTAAAAAATGCACTAAGAAACTATGTAAAATCCTAGAGAAGTTTTGCCATCATTTTATCACCAAATCCCTGAGTATTAGGAGTTTAATCACTTCTAGTGTTAGCTTTTCAGAACATGTTTTAATCTCTGTGAAACCACTAAGCAAAAATGTATGAGAATCTGTTTGGCACTTCCTCATCACAGTCAGTTTGATAGGTCATTAGAACCAGAACAGAACATACAGGAATGCAGCAACTGAGACCAGGCATCTCTAAGATCTTAGCGAGAATGTGTGGGAGCCCATGGGAGGTTCAGTGAGCTAGCCACATCTATAATGCCCCATATTAAGTAAACCATACCATCAAAATTTAGAGTTTGCATTTGAGTCATATTTTCTTAGCTTAATCTGGAATTCAGGGATTATTATTAATAGGCTTTTATTTCAGCTTGCTCCTGTTACTGCCACCACACTTCTTGTATTGTTTGATCAGCATTTGTTCTTCGCCACTTTGAAGTTTCCATAGCTTTTCTGATCTTCATTTAGAGGAGGAACAAAAGAATAACAACATCCAGATTTTTAAAACTTATTTGTCCAGCTGGGCATGGTGGCACGTGCCTTCAGTCTCGACACTCAGGAGGTGGGGCAGACTGATTTCTGAGGCCAGCCTGGTCTACAGAGGGAGTTCCAGTATGGTAAGGGCTACAGAGAGAAATCCTGTCTCAGAAAAATCAAAATAAATAAATAAATAAGTAAGTAAGTAAGTAAGTAAGTAAATGAGTGAGTAAGTAAGTAAATAAATAAATAAATAAATAAATAAATAAATAAATAAATAAATAAATAGATTTCCCCAGATCTGGGGAGAGTTGTAGGGAAGAGTAAAGTGAATATGCTCAAAACCTAGTGTATGAAGTTTTCAAAGAATTAATAAAAACATTGCATTTTTAAAATATTAAGAAAAAAGAATGCATCAGCTTACACATTTGAGATGGCTCAACAGGTAAAGACATTTGCTACCTGAGATCAATCCTGGGACCCATGTGGTGGGAGAAAACTGACTCCTGATAATTGCTCTCTAACTCCTCATGAGCATAAATGTAATTTTAAAAATATTAAAAGTATAAATAACACCAGGTGGAACACACCTTTAATCAGAGCACTTAGGAGACGGTGACAGGTGGATCTCTTGAGTTCAAGGCCACCCTGGTCTACAGAGTGAGATTTAGGACAGTCAGAACTACACAGAGAAACCCTTTTTTTGGGGGGGGGAAGGAAGATTTTAAAAAACAATGTCTTTGTCTTTCATATATATCAGCACAGAAATTGGTGTAATTTTATAGTAAATGTCCCAATATATTCAGAAAATGTGTTTATCAGAGTAATAAGCAGGTGGCAGTAACAGAGAACTAAGTAATTTGTCAATTCTAAAGAAGATTCTGCTACAGATAAATAGCCATTCCTACATATTTAGATAAATAATTTGTTTCTCAACAAAAAAAGACTTTAAAGCACTGAGAGGCAGATGGGTCTTTTAGTTTAAGGCCAGCCACGGCTACATAGTGAGACCCTGTCTCAGAAAGAAAAATATTTTAGAGTTTTCGTCAGGATAAAAGATTGAGATCTTCCTACGTCCGCTGATAAAGAGCAGAAACATATAGACGAGAATGGTGGGCCTCCATGCTGACTTCATTGTCTTTGTAGATTAAAGTGTGGACAGCTAACCCACAACAGTTTGTAGAAGACGAGGATGATGACACATTCTCCTACACAGTTAGAATTGCAGCTCAGGACCTGTTGCTGGTAAGAGTTATGTTGCTACTTCAACCAAATAACCCTCTAGTAACCAGAGGTTTCCCTTTCTAGACATGTGAACCAAGGTAAGCAGTACTGTGAGGCAGCTTCACCTCAGACTCTTTTAAGGATATAAGAAGTTGGCTCATGAAATTTGAAATGGAGAAATCCCAGAGTTGTTGCAACTGGTTCATTGAGTCAGGAACATTTAGATTTAATCTGCCTTCAGCAAGCCTCCATGGCACACACCGGAAGCTGACACACTTTAAAAGATTGTTGGAAGGTGAGCATGCACCTTCAGCTCATGGTTTCTTTGGCTCCTCCAACTAGAGCATAGGTTGTCTCTAGACTGAATGCTCTGAAAAAACTGATGTTTCCTCTTGGGTTTGTTGGTATATCGTGTCTCATTATTTAGTGCTTCTAAGGCACCTATAACAAATTACATGAGGAGGTAGAAGTGTAGTTCAGCAGTATAGCATTTGCCTAGCATGTGCAAGGTGAGCGTGGTCAAATTAAGGGAACCAAAAATAAAAGTAGAACAGAAAAAAAATTACACACTCTCAGAGCAGCCTTATATTTTCATGATCAGTCAGCTTTGAAGAGAATAAATGTCTGGTCCATTGTCATCCAGTGCTAACTCTCAATTTTCACTTATGCTAGTAGAGCCAAAGAGATCAACTATTTAAGGCTCTTTAGCCTTACAATGCCTGAGCACTAATGAGTTGCAGGTATAGTACTTTTGACCTCATAAAAGACCCTAAACTAATGGGGTCACTTTTAATATACCTGATCAAGTTTTAGTGTGGGCGTGCCAGAGTTTGAGCAACACACATACACATAGATTTATTTTTAGATCTTCTCTCCTTAGGCTGTGGCCACAGATTTCCAGAATGAGAGTGCTGTCGCCCTGGCTACTGCAGCCACTCGGCATTTACAAGAAGCTGAGCAAACGAAAAACAGTGGCACTGAGCACTGGTAAGAGTGAGAAGAAGCTCTCTACTTAGAGACTTGTTTGAAACATCAGATCTGAGGGCAAATGCGTTCATTTTATTCCATTTTAAACAGCTTTGAAAGGAGTTTTTAATTAGAAGACTCAACTAATATAATTCAGTGTTATCAAAGGAATTTAATACGTAATGTTTAAATTGGAAAGAAGAGCCCAGATATGGTATATGACTACTATTCTAGCACTTGAGGTAGAGACAAGATTTAGAAATCTGAGGCCATCCTCATTGGTATGTAGCAAGTTTGAGGCAAGCCTGGCCTATGTGAGACCCTGTCTCAAAAAAATAAGGGCTGATGAGATGGCATCACTTGATGTCAAGCCTGACAAAGAGTTCAGTTGCTACAGCCCATGGATGGAAAAATACTCTTAAATAAATGAATTAGAAATACAGATAAATGACTTTGGGATCAGATAACTCTAGAATACCCTTCTCTAAATGGCCTTATTTATTTTGGAAGTGTAGTTTGCTTTACCAGCTGCAGTACCCCTTTGCAGGTGGAAGATCCACGAGGCCTGCATGCTTGCTCTGGGCTCTGTGAAGTCCATCATCACTGACAGCGTGAAGAATGGCAGGGTCCATTTTGACATGCATGGGTTCCTGACCAACGTCATCCTTGCAGACCTCAACCTGTCAGGTACATTTTAATACATGCCAGGACTCTAGATCTTAGGACCTGCTATTAACTCACTTATATACTCTTAAAATATTTGTTTCTTTGTGTGTCTGTGTGAGTATGATATATGCACATCATAGGCCAGAAGAGGTTGTCAAGTATCCTATATCATTCTGCCTATTCCTTTGAGGCAGAGTCTCTCCTTGCACCTGGCTCACATCTTCACTAGACTGAAATCTAGCAAGCACTATCAGACCTACTGTCTTCACCCCTGTCAGAGGGGAGTCACAGGAATTTGCTGGGCCTTCAGGCTTTTTGCATGGCTGCTGTGATCCAAACTCCTAGCCTCATGATTATAGACCAAGTCTCTTCTCTTAGCCCCCTTTTCTTCCTCCTCCTCCCCCCTACCTCTGTTTTTTTGTGTATGTTTGTGTATAAAGATCTGAATTCAGGTCTTAACAGCCCAAGAAATGTAGTTCACAACTGTTTGTGACTCAAGCTACAAGGGATCTGTTACCCTTTTCTGGCATCTACTGGCCTTGCACTCGTTCACACATCACACACACAACATAATTGAGATTAAAATTTTAAACAAACCCACAAGTGTTGTGACTTCATAGCCATGAATTCATATGTGTATCATGAAACCTTCTGGAAATTGCCATTATTCACTTGAGAAAGAATGAGAATGAAAAAGTTAATGTCTTGGTATTCCTTTAAAAATGATTTTAGTGGGTTGGAGAGATGGCTCAGCCGTTAAGAACACTGGCTGCTCTTTCAAAGGACCAGGGTTCAATTCTTAGCACCTACGTGGCAGATCCAACACCCTCATATAGGCAAAACTCCAATGCCCATGAGAGGGGGAGAAAAAAAAAAGCCAGGTGATAGTGGATTATTTCTTTCATCTCAGCACTCAGAAGGAAAAGCCTTGTGAATCTCTATGAGACCAGCCTGGTCTACAGAGTAAGTTCCAGAACAGCCAGAGCTGCACAGAGAAACCCTGTCTCAAACCAACAAAAAAAATTTTTTTAGAGACTAGAGGTATGGCTTAGCTGTTAGGAATACTGATTACTCTTCCAGAGAACCTGGGTTCAATTCCCAGCATGCACATGGTGACTCACAGCCGTCTATAACTCTAACTCCAAGGAGATCCCACTCCCTTTCCTGGCCTCTAGGCACCAGGCACTCATGTAGTGAACACATACATGTAAACCGAACACTCATACACATAAAATTATAAAATGTTTAAATTGAAAAGTAACAGTTTTAGCTATAAGGACTTTCAGGAATACCTAGACCATACTCTGGCAGTTACTACCTCTCTCTTTCTAAAGCGTTAAAATTATTTGCTGGTTTTTTAAGAGCTAGTCAGTAATCCTCAATTAGATATTTTAGTGTGAGGAACTAAGCTAAGCTCTTTGATAGACTGGATAAATTCAGTCTTCCCAGACAGTTTATGCTTGGTGGAGGGTAGTAATTCTTACACCAGTGGATAGAATATCAAACAGAATATAGCATATGAAAAAGCTGGGCATATAGAATTAAAGTGGCTCAGAGATAATTGGGATTACTTCAGCTAAGAGATCATTAGATGATACGAAAGAGGAATATGTTGACTTATAATTTAAACAAAGTTCATAGTAGACAAAGCAAGGTATGAATTTCTGGGGTCAGATGTGTGCTTGAAGTTAGTAGCCGTGAAGGGAGCCTTGAATGTCATCACTAGTGTTGTGTATGTGGGGGACTGTATAATTGTTTGGCACGTTATATTAATAGAGGGATAATATGATCAGAGCTCTAGTTTATATTCTAGTGTTGAGACAGTAATAGGAAGGAAGTGACAGTGGGGAGGGTTTAGAAGATGAACTAGTGATGCAGGTAAGCAAAAAGGGCGTTAGTTCAGAATATGTAGTAGTAGAGGTAATGTTGAGTTACTGATTCTGTGCCATACATGTACATGTAATTTTACCGCATGAAATTGTCATATATGTTATGTAGCATCCAATTATTTGTTAACATTTGAGAAATGAAGTTGGGAGGGAGCAGGGGTAAGAGGAACTTTTCATCATCTAACCTGTAATTGCTCTCTTTCTCGTAGCGTCTCCTTTCCTCTTGGGTCGGGCACTTTGGGCTGCCAGTCGTTTCACTGTTGCTATGTCCCCTGAACTGATTCAACAGTTCCTACAGGCAACAGTTAGTGGTCTTCATGAGACACAACCCCCATCAGTTCGAATTTCTGCTGTGAGAGCCATCTGGGGGTAAGTATGCTACTCTACAATGCTATAAACTCGAAGAGAAAATGACTCAGGTAGAGAACATCACATGTCCCATGCATTATAGTACTTGGAAATTTCTCCTGAAGACCTACTCTGGATGAATATTGCAGAGAAAGGAAATGAAGCTATGTAGGTGACTCCAGAAGATGTCCTGTTCCCTTGTGTTCCTTATTTCTGTTAAATTCACTCCAGCTATGAAGTTACCAGGCAGCTTCCTTTCTTCAGTGAAGGTAAAGAACCCAAGGCTCTGATGTAATTTGCATAAGGGTTGCATAACTGATGAAGGACATAAGTCTGATTATGTCACACCATTAGCAGTCACATCATTAGCAGTCACATCATTGTGTTGATAGTCTATGTATTAGAAACCAAATTTGGGTGCTGGAGAGATGGCTTTGTGGTGAAGAACACTGTTTGCTATTCCAGAGGTCCAAAGTTCAATTCCCAACAACTACATGGTGCCTCACAACTATCTATACTAGGATCTGATGCCCTCTTCTGGCATGCCCGTGATCTGCAGATAGAGGGCTCATATAAAATAAATAAATCTTAAAACAGATGATCATGCCAAACAGTATATTTGATTTCAGACACCAAATTTGGGAGACTGTGGCATAGAAACATGGTTCTTCTCCAGTTTCACTTCTCTTTTTTTCATAGGTAAAGACTAGAGGTTCCTACCCAAACCAAAGGAAACATTGTTACTTTAAAACTTTTCTTTTAGATTTATACTTTTATTTTATGTGTATGAGTGTATTATGTGCAAATATGTCGGTGTACCATGTGCATGTTTAGTGCCCACAGAGGTCAGAAGAGGGCGTTGGATCCCCTGTAACTGGAGTTAAAGACACAAGTGACACAAGTTGCAAGCCACCTTGTGAGTGCTGGAAATTAAGCCCAGGTCGTCAGCAGAAACAGGTGCTCCTAACTGCTGAGCCCTCTTTTGGGCCTGAACATTGTTCATTTGAAGGATATTTTAAGGTCCAAATTTAAGCATCTCAGTTGAATTCTATGCATGAGAATTACAAAATCTATCTTCCTATTTTATCTTCTTGTGAGAGAGTGATTGAGAAACCATGTATTGAGAGAGAAAGAGGGAGGGAGATGTTTAGGGAACATTGAGGAATCACGTACTCTGTGTGCATGTGTTGAACAGTAAGTGCTACAGCTATGAACAAAGGCCCATCTTTTCCTGTACAGTCTTGGTAAAGTCAGTATTTGGCTCTAAATGAATTTAAAATGTCATTGTGCTAAGAGAAACCGTATAGCTTTTAGAAAGCTCTGAAACCTCTCTTAAATGTCTGAGAAGAGAACCCTACCCTGATTAATCACTGCCTGTATTGCTTCTGACCTTTGTAAAACTTGGTTTTATCTGCATGCATTAATTAGTCCCTGAGGCATTGAACATCCCTTATGACAAATGGCAGTGTAAAATTAAAAGCAGGAGCTGGAGAGATGACTTGGCAGTTAAGAGCACATACTATTCTTAAAGAGGACCCAACTTTGATTCCTAATACCCACATCAGACAGTTTACAACTTCCTATAACTCCAGCTCCCTGTCAGCCTCCTCATACATGGACATGTACACATAAATAAATCATAGTCGTATTTGTAAGAAAAAAAAATTCAAAGCCTTTGCCAACTAAATAAGAATAAAACCATTAAAACTTAGGTATATGTTACTTAAAACTTTAAAAATGGGCCAAGAGTAAAATCAGATTATTGGTAGAACAATTGTGCCTATTTTGTGCTGTGATTATAGAAATGTTCAAAGTTGCAAACAGAGAAGGGTTTGATATAAGTGTGTAAATAGGGTAAGAACCCCTTGTTTTCTGGGATGTTCTAGAGAGATAGCAGTACCTGCCAAGCATAACTTACATTCATCCTCATAGGAGAGATTAGAATTAAAAAAACAAAAAACACTTTCATTCATTGTTATCAGTGTAAATGTTTGTTTACAGTGAACTTAAATTCTATTTTAAGAAACAACAGGGGCTGGAGAGGTGGTACAGCAGTTGGCAGCGCTTGGTGTAAGTCATGAGGACCTCAATTAAGACCTTAGAACCTGTGCAACAAGCTGGCCATCCTGCACACTTCTGAACCCCAGCTCCAAGGGAGTGAGAGAGACAGGAGACTCACAGGGTCCACCTGAGAGAAGTCCAGGAAAGACCTTGCCTCAAAGAGGTATAGATGGGGAGTTGACAGGGAAGGACACCCAGTGCCTTCTTCTGGCCTCTGCATGTACACAGACATGTGTACCTGCATGCATGCATGCATGCATGCAATCATACATATACACATAAATGAAATAATATTTTTTCATGTGAAGAAAACTTTATTTTTAATACCTAATGCATAGTTCTCATTGACTACTTAAGCAGTTATCTTCTGATTTTTCTCAACATGCCGTGAAACATCAAAAAACAACAAAAATGGGCAGTGGTCTTGCATGCCTTTAATCTCAGCACTCAGGAGGCAGAGGCAGGTTAATCTCTTGTGAGTTTGAGGTGAGCCTGATCTACAGAGCGAGTTCCAGGACAGCCAAGGGTACACAGAGAAACCCTTTCTTGGGGGGAGGGGAAAGCAGTGAAACATACCAGTCTAAAAAATGACTAGCTATAAATATGCATACCAGAGAGTAATGGACCCTCACATGTTTACAGAATTGTACATATGATGTCAGATGTTGGATTCCCCTGAACCCTATCTGTAATTTCCAAGAGCTATCCTATGAGGGTTAGAGAAATGGCAGAATTAAGAGTGCCTACCTGGAGAAGACCTGGGGTTGGGATATCTCTCTAGCTCCCACTCCCCCCAACCCCAGACCTAAATTCTGAAGACTAAGGTGGCACCTGGCTTTGGTCAGCTCTGAACTCTTTTTATTATTGTTGTTGTTATTTTGTTTTAGTTACAAGCACCACAGTATTGATTTTCTATTCTTAAAAGATTCATTTCTCAGTTCAAATAACTGTAACATATGGTAAGAAGTTGAGGTATCAACTAGGAAGCTGCTGTAGTCATTCTTTCGGAGTTTCTATTGCCATCTAGTATAGTAGCCAATAGGAGATGAGGAGAAAGTGAATAAGAAGGTAGGAACCAAGGTCTAAAACTTGAAGTGCAAGATCTAAATTTTTATCGTTACTAAAGCAGTGAGGAGAGAAGTAGTAGAGACTTGGCAATAAATAATAAGCTTAGCAGTTGATGTTTTGATTTTCATTTATTTGTAAGAAATATAGTGTTAGACCCAACAAGCAGTGACTGAGTGGTGGCTTACAACTACCCATAACTCTAGTTCCAAGATATAGCACCCTTTGGCCTCCTCAGGCACCTGGCACATGTGTGATTTACATACACAAACTTAAACCCAGCTGGGCAGTGGTGGCACTTCAATCCTAGAACTTGAGAGACAGGTAGGAAGATCCCTGTGAGTTTGAGGCCAGCGTAGTCTACAGAGCAAGTTCCAGGATAGCCAGGGCTACATAGAACAACCCTGCCTCAAAAAAACCAAAACAAAATAAATGAATAAATAAGTCCAAAAACAATTTTAAAAAGAAGTTAGGTCTGAGCAAAAAAAAAAAAAAAAAAAAAAAAAAAAAAGTCTATTACAGAGCCAAGCCTGTAAAGCTGTGGTTCCACGGTTATGCAGCTTTACAGCTGATACAGGTTATTTGGGTATAAAACAGGCAAAGGTGGGGGGTGGTGATGCACATGTATAAGCCCAGCACTGTGGAGCAGGGGCAGATGGATCTCTGTAAGTTCAAGTCCAGCTTTGTCTACTTAGCAGTCAGGGGCTACCTAGGAAAGCCCTGTCTTTAAAAAAATCATTGAGTACCTGTTAACAGGGTGTTATTTAGAGAAACTATATTTTTGTCTGTATTACTGCTATTCTGTTGTCACTTTTTAATTAGTTATATTTAAGTGTATATGATGGGAGGGCGTGTGGAAATGTGCGTCTTGGAACACAAAGTACAACTGTGGCATTTGATTCTGTCCTTCCACCATGTGGGTCCTCGAGATCAAACTCAAATCATCAGTTTTGTCAGCAGACACCTTTATCCACTGAGCCATCTCACCAGCTCTCTCTTCACCTCTTACTACCATTCTGAAGTAAAAAGTCATGGCACTGAAGGTGTAGTTCAGTGGCAGAGTATTTGCCCAACTTTAAAGTACAAAATTTGTGACATGGAAATTAAAAGATAGTCCCTTCTAATATAATTATGAGATGTTTTAAGGCTACATTTGTTTCTTGTTTTTGCTTTTTGTAGGTTGTGGATTTTTTTTGTTTGTTTTTTTTTTTTGTTTTTTTTTTTTGTTTTTTTTGTTTTTTTTGTTTTTTTTTTTTTGAGACAAGGTCTCAGTGTCAACCCTGAACTTGCTGTATAGACCAGACTGGTCATGAGCTACAACATGCATGTGGAAGTCAGAGAATAACTTCCATTCTGTAGCCTCTGGGGAACCAGCTCAGGATATCGGGTTTGGGGGCAAGTACTTTTACTGGCTGAGCCATCTTGCCACTTTTATATGTCCACATCTTGGTAATGTGATTTAACATTGTCGTCGGAGGACTCATGAGACAGTTAACCTAGTATCTTAATAATTTGGATGTGATGATTGTATGAAATTTTAAAGAAAATAGCACATATGCTAGCGGGCTAACTTAGTGCTACAGAATCTGCTTAAGCATGTATGAGAGACCCCAGGCTGGATCTGCCAGCAAAGCAGAAGTTTTGAAGAGACTAGAGGGATTGATATGTATGTAATACACTACAGAAGATATGAAGACATAGCTAACTATAGAAGTAGCTTTATAAAGCTATATATACATGTCATATAAGACTGGAAAGCCTAAGGATTGAAGTGTCTGCTTATGAGTAATTCTTAATTATGTATCTCTCTCTCTAGATACTGTGATCAACTGAAAGTTTCAGAGAGTACACATGTGCTTCAGCCCTTCCTCCCCAGCATACTTGATGGTCTAATTCACCTAGCAGCCCAGTTCAGCTCAGAAGTCCTCAACCTGGTGATGGAGACCCTATGCATCGTTTGTACTGTTGACCCAGAATTCACAGCAAGCGTGGAAAGCAAAATCTGTCCCTTCACCATCGCCATTTTCCTAAAGTACAGTAATGGTATGCCATCGGGAAAGTTGTGTTGATGAGAAGCACCCAAAGAGCTGGTGATTGGTGGGGTTAGGAAACTATCCTTGGGGTCTGATGATCTTACCATCCTAAGCAAAGAATGTTCTTTGGTTAACAAAGGAAATGGTTCTTCACAAATACAGCAGCACTATAAAGTAGAATTCTAATTCCTGTAATTTTATTTGTATAGGACTAGGAGTAATAGTGTGTAAAAGACATAATTCAACATTCTTATGATAGAGGAGGAAAGTAATTAACTTCTTAAGAATAGTCTGAAAAGGGGGATGCTGGGACTGAGGATGTGATTCAGTGATAGAGCCTTGCCTAGCGTGCCCGAAGCCCTGGCTTTGATCCACAAAACTGAGGGAAGAAAATGCTTAAGAAAGAAGCATAACAAAGAAACCTGTGCACATCAGGCCCTGCTGTCACCCCACCCTTTGAGTTTTGAGCTTTTGTGTAGCTCAGCCTGGTCTTGACCACCATCCCCTACTTCCTCCTCCTCCCAAGTGCTGGATTATAGACACAGGCTTTCATACAAATTTTTTTTATATCTATAGTAGTAACAAACAAAAAAAAAAAAAAAAATCCCCAAAATGTGCATACAATATCTGAAATTTTAGTTTTTGTTTTAAACAAGGATATGTGTATAGCTGTGTCTACTGGGGAGGAAAAAAAAATCACCAGAAGAAAATGTTTCAAAGGTATTATCTCTAAGTGGCAGAATTATAGGCTCTTCTTTCCCTTAATATTTTTCAGCATTTTAAGTTTTTATAGTAAATATTTTTATACCTAGGTATCAGAAAAATATTAAGGATAAAAAAATGTGTCCTGAAGAGCATGCATGTCTGTCCCTCATTCTTTTCAGGCTTTGTTAATTTTCTGTGGAATGGCTATATCTTTTCTTACCCATTCTGCCAATGGAGAGCTAGGTTGTTCCTTTTTTATTTTTTTTTCTATTAAAAGCAATGTTATAGTTACTTTTAACATGCACCTTAGTGTGCACTACCTCTATCTTTTCATGCTACATGACAAAGGTGTTCTTGTTATTGCGTAAAGCAGATTGACATGAAGTTCCATTTCTCAGCCAAGTAACACACTCCTATGATCCTAGCCCTTGGGGCCAAGGCTGGAAGATTATGGATTCAAGGCTTTAAAGTGAGACCCTTTCTCAAAACAGACACCAGAAAGAAGTTCCATCTCTTTATGAAGCTCTGCTTTCTGAGAGCTGTACCTTTTGCTACAGGCAGGGCCCTGGGAATTCTTCCAGTCTGTCATGGCTGCTCTCTAGGAAATCCACGTGACTGCTTGAAAAGGTGTAAGAGAGTCAGGAGAGGTGATGAGCACTGGCTACTCTTCCAGAGGACCACAGTTCAATTACCCACATCGCTGCCATGGCCTTCAGGAACTCCAGTTTTAAGGGAGATATCCTCTTCTGGTCTTCTTGGGCACTGCACACATGTGGTACACAGACATGTATGCAGGTAAAACACCCATGCACAAAATAAAAATAAATCTAATAATATTTAAAAAAATAAAATGTGTAAGAGCCTGAGGACAGTGGTATTTGAACTTTCATATCTTCGTATTCTTTTTGTTTGTTTTTTTGAGACAGGGTCTCTTTATGTAGCTCTGGCTGTCCTAGAATTCACTATATAGACCAGGCTGGCCTCAAACTCACAGAGCTCCTTCTGTCTCTGCTTCCCAAGTCCTAGAATTAAAGGTGTGTGCCATAGCACTCCAGCTTTCTTCTTAACAAAATATCAGTGGGGTTTTTGTTTGTTTGGGGGTTGGAAGCTTTTATCATTTGGTTTCATTATCATTCCAGATTTTAGGAAAACAAGGATCTTAAAATTTGCCCCAGAAGAAAACCCTTCTTTAATTTTAGGAGTAGCTATTAAAGAGCCCATGCCCTGAAGAAAACATCTATTGTATCTTTTGAAGACTTCACATCCCTTATTCTTGGGGTGGTCCATGTGCCTGGCTGCTTCACTTTCTAAGTGTGTGAGTTTTTTGTTTTTTGAGACAGAGTTTCTCTGTGTAGCCGTGGCTGTCCTAGACTCGCTTTGTAGACCAGGCTGGCCTCAAACTCACAGAGATCCGCCTGCCTCTGCCTCCCCAAATGCTGGGATTATAGGCATGTGCCATCTCGCCTCACTCAAGTGTGTGAGATTTAGTCTGGAGAAGGTTTAAACTCACATTCAACTTAGAGCAAGAACCAAACATTATTAGACCGGAAGTAGACAGGGTTCTGTGTTGCCTTATCCACTTTAGATCCTGTTGTCGCTTCACTGGCTCAGGATATCTTCAAGGAACTGTCGCAGATTGAAGCCTGTCAAGGTCCAATGCAGATGAGGCTGATTCCCACTCTGGTCAGCATAATGCAGGCCCCAGCAGACAAGATCCCTGCAGGGCTCTGTGCGGTAAGTGGTTCCAGGGTCTGTGAGTGAGTGAGAGAGGAAAGAATGAGCATTTTGCAGGTGCCACCCACAGACCCCACCCATGGACAGAAAGTCAGTAAAAGCATTGGAGATTCAAGGTATTATTTTTTACTGAGCTATTTTGTCCATGAAGATGGCAGTTAACTGCATAAGCCATTTTTTAAAACAGAAGCACATGCCTTTAATCCCAGCACTTGGGAGGCTGAAGCAGGTGGATATCTGAGTTCAAGGCCAGCCAACTCCACAGAGTGAGTTCCAGGGCAGCAAGGAACTCACAGAGAAACTACACAGAGAAACGAGTCTTGGAAGGATGGGGGGAAAGGGTACTGTGTAGTGAGAGAGAGAGAGAGAGAGAGAGAGAGAGAGAGAGAGTGTGTGTGTGTGTGTGTGTGTGTGTGTGTGTGTGTGTGTGTGTGTGTTATGAGGCATGATCTCACTATGTAGACTAGCCATATAGACCAGGCTAGCCTTGAACTCACGAGATCTGCCTACCTTTGTCTCTCCAATTCTAGGGTGCTAAGCATGCACCATCATGCCTGGTGGCATATCCCCCCTCCCCCGATGCATGTGTGTCTGTATACATGTGGGAGCTAAAAGACAACCTCTGGTGTCATCCTCAGGAACACAATCTACAAGAAACCAGATCTCTCATTGGTTTGAGTCTTGCCAAGTAAGGTATGCTGTCTAGCCAGCAAGCCTCAATAAAGCTCCATTCCCTGCCTCCCTAGCACCAGGATTATAAGCATATGTGCCATTCTGTCTATCTTTTTTTTTTTTTTTTTTTACATGAATCCTGGAAATAGAAGTCAGTTCTTTATGCTGGGAGCTGCTTTACCAACCAAAACATCCCTCCAGCCACTGTCAAATACCATCCACCCCCAGGCCTAATAAAATTATAAGAGCTATGGTGAGGCTCAGAGCTTCGTCTGCCTAACAAGTGTCTTGGTTGGTGGATACCTCATACCCTAGAAGTAATTCTGACTTCTCTTTCTTCCTGCAGACTGCCATTGATATCCTGACCACAGTAGTTCGAAATACAAAGCCTCCCCTTTCCCAGCTCCTTATCTGTCAAGCTTTCCCTGCTGTGGCACAGTGCACCCTTCACACAGATGACAATGCCACCATGCAGGTATGTGAGACTTGGAAAATAAGAGAAAACAGTATTCCCACTGTGGCCATATAGTAGGCCAGAAAATCTGACATGTGATTATGCTTTTGAAACAAGTCTGTTAACTCCAAATTTACCCAGAGAAGCCTGGTAGGCTTGTGCTTTAAGGTCTATGACAGCCTTAAAAGTATGAATACAAGACGTCTGGCTGCCTGTATTTGGTTAGGAGCCTAGACTTGGGACCTTGGAACCTTTCTGAATATTATGCTGATAGAGTCAACGCAACGAAGTGATAGACCTGGAGAAGTGAGGGATGCATTGGTTCCCTTTTCAGGTCTTTATTACTGGGGTTGTTTATGAAAGCTATAGGAAAATGATAGTAGATATGGCCAGATTGGAAATTCCTAGGCAAACAGTGATTTGTGTGAGGTCTATCTTTATCCCATGAAGACCTTTAATGCTCCTAACTATTGTTACATCTAAGGGTTTTGTTTTGTTTTGTTTTTTTAATAATAAAGGTAAACCTGTTTCCTTGGTCATTGATCTTTGTAATGAAAAGTGGACAGCTGATTTTTGAGAGAGCTGATTGGACAAAAGAAGGATTGTGTTAGTGCTTGTCTTTATGGATAAACATAACTTCCTATATCTAATGTTATGAACCACGTGAAGCCTATAGACTTACTGCCATCATAAGGAGCAGTAACAATCAGTCTGGGGTCCTCCTTGCATCTGTTCTCCCATGACTAATCTTAATTGTCATTTCTGTCTCCACAGAATGGTGGAGAGTGCTTGCGAGCCTATGTGTCAGTGACACTGGAACAGGTAGCCCAGTGGCATGATGAGCAAGGCCACAATGGACTATGGTACGTGATGCAAGTAGTGAGCCAGCTCCTTGACCCACGAACCTCAGAGTTCACTGCAGCCTTTGTAGGCCGCCTGGTCTCCACACTCATCTCCAAGGCAGGGCGGGAGCTTGGGGAGAATCTGGATCAGATTCTTCGTGCCATCCTCAGTAAGATGCAGCAGGCAGAGACACTCAGTGTGATGCAGGTAAGGACGGTGGGGTTCGAGGCTTTTTTGTTACATGGGTGATAGGGAATCAAATGAGTCTGTGTGTTTTATTCTCTCACTATCCTCATAGAACAGTTAAGTAAAATAGGATCTGTTTGGGGGCAAGAAACATGAGCAAGGAAAGCCCCGTGTTCTGTCCCATGTGTGGACTCTGCTGTATATAAACAGATTTATTTTACATGTATGCATGTTTTGCTTGCATGTACATATATGCACCATGTACATGGATCCAGACCCTGGGAACTAGAGTTAGAAATGCTTGTGAGCTACCAGTGTGGATACAAAGAACCAAACCCAGCTCCTTGGCAAAAAACAGCAGTGCCCTAACCACTGAACCATTTCTTCAGCTCAGACTCTATTTCTGGTTTGTTTTTTTAAATGGTCTTGGTATACAGCTCTGGCTAGCCTGGCATACTCTCATGTAGCTGTCCTTAAACTTCGTGATCTGCCTGCCTCAGCTTTCTGAATCCTGGGCTTAAAGGTATACGCCACCGTGCACAGCCCCAGACTCTGTTTCTTGACTGATCAGCCCATTCTGTCTCTCCTCTTAGTCTGTGAAATCTGTTTTACTGAAAAATGTCCCCTCTTGTTTTCTTCTAGTCACTGATCATGGTATTTGCTCATCTGGTGCACACTCAGCTAGAACCTCTGTTAGAGTTCCTGTGTAGTCTTCCAGGACCGACTGGGAAGCCTGCCCTGGAGTTTGTGATGGCTGAGTGGACGAGTCGGCAGCATCTGTTCTATGGACAGTATGAAGGCAAAGTTAGGTGAGACCTCATATTTTTGCTGTGAGCTTTCTATTTCTACTCACATTTAAATCTCTCTTCCCTGCCCTGCACCACTGATTCTTGCTTGACATGCCAAGCTGTCCCTGAAGTCTCTTTTCTGTCTTTCTTGATAACTGTACATGTGAATGTCTCCATGTTGACACTCCCAATAAAACAATCAGCAGAGTAGAACATGGATTTCTGATTTCTGCTAAGAGCCTCCTCTGGAACAAACTTTGCTTGGTTAGATATAGATAGTGGCTTACCCTCATTTATAAACCCAAGCCTAAACTGGGTGGTGGTGGTAGCAGCAGTGGCTGCAGTGGCAATGGTGGCAGCAGCACACACCTTTAATCCTTTAAGCACTTAGAAGGCAGAGGCAGGGGGAATCTCCATGAGTTCAGAGCCAGCCTGGTCTACAGAGCTAGTTCCAGGACAGCCAGGGCAGCACAGAATTCTTGAAACACCAATAAATAAATAGAAATAAACGCAAGCCTTTGCATTATAACTCTATAGCCTAACTTCTGACTTCTTTTATTTTTTTTCTGGCCCCAGGAACCAAACCCAGGCTCTTGAGTTTGTTAGACAAGCCTTCTACCACTGAGCTAAATTCCCAGCCTCTCTAGCCTAGGCTGATCCCACTGGGTCTCATCACCCTAATACACTGTACAGTGTGGATAGCCATTGTGAGGCTTGCCTACCCTAACTTTGTTCAAGACAAGCAGATATCAGTAGACCACCTTATGGTATTCCCAGCTGAGCTCTGTTCCCTCTCCTAATTAGTAGTGGAAAGAAGTTTCACCATCAAAGAGAGGGTCTTCATTTCCCGAGGGTGACATAAGCTGCTTGGAGTAAGCTCTAGATGGGAGCTGACTGACATTCTCTGGCTCTTGCCAGCTCTGTGGCACTATGTAAACTGCTCCAGCATGGCATCAATGCAGATGACAAGCGGCTACAAGATATTCGTGTGAAGGGAGAAGAGATCTACAGCATGGATGAGGGCATCCGTACTCGCTCTAAGTCTGCCAAAAGTGAGTACTGCTTCCATTTTGTAGGGCTTCAGGATAATCTGGGACAGGGGAGGGGCTGTACTTTCCTTTGTATTCTTATTGGTGGGTTTCATAAAGAAGCAGAAAATTAAGCAAACAGTGAATCAGAATGTATGGATCCTTCTTGTAGAAAGTTGACACAAATAATCTTGAAGCAAGGCTCCCCAGGTTCCAGCTTCATTCTGAAGCTCTAACACACATTCAATATGCCTTGGCTCTTGGGTCACCTTTGGCCTACGGCTCCAGTGAATCGTGGATAGAGTTGCTGCCCTTAACTGCAAGTCTATGATTGTCTACCCTGTCTCAGAACTCAAGTTCTGGCTTGGGACTGGCATCCTGTGCTGGCTTCACAGCTTTGTTACTGGTAGGAACTGATCTCTAATCCCGGAACTCTTTTACCTCTTCTTATTTCTGAACTGATATATATGTTATATATATATAACACCCGGTAGAATTAAATTTAAATCATTCTTTGCTGGCTGGATATAGTCAGAGATGGTGGAAGGCCCCTGAGAGAATATGAACTTTGCCAAGTAGAACTGTACGGAGGATGAAGATGCTGCCAGATTGAGGCCAGTGACAATCTGACTTGAGGACTTTTTGCTTCCTTCCTAGACCCAGAGCGCTGGACAAACATTCCTTTGTTAGTCAAGATCCTAAAGCTGATTATCAATGAGCTCTCCAACGTCATGGAGGCCAATGCTGCTCGCCAGGCCACTCCTGCTGAGTGGAGTCAAGGTGCACCAGACCCTTACTCCCAGGGCACTTTTAACTTGGAGGATCAAGTTATATACTGTCAGAGATGATCAATTAGGTTTTTTCAGGTGCAAATTTAAAGGGTGTTGGGGGGAGTGTTACTGAAAAGTTGCAGCATGGCTGCCATTGTCAGGACTATATCGAATCTCAGAGGTTGAGGTGGGGTCAGCTAGGAAATAAGCTGCCTTACCCTTTCTTGAAAGCCTTCGTTCTTCCATTCAAACTCCCTGGGAGGGTTTGGCCATTCTTGGTTCTTTCACATTTGGGGACTGTGGCCCACATTGCCAAAACCCTTAGGGACCTTCTGTTCTGTCCTATAAACATTTTGGGGAGGGAAAAATGCATGACTGTTTAAGCTGCTTTTCATCTTCATGTAGATGATTCCAATGACATGTGGGAGGACCAAGAGGAAGAGGAGGAGGAGGAGGAGGACGGTTTAGCTGGTCAGCTTTTATCTGACATCCTTGCTACAAGTAAATATGGTAAGCCATTTCAGACAGGACAGTATGGTAAATACTGCACACTGGTACCAAGGATGGGTTACTCAAGAATGAGGAGATGTGGGCTCTATAAGGGATGTTTCTTGGACTTTTGTCCCTTCTGCCTCATCCATGTGGTTGTAAATACCAACACTGGCCTGATCACGGGCCTCTGTCTGACTCGCTTGTGTTGGCTATGTCTAACAGAGGAGGATTACTATGAAGATGATGAGGAAGATGACCCTGACGCCCTGAAGGATCCTCTCTATCAGATTGATCTGCAGGTAAGGGTATCCACAGAAGCTGTCTTACAAGTAACAATAGCTTTCAAGCCATGGAAGCAAGATTATGGGTTCAAGCCCATTCATAGTTCTTTATGAGAACTGCAAAAAGGTGGGGGTGGGGCTGCTACCTGTCTGATTGCTCAGGGCCATGGGGTGGTGAGGAGTGCTGGGATTTTCATCCAGTAGTCTGGACCAGCAATAATCCATCTTTTGAGGCTACTTCGTAAAGTTCTCTGAGTGAAATAGGAGATGGAGCCTTGGAAATATTTTTGGTTCCCTCTGACATTCTGTCACTGGGTTATATGTACATTACATTCACGAATGTAAAAAGCTACCCCTAGGAAGCTAGCATTTGAAAGGCAGCATTCCTGTACCACTTGCTGGTGGTCCTCATCCTGCTTTTCACAGCTGGCCCTGGGAATGTTTAGTAATGCCTCTCTTGTTCTTCCTCCAGGCATATCTCACAGACTTCCTTTGCCAGTTTGCTCAGCAGCCCTGTTATATAATGTTTTCGTGCCACCTTAATGACAACGAGAGGCGGGTTCTACAGACCATCGGCATCTAACAAGGGGAGTCTTCAACCTTTGTTCCCTCTCCTGGCTCAGCCACAGGCCATTCTACAGCCTTCACTGGCCTTGAGAGTCACTTTTTCTCAACCTGGAGTGGCTTCGTGGCCCTTGGCCTCAACAGTGACACTGACACTCAGTTCTTGCTTACCAGGGCTGATGTTTTAAAAAGCTAAAACAAAGAACATTTCTCAAAGTCCTGTGAAGATACCCCAAGTCTGGAACTCTTTTTCTCCCCAGCTCTGCCCCCTCCATTCCTAGCATCTTCGGTTGGCCAGACCAGAAACATTGATACCCAGGACTATGGGTTCCTGATTATTTAATCCCACCTCGGGAATACAGGAAAAAGGACATCTGTTGTGTTCAGATAAGAACCCCTTGAGAGATCATTGTGCTCTCTGCCCTCAGCCATTGATGCTCTAGGTTCTCACTAAGAACCAGCTGGAGCAGATACATACTAAATCTTTCCAGTAATCTCAGCTTCATGCTTTCCTCGTGCAACACTAAAGGTCCTCTGTCAAAGGAGCCATCTTCCCATCTTTGCTTCATTGCATGACACAGCCCCTCCCCCAGGCTCCTCATATATACATGCACACACAAAGTGAGCCAGACAGATGGCAACTTGTCTTTCTTTTTTTAGGGGAAAAAAAAATCAGGAAAAAGATTTTTATTTCTAAATCTGCCTGACCCATCTATATTGAATATGCCTCTTCTACACATAACCACAGAGTCCGATATTCTAAGGTTACCCCATCCCTCAGGAATCCCCTAAAGTGCTTGAGTTGTAGCCCTCGAATTTGCAACATGTATTTTTCTAGGACAGTAAAGTAATCTTTACAAATGAATTTAGTCTGCATACTCTAAGGTACCTCAGCATCTCTGCCTTCTGTTTATTCCCTCTAGAAGAAAAGTAAAAACAAGAAAAGAAAGTTTGGCCTATTTTGGCATCCTTCTGTAATTTGGCAGACAGCTCAGAAATCTTAGAGAACTGGTATTTTTCATTCAAGTATGTTTAAACTGTCAGTGGTACAGCATGTAGATGGCCCAGCGTTCAGTCCCTAGTACTGCAAAAATAAGGGGCATCCCTCAGTGGGTTTCCCTTGTGTTATGAATTGAGAGAGAGGGTAAAGATTAAGAGCAGAGTGATTGTCTGATATTTCCTGTGTGTGATAGTGCCCACATCTGATACTCCATTTTTAATAGCCAGAGCTATTTCTTTGGGGTGATGCTCTAACAAAAAGGAAAGGGAATGTGGAAGTGATGTTTGGCCTCCAGTGTGAAGCAGAAGGGTAACAGTGTAGCATTTAAGGCCTTTCATGGAACCCAAGGGTGTGGCAGCTTCTTTCTGACTATACCACCTGATGTCCTTAGTGCTCAGCCTTGAGTTCAGAGGCTTTTCACTAACATTTCCACCTTCTTTGTAAGAGCCTGAGAAAGTGTTATAGCTGTCTTCTGGCTGGCAGTGTGGAGACCAGTATTATCTCTGCCCTTGCTGCTTTTCCTCCTGAAGTTAAAATTCCTGTTAAAGAGAAATGGTAACATACCTGCCTAGTGGTCCACAGAAAACCACAGTATGAACTTTGGAACCTTGCTCCATAGTTGACCTCAAAGCCAATTGGATTTGGTGCTAAAAACAGTAGACCATTCCACACAATTAAGTTGTCCGATGGTTTTGATGCTTTAGAACAATGCCAGATTAGCACTGACCTGCTGTGTTTGAGAAAGCTTGGAGACCCCCATACATACACGGGCAGTGATTTGGTCAGTTCTATGTCTAGTGCCAAAGTTAGTCCAAAGGGCCTCCCATCCTGTTCCCATGCTTCAGTGTTGGTGGGAAGGCTAAGCTCTTGCATTAGGAAATGCATTCCTAGTTCCCCTAGGAAGCCATCCAGGCCAACATATGACTGGTTGAGAGTAGAGGCTTTTATGAGCCTTGATGGATAGATACTTGCTTGTGTTTTCAGAGCATTTAACTTCTGCAACAGGTACACAGTGAATATTCCTGTTCTGCTAAGAGCGTGTCCCTAAGATCAGGTGACTGTTGGTGTGACAAAGTTGAACTCTGGCTCTTATATATTTTTCTCTGAAAGCCAACTTCATTTGGGAAAAGGGTAAGGTGCACTTTTGGAAGATCAAGACCACTGAGCTAATAAGAGAGGTGCCGGCTCTCTGATGAAGGGTTTCCAGGATATAGTGAAACACTAGAAAGCTAAAAAGCAGGGGAAAAAACTCAAGAGAAGGAGTTGTTACTGCAAGTCACTGACTAGGAAGCATGAACCCACAAGCAGATGAGTATCAGTAGGAGGGAAAGGAGTCACTGGGACTGAGATGGTGGTTGTGAGCTAAAGAGCAAGTGGTGCCAAACTAATGGAAACGAGCTTTGGTTTCTGTTAGCCACACCAAAAAGCCTAGAGAGCTAAAGTCAATGCACTAAGTAACCAAACTACAAATCAGCCCTTTGTAGGGCGTGTGATGGGTCTCCCTTCGCTTCAGTGATGAGTGGGTTTATTATGCCTTACTCTTTCCAAGAAGTTTGAAGCCATTTGCAAGAGACTGACCTGAAAATGGAAAGAATACTGATCAAATTTTAGATGAGAGGAAACCTCTAGGAAGGTTGACATTTAGGATCCAAGTAGATCAGTCCTTATAAGAAAAGGGGAGTGGCAACAGCATTTATCAGGAAGCATGAAGATTGGAGTTCTGTGTACCTCCTTAAAGTACTGGGTTTGTGGACCTAGGTTATGGTCTAGGATGCTGCAGATTTTCTATGTCCCTGTCTGTGATCCTGGCTGATGATAGTACTTTGTAAAAGGACAACCAAAGCCTAAACTGTTGAGGGACAGCAGTGATGTGGCTGAAAAGGTTGTGCTCAGAACAGCACTTAAGCAAGTTAAAGGATTATTCAGTGAAAAGCATTGCACTGTCCCAGCCTACCAGGTGGACCTCTTGTGCCTAAGGAAATAAAAGATGGATTTCTGGCTGTTCTGTTTCCTGTCAGTTTCAGTGGATATTAAACCTCTGTTAGATGCAGAAGGCCAGTGACTTCGACTTTGCTCAAGAAGCTAGTCAAGGACCCCTTGGTGGTACCTGCCTGAAATCTCAGCACTCGAGAGACAGAGACAGGCAAATCTGAGTCCAAGGTCAGGTAGCCTACAGAGCAAGTTTCAGGCCAGCAAGGGCTGCATGATGAGACCTTGTCTTGAACTGGGGCATGGGGAGCTGATTAAGAGATCAGAAACCAATAACAAATGAGGCAAGTGCTATTTGGAGGTGCTGTGTTCACCGCCCCTCCCCCAAAAAGACTGGGCTAGTGATAATGGGGGCTGATCTGAGTTAGTGGCATGATAAGATGACCCTTTAATAGAGCACATACAAAAGGCTCACAGTTCGTGCTGAAATGCTAGAGCTGTTGAATGTATCTGTGAATGACCTTACACCTACTGTCCCGGCAAAATAGGTCCTTTTCCTTACCCCTTTGCAGACTGAGGAAAGCAGAGATGTTGAGTGATGCCTGCTAATGTGAGATTTCCATCCAAGAAGCCTGCATTTATTGATAGTTTCTTTTACCCTCCTATGCATTTTCCAGTCAGACAAAGAGATAGGGTAGGAAATTCTAGAGGTGACTATTTAAGATAAGGTCTTGCATTTGAAGAGCTTTTATAAACACAATAAAAATGTTAGAAAGAGCTGGCCATGGTAGAACACACCTGTAATTCTATCACTTTGGAGGAAGAAGCAGGCAGATCTCTATAAGTTTCAGGCCAAGCAAGGCTACATAGTGAGCCCTGACTTTAAAAAAAAAAAAAAAAAAGAGTGGAGCCTGAAGTATAGCTTGCTGGTAGAGCACTTGATTAGCATTCATGAGGCCCAGGGTTCTTCTCTCCCTATCAGCACCCAGCTAAGAAAAATATTAGGTACTGTGATACCTGGAGTCTATGCCAGAAACAAAGCTGTAAAGATAAGTGAGCCAAATGGTGAAGATTCCAACAAGGCCTGCTTCCTTTAGAGAAAGCAAGACTGGCCACCTAAGAGGGACTGAAAGTGGTTTGAGCTGAAGGGGGAGAAGCTGAAAGGTGGGAATGCCATCTGGCAGCAGACCTAGGTCAAAGAGCTGCAGCATGTGCTAAGATTATAACTTGAGTTGATGACTCCTTGAGGCTTAATTAATGATGCTAAGGGACAGGTTCCCAAAAGTGACAACTATCAAATGTTTTTTCTGTTATGAGCTCCTCTGCCGCAAAGAGGCCAAGCATTTTGTTCTTAGTTATCTATGCAGAGCCCCACTCTTAGGCAGTCGAACACTGCATCTTAATGCTTTATGAGGAGTCTAGTTGCAAGCAGCCAAAAGTACTTGCTAATAAAATTCCAAAATCAGTGACTGATTTGCCTTTTTGTGAGGATGATGCAGGTCAGCACCAGCCAGCTAGTGATCTCATTTTGTTTTGTTTTGATTACAAAAGGTCTCTCATGCCTGTGTGGCAAATATGCAGTGAGAAGGAAAACAGCCACTGGCCTGACTAGAAGGCCCAAGAAGCCCTTCAAGTCTTAGCATAACAGTATAGCAGGAAAGGGGGCTGGGACAGAGTGCTATCCTGTAAACCTTGGTTTCCCTGTCTGTAAAATGGGGGACTGATGCCTAGCTTACCGGAATGTGAGAACAGTCCTAACCCCTACCACAGAGCAGGAGCTAGCTTTATTTGGCTCCACTTGCCTGGTTGAATGTGACTGTGACTTAGTTCAGCCTCAGAGATGCCGCTGCTTCTGCTCAATGGTGAGCCTTTGGGAAGACAACTCTGTAGACCTGCCTGGGGAACAGGATGGAAACAGGTGATGACCCCAGTTCCCACCTGCCACCCACTGTGCAGTTTTTCTGTAGTTATCTGTGACAAATTATTGGTATATTGATTTGCTTTTGTTGCTTTTTCCCACCACCTCTCATTCTCAGAACATAATTGAGTTCTTTGTAATTCATTACCTTAGTGGGTTTTGAAGGGTAGAAAACCACCACTTGAAGGTAGCCATACTTGTAGATCTAAAGGGGAAAAGCACAGCTGAAATCAGGCCCAGGTCCTGGAGTGGAGGGACCTAGATTCCCACAGTAGGACTCCCTGAAGCCTGAGTGGTCAGGACACTTCCGATCCTGGCTGAGTGCCTGGTGACTGAAGGACTTTGGGAGAAGGCTGCATGGGATACCTGAAGAGCTCTCTACATAGGGTATGTACACAAGCCAGAACTTGTGAGTTGCATATCATGAGCATGTGTTAAAGCCAGAATAAGTAGGCCTGGAGCACTTACCCAGAGTTTTGTACTAAACTCCCTCACTAGTTAATAGGATAGTCTGATGTATTTCAATTAAAAAATTTTTTTCCACCTAGGTGGTGATGGTACACACCTCTAATCCAGCACTTGAGAGACGGGTGGGTAGACAGATCTGACTTCAAGTCTAGCCTGCACTATAGAATGTACAGAGTGAGTTCCAGGACAGATAGGGCTACACATCGAGCCCTGTCTCAAAAAAAAAAAAAAAAAAAAAAGCTATATGCTGATTTTGTGTTGCAGTTTCCCTTGGTCCTCTCGCGCCTGGTGGGAAAATTAGTGGCCTTAAGCCCTCTCCAGAGCAGAGAAAGACAGAGTGTGCTGGTGCCTCCGCTAAGCTCTGGCTTTGGGATTCTAGTGGGTCTGACTGGACTGTACCTGTTTCCACATGAGGGAACCAAGGCCAGAGGGGTCAGGTGGCTTTGAGTTGGCAGTCAGGAGGTAGCACAGGACTTAAGCATAGTTTGCAGTTCAGAGTGGGGGCCCTGGAGCCAGGCTAGATTTTGAGTCCTTGCAGGGCATGTGCCAGTCTAGGTAATTTGGGACAAGCTATACACTGTCTACAGTTATAATTCCACAAACAGGTATATTGGTATCTGTTCTACAGAGTGACTAAGAAATAAAGTCAGTACAAAACAAAGCACTTTGAAGTGAGGCTTACGGTATTAAATTTAGCTTGTTAGTATGATCTTGATTCTAAGGGAATTATCATCACCTAAACCTAGAGCCAATCCTGTTAAGAAAGGTCGTGTACATCCAAATTCAAGAGCCATCTGTGCTAAGATGGCGAAAACAAACCCCAGCTGAGTACGGTGGCCCCAAGCTCTTCCCAGGAGAGGGGACAGACAGGAGAGCTGTAAACAGCCTTCACCACTCACTCTTAGATCTCAAAATAACTTGTCTGCCTCCACCCTGCCCAGCTGGCAGAGCTGCAGGCTGAGTAAAGTGCCATTTAAAGATAACCTGGCACTCTCCATATGCCCCACTGCCTGGGCAAGCTCCTAAAAGCCAGACTGAGGCTGCCTAAGAAGGTGGCTGCTCATACCACCTAAGCCAGTGCATACAGCCCTTTCATCCTAGAGTCCAAACTGCCTAAGCTCTGCTCAGGTTGCTGAGTACACTGCAGACAAGCAGGAGCCTGACATCTGCAGAGGCAGTCCTAGATGACATTATAAAGCCTCTGGAGGGGCTGGATGGCAGGTGACATCCTACACTGGCCACCCCCCCCCCCAAAGGTGCCTACTACTACAAGAACAAAAGTAGAGGACGCTTTTTTGCAGCAAGAAATATTAAAGTTAGACACCAGAGAAAACATAATTGATATGCTTGTTTATGCTGGGGTCATGGGTACAAGGAGAGACCCAAGTTCCTTCAGTGCCCAGTTCAGCCATGTCCTTGGCCATGTTCTTGGTGCTTTTCTGAGTTTTCTCTTCCTCACTGTGAACTTAAGGAGAATATGTCCAATTCTCTCCTAAAAGGCTCTGACATCAAATTACAGTTAGGGGCACAGGGACCTACGGAAGGAAGAAACATGTAATTATCTGTATGGTTTGGGTTACCAGAGGCCAGCTGGGTGGAGAACGTGGGCAGGTAGCTAGAAGTATTCTAGAAAAGGCCACCAACAGAAGTAGCAATTAGAAAATGACAGTTTATCTAAAAGTGGTTCAGGTCAAACTAGGATAGCCAGACAGAAGTCTGATGGACAGACATCAGGGTAAGGCTAGGGCCAGGGCCTGGGGAGGTAAGAAGTGCCTCAGAAATGCCCAGGGTGGCTCTCAGGCTCTGATGTGACCAGGAACGTAGAAGGGTTTAGAGAAGCCTGGGCTGGCTATGAAGCCTAAAGCACAGTGACTCTGAAGAGTGTTAAAGCTAAGCCTCAGGCCACAGGCATGGTCTAGTCTTTTCCTACTCCACATGTCCTGATTACCTTTCTACTTTGTGCACCTGGCTGGTCCGAATGAGGCTAGGCACTCATGTTTCCCAAAGTAGTCAGTTTTTATGCCAGGCACAACCCTAAACATTTAAGGAGTAGGTGATGGACACAAGGCTTTGAAGTCACAAAAGGCCAACTCCAAATCTCAGCACTAAGCTGAGAGAATTGGCTTCTTCCAGCTCAGTTTCCTTGTCTGTACACTGGAATGAGCTCATTTGCAATATTAGTGGCTAATGTCTTGATCACCATGTGAGCCTCCTACTGCTTAAGCCTTATTTTGTCTCATAGTCACAGATGAGGAGCCTGGAGGGGATAATGCTCCTGCATCCCTTCCTTGAAGATTAGGGAAGGCTCAGGATTTAGACAGCCTCTTCCAGGGCCCTCAGTCTTCACTCCTCAATCCTTGCTCTATGGCTGCTCAGGACTCAGGCCTGTTGTGGTAATATAGCTCAGCCTAACTATTCATTTTTAAGCTTCAGCATCCCCTGCTAAAAAGTGCCACTTGGGAAGTGGTGGGCACTGTGCTTACTCCAGCCTAAGGTATGACGAGTAGGGGCTTTGAGGCAAGGCCAGCCATTGTCTGCCTTTGTAGGTGTGTGTACGTGACTGTCCTGACCTGCATGGGCAGCCTAACCACTGAATCCTCCTAATCCTCTATCCTAGAATTTTGCAAACAGAACACCGCTGGTGTAGCTGGGCATGGTAGTACGTGTTTTTAACCCAGCAGTCAGGAGGCAGAAGCAGCTGGATCTCTGTGAGTTAGAGGCCAAGCTCCAGCTCCAGGCGAGACCGGGCTGTATTAAAAAAAAAAAAAAAAAAAAAAAAAGCCTGTGAGGTGGCTTTGCTGATAAAGGCAATTGTTGCCTAGCCTGAAGACCTGAGTTAAGCCCCTGGAACCTACATGATGGAAGGAGAGAGCCAATTCTTACAATTTGCCTGCTGGTCTTGTGTCTCTCCCCCCACCCCCCAATAAAACAATGAAGTTTTTTTGTTTTGTTTTTTAAAGAAAGAAACTAAAGATACCAAATAATGCAGAGACAAGTGAAATGGGATCAAAAGCATACTCCAGAGAGCAGAGTCAACTCCAAATAGGAAGGACAGCCTTTGCTGCACTTGGTGGCAGGGGCCTTTGCCTTCATGGAGTTAATGCTATAGGATAAAGAAGGACAGCAGTGGAGAGGCAGAGGTCGTAGTAAGTGAAGAATTGTCCTTGGCAGTGGTATTTATGACTGTCCAGTTGAGTACGCACTCCTGCCAGCCTCCCAGTGACTGACAGTTTCCTGGGGCAGGGGTATACTTCTTTTGTTCCCTCTCTCCTGTGATTTCCTTTTCCTAATTCATTTACAATCTGCTTTGCTGTCCATGACCTCTGGTTCCCTCACTAAGAACACCAAAAACATTTGTTATCAGCATAGTCTAGATGTGAGTAAACACCCACCTATTTAGAAATCACAGGACCTACTGTTTTCACTACCATTTACTAACCATTTTACTTTAAACCTTTAACATATTTGAGGTGTAGTCTGTGTTGGTAAAAACGTTTACTGACATGGCTTAGCTAGTGGAGTTGTGCAACGTGAGGTGCGTGCCCAAGTGTTAGAGTGCCTTGTGAAGTGGGCTTTGAGGATGACTCCGCAGTTAAGAGTACTTGGAGCTCTTGCTGAGGACCCACGTTTGGTTCCCAGCACCCACGTGGCGGTTCACAAGTGTCTGTCAGTAACTGCAGCTCCCTCTCCAGGACACTGGGCATGTGTATGATGCACATAGACACATGCAAGCAAACACTCATACACATAACGCTCAGAGTTTATCTGGCAGGAGACAGAGGTAGCTGTTCTGCCTCACTCGGCTGGTAGTCCTGGTCAGCATTTTGCATTCAGAGTGGAGCACACTCACTGACATTCTGTTACTAAGACACTTGTGCTCCCATTTTAGCTGCCAGACTCGAAAGAAAGAACCCCAAGAAATCAGAATGTCCCCAGGAATCTCTAACTGGCTGAGGAATTGGTGAAGGCCTGGGAGCAGCCATAGGAGGAAAAGTTTGTCTCCTGGTGATAACCTTGCAAGAGAGCTGAGACCTAGGACCTGGACAGTGATGGGCAGGGAAATGAGACCTTGCCTGGACCACTGAGTTAGGCAAATAGCTTCTGTTTAAACTTTACCCTCAGAGGACCCTGGAGGACCCTGAAGATGGACTGGAGTAGTGGTTCTCAACCTGTGGGTCGTGACCCCTTCGGAGTTAGAACAATACTTTCAGAGGGGTCACCTAAGACCTTCAGAAAACACAAATATTATTATATTACAGTTCATAAAAGTAGCAAAATTGCAGTTATGGTGTAGCAACGAAGATAATTTTATGGTTGGGGATCACCACAACATGAGGGTATTAAAGAGTCATAGCATTGTAAAGGTTGAGAAGAACTGGCTTAGGGGATGAAAAGGTGTCATTGGCTTTCCGTGTACCTCTTCCCAATGTGGCCATGTTAAATAAATTCCCTTGTTCTGTTTGTCACTATTAATTTGGTTACTTGAGTTGGCTTATTGGGGATGGAGGCTACACCTGGCTTGTTGGAGAACAGGCTATGACCCTAAGTCCTGTAACGACGTGATATGACTTTGTAACCGTAGCTTGACTTTCTGCCTTGAGACTCTCCACCTGTAATTGACTGTTGACTCTGATAGCTAATGCAGTATTTTTGCAAGCTTGCACCCTGAAGAAAAGGTTTCCACTGTAAAGTGTTTAACTGGATGGGTCCCAAGTGGCCCGGGCCACCCCTACTCCCCGGAGGAGTGAGGCCGTAGTTGGAGAGCTGTCCATTCAGAGGGAGAAGGGGCCATCTCAGGGAGCCAGCGCAGCTGCCAGGACCCAGGCCTGTGGGCACCGCTGGGGACAAAGCCGCTCTGAACTTCCTCTCAATGGGTGCCTGTTTCTAGGAATGGGGGCAGGGTGACTCTGCCCCTGTCCTCCCCCTGACGTTCAAGACTGGATACTAGAGCAGAGGAGGTCCCACACAAGGGAAGGTGCGGCCCTGCCCCTCCAGAGTTGGCCCATAAGCTGGCCATTAAGAGGTGGCACCAGGATCAGTGTTTCTGGGGTCTGGGATAACGATTGGTCTCAGGAGAGGGGCGGGCACAGGGCACGGCCAGGCCTGCCTGACCGCAGTGCCCAGCTGTTGGCTGTACTCTTTAAGGGCTCAGACTGGAGAAGTCACCGCATCGTCAGGGACAGGGAGGGCAGGGCTGTGTCTTGGGGTGAGGGGCGCCTAGCGGTACTGAGGCGGGTGGGCGTCGCTGGTGGGCAGACCCCTGGGCGGGGCCCAGGCAGGGTTACTGCTGGCGGGGCGTTAGTCCCGCCCCAAGGAGGCGGGAGAGAAGCCAGAGCCTGGCCGCGGGCTGGGCGGTGCTGCAGCTCCCGCCGGCCGGCTTCGTCCAGCTTTGTCCTGCGGCCCCTTTTGCAGGCCGTCCTGGCCGCGCCCAGCCCCCTCCCGCCATGCCGCCCGCGGGGCCCCGCGGGGCCGCGCCACTTGCTGCCGTCGTCCTGCTGGTGCTTGGGGCTCCTCTGGGTAAGGGATGGGGAACAACACGGCATGGATGGGGTGGGGCGGGATGGGGGGAGGTTAAAGGGACCAGCCGTGTCCCCAGAGACTGTCCTCAGGCTACCGTCCTGTTGTCCATGCGCCCCAGATGCTTCGCAGTTGCTCCTGAAGCATAAAGAAAGGGCACTGGGAGGTCGGGCAGTGGAAACCTGACCCCAAGCGCGGGGTTCAGCTTCAGGGAGAGAGAGGCTTCTGGGGCTTGAGGCTGAACCCCTCAGGGTGGAAACAAAAGTGAGCTTTCAGCTTCCCAAGGCAGTGGCGTTGAGGGGGGCCGGAACTGAATTGGACTGGTGTCCACTGGGCGCCCCCACCCCTGCCCGCAGCGCTGACAAGTGAAGACTGCTTGTGGTATCTGGACCGGAATGGCTCCTGGCATCCAGGATTCGACTGCGAGTTCTTCACCTTCTGCTGCGGGACCTGCTACCAGCGGTACTGCTGCAGGGACCTGACCTTACTCATCACCGAAAGACAGCAGAAGCACTGCCTAGCCTTCAGGTGGGCTGCGGACTCCCACTCCACCCCCTCTCCAGAAGCCTCCTGCTGGCTCCAGTGCCCACCTCCACATTCTTAGCTGAAGGAGTCACCAGGACTCCAAATGGTGACAGAGCTGGGTGGTTGGTGTTAGTTACCATGGGCTTGCCTGGGCTGTTTCCAGAGGCTTCTTGGATCCTGACAGGTCTTGGGAGGGAGAGTACTGGGTTAACACTCAAACTGCAGAGTAGTGCTTTGTGGAAGCTCTGGCGTTAGGGGCAAGAAGACTTGGGTTTGTTCTCGGGCAGGCTTCTTACTAGCAGTGTAATCCAGCTAAGACACTTGACCTCTATAGATTATTGTTACCTCTTTAAAGAATATGGAAAATATGGAAGTTACTAGCCAGGCCTGGTGGCTCACCCCTGTAATCCCAACAGTCAGGAGGCTGAGGCAGGAGGATCACCATGAGTTTCAGACCAGTCTGGGCTACAAAGTAAAACTGTCTCAAAAATGAAACAACTACCCTGACAAGGTGGTACATGCCTGTAATCCGAGCATTCAATGAAGCAGAGGCAGGCAGATATATCTGTAAGTTCGAGGCCAGCCTTGTCTACAAAGTTAGTCCAAGACAGCCAAGGCTACATGAGAAATCCTGTCTTAAAAAAATAAAAACCAACCAAACAAATAAAAACAGAGTTGCCAAAATTAACGGTTTGGTTACTCCTCCCCCAACTCAGCCCAGTGCCGAGGGTTGGATTTTGGTCCTTATACATTCCAACGTGCTACAATTAAGCTACACTCCTAGCCTCCAAATTAGGGGTTTCAAACTTTTTTTTTTTTCATGACAGGTTTTCTCTGTGTAGCCTTGGCTGTCCTGGACTCGATTTGTAGATGAGGCTGGCTTCGAACTCAGAGTGATCTGCCTGTCTTTGCCTCCCCGAGCGCTGGGACTTAAGGTGTGCGCCACCAGCCTAACTGGTTTTAAACTTTTTAAAGGGAGCTGCAAACATATAAAACAGATATAAGGGATTTGTTAATAATGCTTCTACATTATTTCAAAGGCTCCTTTGAACCCAACAGGTTTTAAACCTAATCAATTAAGTTGTAGATGTCAAAGCAGGGACACACTACAAATTCCAGCATGCCTCATACTAGCTAGCCAGACGGCATAGCCTCCTGGAAAGTAGAGGTCTCTACGATCTACCAAACACAGTGGGCAGAATTAATTCCACAGGGAACCCCCAAGTCGGAGCATGCTGAGGCTCCCTGCTGGCCAGTGTGGAAGCCAGCACGGTGAGGACTTCCTCTATGAGTGCTAGAAGGTGAGAAGACCTGTTTTTTGTCTAAAGTCCCAAGACCATAGCAGGCATCGCTTCTGCTGTCATCCTCTTTGTTGCTGTGGTTGCCACCACCATCTGCTGCTTCCTCTGTTCCTGCTGCTACCTATACCGACGGCGCCAACAACTCCAGAGCCCGTTTGAAGGTAGGCGTAGTCCTGGGCAAGATGAGTCCGAGACGGGCTGGCATGGCTCCTCGATGGGCACCTGAGGGGCCGAGGGGCCGTGACTTCTGTAGTAGTGAGTGCGTCCCTGTGCCTGCACATGGCCACTCGGGAATTCGTGCAGATGAACCCCCGAGTATTGGGCTGTGTCCAGGAGTGTATGGAAACGTGATTGTGTCCTAGTATGTGCATGCACGTGAACATCCAATCACACGCAGGAATGCATCTGTTGATGGTAAGCGTGCAGTAGGCATGAGCATGCCTGTGGCCGAGTATATGGGGTGGGGTCTGTAGTAGCGAACATTTAATTGGGTGTGTTCCAATACATTGGGTGTGTATTTGAGTGTTGCACGTAACTGCCTGATAAACATAGATATGATGACACCATATGGGAGATGGGGAGGGGGCAGACTGGAGGAGGACCCCCTTAGTGGCAGCTGTGCCGTATTACAAGATGCCAGCGTCTGGAGCTGCTCATTTTCTACCCAAGTGGGACATCCCTGGGCTAGACTCACCCCTTGAGGGCTCTGAAACCTGTGAGGGGAACAGATTTGGTCAGCACACACTGACCTGCTTAGCCTCATACATGACTCCCTGTTCAACTCTGGGCAAACAGGCTTTGGGAGGCAAAGGCTACAAGTGGCTACCCAGCAGCCTACCAGGCAGTTGCCAGGGTGCTCACCTTGATTTCCTGGACAGGAGGAGGTTTCTACGGCAGCTGTTTAAATGCTGATCCCTGTTCCTCTTCTAGGCCAGGAGATTCCGATGACAGGCATCCCAATGCAGCCAGTATACCAATACCCCCCGGACCCCAAAGCTGCTCCTATCCCTCCACAGCCTGGTTTCATGTACCCACCTAGTGGCCCTGCTCCTCAGTACCCTCTCTACCCAGCAGGACCCCCAATCTACAACCCTGCGGGTAAGTGCACACCCTGGAATCCTTGTTCCTGCTTGTCCCCACCCCTTGTCCCAGGACCTCCCTTACCTCCATCACTGGTAGATTCCCTTTCACAGGCTCCTTCCATATCTTTTGGGAACTTCTAGGCATCTCTTCCCATGGGACCTGTGCACTATAAAGGGTGGGGGAGGGTACTTCCTGTCCTCCTGTGCCCCACTGACCTATTCTGTCCCCTTGGTTTTCAGCTCCTCCCCCCTATATGCCACCACAGCCCTCTTACCCAGGAGCCTGAAGAAACAGCTGTGTCTTCCATGATGCCCTTTTTTGGGAGATTCCCCATCCTGTACCTGCATCCAGCCCTGGGGGTGGGCATGGGTCTTCTAGTCACCAGGCCCCAGATCAAGCCAAGCCCTGGGCCCTGCTGGGGACAGAGCCCCAGAGAAATGGAACGTGAGCTGAGTTGGAACCAGGCCATGGATGAGGGGTGGGTAGGGAGGGCTTGGGATTCGTGGGCTATTTTTAATGGGAGACAGGGAGTAAGATGAGAACCTAGGTCACAGTGTGTGTTTTCAAGTAGTCCCTCTGCTCCCAGGATCCCAGTCAGAAAGGTGGGGCCGCTCCTACTTGCCCACTTTGGGATGCAGTGGAGATAGTGGAGGGCTCTATCAACAGCTGGCCATAGCCCTTTCCTCTGGCTGCCCCACTGGCCAGAGCTCAGGCCTCCTGGATTAAAGCTGTAATGATCTAATGCATGCTAGTGGAATCATTGGCCCCTTCTCTGAGCCATGCCTTCTGCTCAACCCAGGCTGCTGCCTACTCCATATTCCACAGCAGGGGTTGGGGAGCACCAGTGGGACAAGAGCTCCACTATCAGCTCCAGCCCAGGCGGAACCCCCAAAGATCCATAGGCTGTTTTCAAAAGCGAGTGAGGTAGAGTTGTAGCAGCTAGAAAGAGGGTACTGGCCTGCATTTCAGGGCCAGGACTCTGGGACATCTGAGGCACCACCAGCTGTATGAAGGCACCTCCCCATCCAAATATACTTAGATTCAAGTTTGGCTCTCACCACTGTCTAACCTTGAGCATGCTTCTGAATGTCTCCAAACCCCAGTGTCTTCATCTATAAAACAGGAGTAATTCCTGTGAGAAGGGTGATATACAATGGAATTGAAACTATGAGTCCGTCCTTCCTTCCTTCCTGATTGGAGGCACAGGAACGGGAGCCAAGTGCAGAGCTGTGGCTACCCAACATGCTGGTGTAAGGCGCTTGTGTCAATTGCTTGAGCCTCATGGGATGCTAAGGTGTCAGGTCCTTCAGGCCTATGCCAGGGTCCAGGGAAGCTAGGTATAAGGACTGCAAAGACTTCCTAGAAGAGGAGCCCGGCAGTGGCAGTGGCAGTGGCTACACAGAACTGTCTGCCCATCTTCCCTGGCTCTGCTCCTTGAGGTCATAGTCTTTGTGCTCTCAAGACATCTGGTGACAGACACAGGGAAGGGGATTCTAGAGTTTTGAAGTTTGGCAATGCTGGGAATGGGACCCGGGACCTCAGGCATGACGGCTATGTGCTCTGCTACTAAAACACACCACTTTTTAAATGTTTTTTACTTAATTTTATTTTATGTGCATTTGTATTTTGCCTGCATTCATCTGTGTGAGGGTGTCAGATCACCTGGAAATGGAGTTAAAGACAATTGTGAGCTGGGAATTGAACTCAGGTCCTCTGGAAGAGCAGCCAGTGCTCTTAACCACTGACACATATTCCCAGCCCCTCCAAGACCACTTTTAATAGTTTTGATTCAAGTAGGGTGAGTGTCAACTTACTCAATGTTCCCTTCTCCTAGTTCCCTAGGTTCAGCCCTATTTTTCAACTACCCTCAGGAAATCAAGCCGGGAGAAGCCTCAGGCTTCTGGCTGCCAGCAACCCCCTAGGTTCTAAGCAGGGCCATTATGCTCGACATGTCCCTAGGCCCTCTGTAGCCACATACCCAGGGGCATTATCTCTTATCACATAGCCTAGAAGGCAGGAGCCTTGGGGCCTGGGTCATAGACACCCTTGGGCAGAGCACTGGCCCTGAGTGAATTCACAGCTTCCCTATCCTCAGAGAAATTGGGGCACATGAATTTACCCTCTGAATCTGAACCTTGTCACAGAGTTGCAGCTGATGCTACTGGGAACAATCCTAGGCTCACAGCTGTCAAGTCACTTTCTCTTTGAGGCTAGTGGGTCACACTGCAGAAGATCATCTCTGCCTGGGACCTAAGATGGGGAGAGGTACAGAATAAAGTTTCCAAGTTTGGGAGAAAATGATGTTATATTGTATGTAGGGCCCCAACAAAATTCATGCCATCGAGTCAACAATCTGGGACCAATGACAAGTTGCTTTGTGATAGAGGGTAGGAGGCAGATTTACACCAACTAGAGCTGCAGGTGGAAAAGGGCTGTCTCCAGTTAACACAGCAGTGCACTGGAAATAAGAATTCTAAGAAGAGAGAAGATGCCTTCCAGGGTGTGACGGGGAGGGGAGCTGCAGAGTTTTGTCACATGAAGGAGGCTTTTCAGAGAGGATAACATTCCATCTCCCCCAAACACTCTCATTTCCAGCCCACTGGGTGTATGTGTCTCATTTGAGAATAAACAGAGCCCAGCAAGGCCCTTTCCCTCACTTAGAACCCCTGAAAACCACAAACATTTCAGCAAGACAAGGAGAGCTGGTGGAGGGAGAGACATTGGCCCTTAAGAACCAGGGGACCCCAGTGATGTAAATGGGGCCTTGCTAGGCTGCCAGGAAACCTCGAACAGCCTAAGGGCTGGTATAGGAGATGTAGTTGGAGAGGAGGGGTGCGTTTATACATAAAAACATCGACCTTCCACTGTGTGAGGCCCCAGACTTGCTTCTCAGCTGAAGCACACACAAACCCAGGCAAACATGGACCTGTTCAGGTGTGGGTGTTTGTCTGGGATGGGAGTGCAGAGCCCCAAGGGATCGGTAGGGGTTTGGGTTCTGGGCCAGGGCTAGATGGGAATACAGTGGGGCCAATGGAAATGTTAAGTAAGAAAGGAGGGAGCACAGTAGTTGAATAGAAGGGAGGCCGGGCAAGCAAATACTTCTGGACAAGAAGGAAGGAGGGAAGGAGAGGAAGAGGGTATGGAGGACTGGGGGAGGGAGTTCGAAGAGGGGGAAGGCTTTGGGGCAAGCAGGCCTCCCAATGGATCCAGCACCCCTGGGGCCTGACTTCCAGGTTGATTTCAGCTGGATAGCATCTGCTGTCAGGGCTGGGAGCTGTGCTCAGTACTCCAAACAGTGACAAGAGAACTTGGTTTTCCAGAAAAGCATGGTCCTGAGTGATTGGCGCATGTCCAGATCTTAGTTCTCAACGGTGGCCGAGCGAGTGTGGCGTTCTCCGCTCGGCCCTGAGACCTGGAGCCCTTTGATTGCCATAGCTCAGCAACCTCCAGTGACCACGTACGGCCAGTGCCAGACAGACCCGTGTCCTAGCACCCCATCTCCTGGCCAGGGAAAGTGGAGCGAAACGAGAGCAGTTTGGGGACAGTAGACATGGAATGGAACCCCGGGAAGAATAGGAAAGACGGCTGAGGAGGCTGCTGGAAGAGGCTGAGGTCGCTTCTCCAGGATCTGGATGACCTGCTTTCCAGGGGGGACCTGGAGTTAAGTCCGATTCATCAACTTGAATGAATCATTTGCTTTCTTTGAGCCTCTCTGCACCCCCCCACCTTCCCCCCCCCCCCCCCCCCCGTAAAACGTAGATGATAGATGGGGATATATCTTTTCTATTTCTAGTTCTGGCCTTCCTCAGTTTTAGGAAGGAAAACACGCCAGATGCGTGACTGCGGTTTCGGTTGCGGCAGGGGGAAAGCAGAAAGCGCGGAGCAGGCAGAAATGCTTCTGCGAATCCCGCAGATCCTGAGCGAAAGCAATCCCTCTGCACCTCCCGTGGACTGGGCACCGCACTGACAGTAGCGTAGGATGGGGCCAGCGTCCTTCCCCATCTCTGGTCTTCTCCCTTGACCTCCGCTGCCCTTTCCAGGTCCAAGCTGCTCTGAAGAACCGGAGAGACTGGAACGCAGTTTGCCTCGAGGTGGCGCTGCGCTTCCGCATCAGGTTTAAACGCGCTTAGAAATGATTACGTCATCCTAGGCCTAGAGGGCTCTGGGAGGCCGAGATAGGGAGTGTGTACCCCCCACTCCTACCCTCCCCCCACACAGCCTAAATCTTGTTTCCAGTTAAGTAAAAAACGGTGCAAAGGTGACAGGTTTTAAAAGGAGACTCTAAGGTTGAAGATTGGCCCGGTGCGAGGTGTGTGTGTGCGTTACTTAAGCAGCAGGTGGGTTGGGGAGCAATGGGGTCAGAGCATACCCTGAGGTTTAAGTCAACAACACTCTCTGATTTTAGCCAGACCTAGAACAGCTATCCTGCTTCCTTAGGGAGGTGGGACCCCACCCATATTCCAACTGCTTTGCTCTCTGCTACTGAGGAAAAAAGAAAGAAAAGAAAGAGAGAAAGGGAGGAAGGGAGGAAGAGAGGAAGAGAGAAAGAGAGAAAGAGAGAAAGAGAGAAAGAGAGAAAGAGAGAAAGAAAAAGAAAGAAAGAAAGAAAGAAAGAAAGAAAGAAAGAAAGAAAGAAAGAAAGAAAGAAAGAAAGAAAAGAAAAGAAAAGAAAAGAAAGGAGGCAGAGAACCTGTCTTGTAATCTGGGATCTGGGACCAAGGTGGCAGTTTCATCTTCAGACCAATCAGTCAGAAAGAGCTAGTCATGGGGCTATGACCCAAGGCCTCCGTGCTAGGCATGGGATCTACCACTGAGCTTTATCCCTAGTTGGGGCAACAGATTCCATGTACATCCAGTGATGGCTGGGCGGCTCTGCCTCCAACTGGGCTGTGCTGGGGTGGACAGGCACTTCTGGCCCTAAGTCACAGTGGGCAGGTGCTGCTCCTTGCTGAGTCACCCTGATTCTCTGTACTTTCCTTGGCCTATAACTTCTGTGACGAGCTGGCCCTGAGCCACAGTAGGAAGAGTCACAGAATGATCTTCGCTGAACGTGCCTAATATAGCCATCCGAGCCCTGTGTGTCTCTTGGCCCCTGAGAACAGTTCTGGGCACAGATATGATGCAGAAAGACAGGAGAAGAACAGACCTGAAACACCAGGTTCAGGGTTTGTCTCCTCAAGAGTTCAAGCTCTTCCCATACTGCCCTTTCTGCAGTGTTAGCCAGATACCAGGGAGGATGTTCTCGGTTACCTTGAATGGTTTGGCGGGGACCCTGAGCTTTTGGAGGCCTTCAAGGGAACCTGGAGTAAACATTAGGACCGTTAACCCATGAAAAAGCATGAGGCATAGCCACTCGCAGCTAAAGGTTTGTATATATTATCAAAATCCTATGGAAAAACAGATATATAGCTATTTATACAGCAGCGGGTGGTGTGAAGAAAATGTCTGCTTTGGCATCAACCCTTCAGGCCCAGCTGCTGTCTGTCTCCTACTCTGATCTGGAACCTACTCTCTCTTAGGCACTGTCCAACTATGCCTGCTGCCCAGGCATATCAGAGGGAGGGGTGTGTAGCATCCTCAGCCCTCCTGCTCTGCCCTTGGACCCCCATGCCCTCCATCCTTCTACCATTAACCCACAGAGTGCCACTGGCCCAGCAACTTTGCCCCAAGGGCTCCTCAGAGGCCCGAATCCTGGCCCTGGTGGCATTGAGGCTGGGGTGGATATGTGGTCTCTGAGACACACCTTTTCTGCATCCTAAGCCTTTGGCAGCATGCCTGCTCCTGGGCTCCGGGCAGTGCCATCTTCTCTGTAACATGCTAAAAGGACTCCTCTTGTCTGAAACTTCAGCTCCAGGTTTCAAAGCAACTTTTGGGGAGCCTCAGAGACAAGCAAAGGAAGGTGAGAAGAGATGAGGTGTCCTCCCTTGAGCGTGGCCCAGGTCTTGAGCTCTCCCACAGTGGACAGGGAGAGCTGCAACAGCTCAGCCAGGGTTGGGTGGTGGGGGTCTGTGTGGAGCCCTGGGACAACAGTCTAGGCAGGCATGGCATTGGCACCAAGTGCCTGGATGCCTGGTCCTATTGAAGCAGCTTGGGTACTTCTACCTGTAAGGCAAAGCAGAGATGGGTTAGCTTGGGGAGTCCAGCAGGGTGTCCTAGAGTGTAACTGTGTAACTTACTTTCCTTCCCTGCAAAAGGGTAGCACCCAGCACCCCAGTGTGTGTCTGTGGGGTGAGCACATGATGTGCTGACAGCAAGGGGACATTTCTCCTTTCTGTAAAACCAGATGTCAGCCAGCAGCCTCTGGATTGCAGCTGGGTTTCCCTGTAGGTTTTGGTCTTTAGTCACAAATGATGATAAGGAAAATAGAGTATCCAATCAGGAAGGCAAACAGCTTGGACACTGTCCTTCAAGTAGAACTTCCGGGGAGGCAAGTAGGTGAGAATAAAGAGATATAGGGAGAGTTGTGTGTCCAAGGCACTGGTAGTTAAAAGTAGACTCCCCCAAAAGGTGACCTTTACGGTAGACTGGACTGCAGACTTGGGCTGATCCTGAGAGTAGACAGAATAGAACAAAGATGATTTTTGTTTGAAAAAAAAAAAAATAGAGAAAAGGGAAGGAAAAAAAAAAAAAGCCTGCAGGCATGGCCTGTGACAGCCTTGCAAATGGAGGCCACTTCTCCATTCCTAGAGGAAGCAAGTTTCACTACAGGGGAGGAGGCAGGAGTGGGAAGTGGGGGTCCAGAGGAAGAGCCTGAAAGCTGTCTTGCCTCCAAGAAAGACAAAGTGGTCTGTTGGAGGCTGGATGGCTGACAGGGCCTGGTAGTCTGAGGCCCTGCATCTGACAGGGGCTCTGTACTCTTATCTGACATGTCCCCTCTGTACCCCACCTTCTCCACAAGCCTAGGACTGTCCTGGCCCCACAGCTGTGCCCACCACCACTTGCCTTCTTCAGCTGCTTAAGGTTGCTGGAACGGATGGCAGCTAGGAGCTGGTCACGTGAGTTCTTCTCCTGGGCAGGGAGCACTTTGTCTCCCATCTTCCTCTGGGTAGCTGGTGAGAGTGAGTTCTTTAGATTCTCCATGATAAGGGGCGGGGCCAGGGGAGGGGGAGGAGGAGGGGGAGCAGCTGGAGCACCCTCTTTCTTGGGTGAGTTCTTGGGTGCAGGCTTTGGAGATGGTTGTGGTGAAGTTTTGGGGGAGCCCTTGGCCAGAGCCCCAACTTTGGGTACTTCCAGCCGGTCCTTCTTCTCTCCCCTGGCTTCCTGGGCCTGCTTTTGCTCTTGCAGCCGTTTCTGTCGCTGCTTGTCCATGTTGCGGCTAAGCAGGTTGGTGACGGTCATCCGTGGCCCGGCCAGCTCAAAATGGTAGCCCAGCTTGAGCAGGGTGGTGTTCTCCTTGAGGAGCTTGGCAATCTCCATCTCAGTCTTGCCCCCACAGATGTGCCTCTGGTTGTGAAAACGCAGCTCCGTCAGCGTGTTGTTCTGGAGCAGGGCCCGGAAGATAGCCAGGATGCCTTTGCCAGTGATGTGGTTGGAGTCCAGGTTGAGGCTAGTGATGGTCTTATTGGCCTTGAGCATTATGGCAATGGCAAAGGCCACATGGTCATCAGCCCGAGTATTGGCCAAGGCAAACACCTTGACCACAGTGTTGAACTCCAAGGCCTCAGTAAACCGGACCAGGATTTCATTGGTGATACAGTCTGAGTTGTTGACGTTCACTTCAGTCATCTCTGGGTCGTTGTTCTTCACTCTCTCCAGAGGTTCATCAAATATGCTGGGAGCTGTTTCCTCCTCTGCTCTGGCTTGCCCATTTGAGGGCTTGCTGGGGCCACTGAGGGCCTGCTTCTCTGTGGCTTTGGTCTCGATCTCTTCCCTGACCTCCTTGTCAAGTCGGTTCTCTTCCTTCTTAACTTCATCCTCCTTTCTCTTGTTTCTGATCCCACTTCCTATGCCCTCATCCTCTGGTTTCTTGTCCGTGTTCTCACTTGTCTTTTTCAGCCTCCTGTCCTCTCTTTGGGAGACTGTGTTCCTGCTCTCTGCTGTTAGCTTCTCCTCCTCTTTCTTGCTGGCCTCCTTTACCTCTTCTCTCTTCTTGTCTTTGTCTCTGCTCAACCCTGTGTTCCTGACACTCCCTGTCTTCTCTTCTTCTTTCTTCATGGTGGCCGCCCTTTCTTCTCTGCCATCCTTCCCAGCCTCCTTCCTGTCCACTGCAGCCCTGACCCGGCCCTTGTCAATGCCCCTGATGACCTTTTCCTCCTTGGGCTTTTCACCCCCTCTGGCATCAGTCTCCTCTCGATCCCTGGAGAAGCTTTTCTTTAAAACACCCTTCTTCGGCTCCTTGCCCAGGTCTGAGTCCTGTCTGGGACCTAGGGCCTTTCTGCTGGCATCGCTGCCCTTTTCCTCTCCATTCTTGGCATCTGTCTTTCTCCCCACTTGCTTGCTTTCCTAAGAATTCAGAAAAGAAAAAAAAACATGCAGATCTGGCTACAGAGGGAGGACAGTGGGTGTGGGGACCAGCCAGGGAGGGCTTGTGTAAGTGCCCTTGAGTCTCTAAAGGACATTTGATTGGGGAAGGTTGACAGCCTGCCTCTCTTGAGTTCTGTAGGGGCAGTACCAGCATCTGGCCTCAGAGAGTGAATGACGTCAGTCTCATTGTCTCAGGGTTTGGCCATGTGCAAAAGATCACCTGTGGAGAGCACAGCTCCTGCATACGGCATTCTTAGACCTTTTCTGTCTTAGGTGAAAAATTTAGTTTCCTGCTACACACATGGTAAACTGAGGCGAAGGAGAAAACCACTCATGCTAGTGCTATCTTGTTTATAGTGTTGAATGCTTATAGTTAAATATAACTGTTTGCATATATCTTATTTTTTAAAGATTTATTGGTCTGGAAAGACAGCTCAGGGGTTAAGAAAAATAATTGTTCTTCCAGAGGACCCAGGTTCAATGTCCGGCACCCACATGGAGTCCAACAAGCATGTGTCACTTCAGATATTCTTCTTTGGCCTCCTGGGTACCAGGCACAGACATACAGATATGTGGGCAAAATGCCTATACACATAAAATACTGTAAGATAATTTCTAAAGACTTATTTATGGTGGGTTGTGGTGACTCACACCTTTAATCCCAACACTTGGGAGGCAGAGGCAGGTGGATCAAGGCCAGCCTGGTCTACAGAGTGAGTTTCAAGACAGTCACAGCTACACACAGAGAAGCCCTGCCTTGAAAAACAAACAAAAAACAAACAAACAAGACCTTTTTTGCGTTTGACTGTTTGCCTACATGTTTGTATGTACTCCCACATGCCTGCAGTTCCCACAGAGGGCAGAAGAGGGCATTGGATCCCCTGGGATTGCAACCCAGCAGCCAGTGCCCTTTGCTTCCTGAAGGGGTGGAGTTGGATGTTGACACAGGGTCTCACTATGTAGTTCTAGCTGGCCTAGAACTTGATATGCAGGCCAGACTGCCCTGAAAATCACAGAGATCCACCTCCTCTTCCTCCAAGATTAAAGCTGTGCCCAGCCATGCCTGGCCAAGACTCCAGGTGTTCTTAGCTACTGAGTCATTTCTCTAGCCCCAATTTTATGTTGTATGTACATTTAGGAGGCTAGCAAGACGATTTAGAGGCAAAGGCTCTGACATCTTTTGATCCCCAGATCCCATGATGAAGGAAACCAGTTCCTAAAAGTTGTCCTCTGACCATGTGCAAGGCCCTAGGTTTGATCCTTAGCAACACACACACACACACACACACACACACACACACACACACACACGTACACACATGCTATAAAATAATAATAATAATAAATTAAATGCATTAAATGTCAGTTATTTGACTCCTTGAGTGTTTGTACCCTTTGTATTTATTCTGCATTCATATTGAGTACTTCATATCCTTCATTCTAATCCAGCCCTGCTCCCTGTGGAGTCAAAGACTTTGAATACTGAATTTTGTAAGTGTGTATGTGTGTGTGTGCATGTGTGTGTGTGTGTGTGTGTGTGTGTGTGTGTGTGTCTGTGCTGATAAAGATCAATCTTTATCATGCTAGGTGTACATGCTAGGTGGGTGTTCTTGCCACCAAGCTATACCCTCAGTCAATGCATTTGTAATACCCTGAAGTCAATACATTTGCAAAAGAAGAAAACTGTTGGAATGATCAAGATAGTGTTGCTAATCTTTTCTTTTACCAACCAAGGATATTGCTAAATTTATATTCTCTCCACCACTGAATGGGTATATTTGCATGTACACACGTGTGTGTAATCTTTGAAATAAATTAGGAACCACTCAGTTAAGTAGCTATGATAGAACTGAACCTTTCCATCAAATGTGTGTCCTCTTTACAGTTCACGTTTTGTTGTCTCTATTGTTTGGTAAGAACTTTATAGGGCCAAGCATGGTGGCACACATCTCCAGTTTCAGTACTAGGGAGTCAGAGACAGGCAAATCTCTGTGAGTTTGAAGTCAGCCTGGTCTATGTAGTGAGTTCTAGGCTACCTAGGGCTACATAGTAAAAAATCCTGTCCAAAAAAAAAAAAAAAGAGCTTTGCCAGGAACAAGGCCCTCTCTGTACAGAACTCTGGAATTCAATGTGGGAGCCTGCCACACTTGGGATCTAGAAGTCTGTGACTCCGTGATGTTGCCTGGAGAGGTCGTGGGATGGAATCATCTGAAGATGGAAGAAGCTCGGCGTTGCAGGCAGCACCGGCCACCCAGCCCCTTCACAGAGCCCTCTTTCTCCCTCTACAGTAGAGTTGTAAGTCAGCGCCCATTTTCACAGCACTTGCTTCTCATTTCTCAGTCTGGGGAGACTGCCCCACATGAGACAGGCTGTTTAACTAGTGTTAGGACGGAGAGCCCAGAGCAACTGGGTCACCAAGGGATGCCTTTCCTGCTCTATGGCTTTTATTTATTATGAAGATAATACCAGGACGGGCTTCTTTCTTTTGGGTTTGCCCAGCAGGAGTGTAGGAAGAGAGAGAGGCAGGGTTTGGAAGAGCGACACTCCAAGGCATTCTCTGGCCATGCAGCCCTTTCTTACCCCCACCCTTCCCAGAGGGGATAGAGAAGAGGTTGATCCCGTGGAAGCAGTTTGTGCCTGTATTGCTACGAGGGAACAGCTGGGGATTTCCTTGACTTCTCTGCCACAATCACAATAGGCAGGCAAGGGCTGGAGGTCTAGCCCTTGGGCCTTGGACTGTGCCCCTTTCAACCTTAAGCCCAGAGTACAGCTGTACTGAGTGTCACCGGAGCTGGGAGGTGGATCGGAGCACCTCTGTTCTCACTCTGGCTTCCCAGGGAGCTGGGTCTGGCCCATCAGATTACCTGGAGCAGCTTTCCATTTGGGGTACCTTTATAAGACCTCCTTAGATTAGCCTGCGAGTCATTTCTCTTATCCCATCTCACCAGGCCCATAAGGCCTCCCTCTCATTGTGGAACTTGGTGGAAAGCACTGGCTCAGACAGCCTCTTGAGGGAAGCTCAGGAGCTCTGGCCTGGGACAGAGCCTGCTACCTTCCTTTCTCTCTCTGTTCCCTGGATGTGCCCATCCACTGCTCAAACCACCTCTCCAGAAGGCCCAAACTGCTCAGCCCACAGGCTTGCCTTCAAGGGAGGCTGAGATCCACAGAGAAGACAACCAACTGCACTGGCCAGGCCGAGGCCCAACTCTCTCATTAGCAGCCATCAAGTCAATGCAAGAGTATCTGACCTGACAGAAGGAGAGGAGGACTTCCCCTATCAGTGGACTGGAGTAGAAAAGGGAGGGAGGGTGGGATTGGGAAGGGATGAGGGAGGGGGCTATAGTTGGGATACAAAGTGAATAAACTGTAATAAAAAAAATTAAGGGTCAAGCCTTCCTGCCTGCCTGCTCCATACTCCTCTTACCACACCACCCACAGAGCCTCACCAATCACCCCACCTCTCACCCCAGAAGACCAGGCTCCTACCCAGAACCCCCAAGCTTGATCTCTACATTTTAACTCTTTCTCTTCCCAGACCTCACATCCTGACCTCTCCCCTTTGGCCTCATCAGGCACCAGCTGCCAATTGTCCAGTTATATCCCTGAGTTGTGGTCTAGGTTGACTGAGATCTACCAAGAGGTGTGCCAACACTTTAGAAAGAACCAAATGTGAAACAGGCTGAGTGGGGGGTGGGGAAATGTTGATTAATCACTGCTTTTCTCCAAATAGCCAGGAAAGAATGGGGCTGTGGCGTGTTGGAGCAAGCGCAGCCCCGGAGCTCAGACCTTGCCTTAAAAGGAGAAGGAACACAGACTGCTCCCAGGCCTGGGATTTTGCGGAGTCCAGCTCCTTACACAAAGCCAAGCCTCCTCCTTTATGCTTCTCTGAGAGGGAGTCAGGGCTGGCTGCTTGCTTTTGTTTTTAGAATTAGTGGTGCACATCCTCATGGCCTCCACGTGTTATTTTTGCCGGTGTTAGCTATCTCTAGGCCTTACCTGACCTTTCATCATTTATAGCAAAAGGAGTTTAGGTTAAATGTAACAAAGAACTCAAGAGGACAAAGGTCTATCAGCCTTCAGATGAGAGATATTGGGAGTATGATTGTTCCTTCTGGGAAAAGCTTAAAGGTTACAGGAAGCCCAGAGGGGTGGGTCTGGAGTCTACAGTCATGCACAGAGATGAGGCTATGGAAAGGATGACCGTGGAGAGCCTCTGGTGGCCTGTGACACATGATGGGATCTCTCCTGGGGTCAGAGGTGAGAAGCAACTCCTCACCTGTTTCCTCCAGGCCTAAGGCCATGTGATGGTGTCTTATTTGCTAAAAGCCCTGGGGACTTCAGTGAACAAAACACAGCATTGTCCCTATCACCAGGTCCTCTTGAAGCTACTTCCTGTAAAATCATATCTGATTACAGAGAAGCCACAATGTCAACATTTCCAGTGCCAACAGAGGAGAGGAGAAGACAGAAGAGGAGAGGACAGGACAGGAGAGGTTTGTCTATTTGAAAGTCTTGAGAGCTCACTGAAGGCAAGAGCCAAGGGCCTCATGCTGTGGACCCCTGTAAGCTCAGGCTAAACCTCTCCTAGGTATCTCTTTCTTCACCTGGAGTCTCCTTGGCCCCAGACAGCTGTGAGGAGGAACAAGTTTGTAGATGGCCCCGAAGAGCTGCTCATAGGAAGGCTGGAAGGGAGCTGTCCCTCTGCAGAACCTTGCCTAGGAGGCAGGGATGCCTGAAATGACCCCTCCTCAGCTGTGATCCCACTAGCTCCGATTCGGGCACCTTTGCTTCTTCCCCAAAGCAAGTCTGCGGTGACCCTGCTCCAGAGGCTCCATGCCACTCTTATGGCATTTCCAGAATCTGGGAGATGCTGGAAGGCTTTCCATATCCCCCCAGCCTGAGCTCCAGATTGGGGCAGAGACTCTGGGTCCCCCATTCTGTCTTTGCTGGACATTCTTTGCAGGCCTCAGTAATGTTGGTGTTGACCTTGGTGGTCTGTGGAGTGTCCCAGCACAGGACAGCCGCAGTGTAGAGATCAGAGCTTGGCAGGTCTCATCTTGCCTTTAGCCCTGGCCAACTGCTTCCTCCAGGATCAAGGCTGTTCTTTCACCAGAAAAGCAAGAAAAGCACGTGGTGGTGTCTCCTGGTCCTGCTTCCAGAATGCAAACCCCTCATCACCTCCCCATCCTGGCCCTGTACATTCTCCCCGAACCCAAAATGTTGGTTCCTTGCTCTTCCCAGGAAGCTCCCCTGCCATACTTCCTCCTAGCTGCCCCATCACCTCTAAGTCCAAGCTCCCAAAGCTGCTAGTGTCATCTGTTTGCAGAGGGGATGCAGAGAAGAGCTGGCCACAAATCCCCTGGGAGAACAGCTCCCTTTCAAGCTGGTGTGAAAGGCAAAACAGACAGCCTAGCCAGGTCTAGTGGGGACAGAGGCAGTGAACTCCCTCCAGACTCCTGTCTCATTCTACCTGGAGTGACAATAAAGATCCCAGATTCTTCCAGAAGGTCCCCTGCCATTTGGAGACTGTAGCATTCTGGGCACACAGTAGTGCCCCTGGACATTGGTGGTGGTCTGCTTTGAGACAGTTTATTACACAGATCTGTGAGGTACTGCTACTGTCAGGAAAACCTCAGATTGTTCTGGAAATGTTCTGTCTTTGGAGGTATGGAAGCCCATGGGTTTTGCATACAGTTGGCTTGTATGCAAACATCACCTGTGCCTCTCTACATAGCTGGGTGCCCCTCTAAGCGTACTGTCCCATGCATAACAGAGCTGGCCTCCTGGGGCTCCTCTCCTAGCTGTGTGCTGGGGCCAGGACTCAGATTAAACTCCCCTGCCAAGAAGGGCTGGGAAGGAGACACAATGTGACTGCTTTGGGAGCCTTAGGAAAAATGCTCACTGGAGCCAGGAATGGTGGTTCAAGCACTTGGGAGGCAGAGGCAGGTGTCCGTGAGTTCGAGGCCAGCCTGGACTACAGAGTGAGTTACAGGGTGGCCAGAGCTACATAGAGAAACCCTGTCTCAAATTAAGAAAGAAAAGAAAAATGTTCATTGAAGCCATGGTGGCATTATTGGGGTCCTGTCCCTTGCTCTACTTGAGACCTTTTATCCTCTTAGTGTTTTATAATTTTATAGCAGGTACAATTGGGCACTTACTCGATGGCCAAGGGAACTATAATTTGAACTTTTCCATGGGAAAAGAAATGACTACATCTCAGATGCCAGGAGCCTACCAGGAGGATAAGAAGCTGGGAAGAGACCAGGTTGCTTTGGGAAGTCCCCCACCCCGACCCCACCACACCCCAAACTGTACAGCAGGCCCTGTGAGAATTAGGGCCTAAAACAGAATTCCTCACTATGATCTGAAGGCTTTGTCATCATTTGATGTGGGGCTGCAGTGCTGCCTTCTTACAGGTGTTTTTTTTTTCCTCACAGTGTCTCTGTAGGTCTGGGTCGATCTCAGCTCACAGCGTAGCTGAAAATGACCTTGAAATTCTGATCCTTCTGCCTCTACCTTCTGAGTGCTGGGATTGCTGGAGCACTTTGCCACATCTGGTTCATGGTATGCTGTAGACCAAGTCCAGGGTCTTTTGGATATCAGACAAGCATTCTTCCCCCTGAGCTACACTTCCTGCCCCTCCCAAGTACTTTCTGACTATGCAGAGGACTCTGTGCCTAGGATGCTCTCAGCTGCTGACCAAGGCAGGAAGGGGTATGAGATACCCAGCGAGGCTCTTGAATAGCGTAAGCGCTCCTCGAATGCTTGTTGCTGATAACAACCCAGTGCATCATCTTCAGAGAGTCGCAGGAGACTGTCAGAAGTGGAGGTGTCAGGCTCAGGCAGACCCTCCACACCAGAGACTAGCTGACGCCCTATCCAGCCCTGTTCCTGCCCTGGCCACTGAACATAGCTTCCCGAATACTCAGGGCTTCACAAGGGTCACGTTGGAAGCCTGCCTACCTGGTAAGCCTTGAGCTCAGAGGCCAGGTGTGGGTTCAGTATATGCAGAATGAGTGGTAAGAAGACTGTATTTTTCCATCTTGTTTAAGGGTCTGGGAGTGGAACCCAGGGGTTACAGATCCTAGATAAAAGCTTTATCACTGAGCTGCCACCCCAGTCCAGATCAAATCACCACCCACCCAGGGCAGTCACAGAGCTGGGAAAAGCTGCAGCCCTTCTGTCACCCTCCCCTTCCCCTGTGCACTGCTGTGGCCGGCCCACGTGAGCAACAGTGGCCTCCGTTCCATGGCTGCAGGTGGATGAGGGTAAACTTCGCAGTTGGGGATGCTGCAGGGACGGCAGCCTCAGCTGTTCTAGGAGGGACGCCCAAGCCTTCCTTTGAATTTCAATCCAGGTGAGAGGACAGGCCTTCCAGGAGGAAAGGGTGAGGAAGCACGCATCATCAGAGATGGAGATGGAGTCAGAGGTCCACGTGTTTCTAGTTCCCCACCACGGGAAACACTGCAGCCCAAGGACTTCACTGTGGGCTGCCTTAGTCTATCATGTTCCCGTGTTTGTTCCCCCACTGTTTCTCCACGAGACACTTAACTCTGGGGCTAAAAATGAGGTGAAGAGTAATGAGAAAACCAGACTTGCAAGAGGAGACCCAAAGGAAATGTGGATGGCTCAGTAAGTGAGCTGAAGAAGAGGCTGGTGGGACGGCAGGGCTCCTGACAGAAAGAAGTAAGCCTGAAAAAGTCCTTGGAGGTGGTGCAGAGCAGAGAGCTGGAAGGATAAGCACAGGGAGGAGGCTCCAGGCTGGAAGGGTGTGGGGCTGACCCCTGAAGGAGGGCCAGGTAAGTGGATCCAGAGCACATCCCACTAAGGAGGACACGTCCCTCTGGGGCCTCACTTTTTTGCTCCTCCCAGCCCTCCCTACAACTTTGTTCCTAGACACAGGCATTTCTTAGTCCCCCTTCATTGGGCCTCAGTCTCCCCATCACCCAGAGTCAGTATGGGCCTAGACCAAAGTGTCCTTTTTGGAAAGTCACCCCAGCCAAGCTCTTCCCCTTGTGCCACTGCCCCATAGATCCCTTCTCCTCGACCTCCCCCGCCTCATCTTAGTACCTTTCTCAGTTTCTCTGTCTCCTCCAATGAATCAGGAGCATCAAATACACATGATTAGTGACTGGCTGCCTAGCGCACAGCATCTCTTCTGGAACAGAGTAAGTGCCTAATAGCAGTAGAGCGAATGGATGAAGCATTGAGACAATGATGTCTACTAACTGAAGCCAGATATTAGTGTAGGATGAGGAAGACCAAGAGAGTCACAGTGGCCTACACCTATAACCCTAGCACTTGAGAAGTAGAGGCAGGAGGATCAAGAGTTCAAGGTCAGCCTCAGCTACATTTCAATTCTAAGTTAGCTTTCTGGGCTATTTGAGACCATTTAAGGGGGTGGGAAGAGAGAGAGCAGAGGAAAGAGACAATGTATAATAAAAAGACTGAAGCCAGTGTTGGGTGGTGGTGGCAAACACCTTTAATCCTAGCACTTGGGAGGCAAAGGCAGAAAAATCTGTGAATTTCAGGGCTGCCTGGTCTACAGAGGGAGTTCCCTGTCTCCAAAACAAAATAAACAAACAAATAAAAAATTCTGAAGGCAGCAAGATGGCTCAGTAGATAAAGCTACCCACCACCAACCCTGATGACCTGAGTATGATATTTCAGAATACGGTAGAAGGTGAGAGCCGAACTCCTAGAGGTTGTCCCTGGATCTTCTCATGTGTGCCATACGTGGCACACTTGTTCACACAGAAAACACAAATAAACAAAATGTAATAAAAAAAAATGGAAAGGTTTTGGGGCTGGCGAGATGGCTAAGTATTTAAGCGGTTAAATGAATGCTTTTGCAAAGGATCCAGGTTCAGCTCCCAGCACCCGCATGGAGGCTCCCTACCATGTGCAATTGCAGTTCCAGGGAATCCAACAGCCTCTTCTGGCCTCTTTGGTCCCCAGACACACACATGTTGCACAGACATACTTACATGTAGCTACTCACACGTACACATAAAATAAAAGAAGCAAAATCTTCAGCACAAATCAGACTTGAAGGGTTGTGGGGAAAAGGAGGACACAAAGGTGGGTAGGAAGGAAGGAAGGAAGGGGGACAGAAGTTGTAGGAGGAGTGAATATGGTCAGAACTCATTGAAAGAAATTCTAAAAGAACTAAAACAAACAAACAAACAAATAAGCCAGGTGGTGGTGGTGATGACACATGCTTTTAATCCTAGCACTTGGGATGCAGAGGCAGATCTTTGTGAGTTTAAAGCCAGCCTAGGCCACAGAGTTAGTTCTGGGACACCCACAGCTACACAGAGAAACCTGGTCTCCAAATCAAACAAACAATATATAGAAGTAGTTTTTAAAACCCAGAACCTGAATACAAGTCACTGGATTATCAGAAGCTACGGCATGTTAATGATTCTATGCCCGAGAGGCTGCAGAACTGAGAAACCTGCTCATTAGTGCTCTCATCCTGGTCCAGAGTCTGGCAACATAGCCCCAGCTAACCTCAAACTCAAAATTCTCCTTCTTTAGCCTTCCAAATGCTGGGAACACAGTGTGCATTGCCAGTCCTGGCTCAGAGCCACAATCCCCATGCCTCTCTCCGGTACTGGTTAGGCCCAGTAGAGGTGACCTGCTTGTAGGGGAGATGTGCCCAGGAGATGAGCCAGGGGTAAAACAGGAGGACATCTAGCACAGAGGCAAGGGGAGATGGATGCATGTAACTCCAGTTCATCTTGGAGAGATACGGGGCTCTCCAGGGAAGACTGGCCCAAGAGAGGTACATTAAGGGCTCAAGGCGTAAGGGCCCTGATCAGTCTGTACTCTCTGCTGAACTGCTGGATCTAGGATCAGACTAGGCTAGCCCCATTCCAAGTGGGAGTGTAGAACACATCCATGTGTTAGACTTGGTAGAGTCCACAAAGAGAAGCCTTCTTGGATCTGTGGCTTCCCTTCTTCCCTCTCCTGCAACCTTGAAGACAGCTCCAGCAGGGGAAGGATGTAGAAGCCAAGAGGCAGCTAAGCCAGCCAGGCCAGTCCCCAGAGACTGCCCACCACTGATGTTCCTTAAAGGAATGCAATAAACAAGGAAGCCTGTTCCACTGGGCCAGAAGTGGGAGACTGGAAGGAGCTGACAGCCATTTTATCCTCCATTTTTACCACTTTATCCCAAAGGTCTGAGCAGCTGGAGAAAAGCCAAGTCTGTTTTCCCAAACCAGAGGCTTTTCAGCTTCAGGCTAAGATCTTTGTCCCAGCTCTATACTCCATTAGTGACTCTCTCTAGTAGCTTTCCTCTGGGCCACTCCTCTGTAAATGTCATCTTTCCAAAGAAGGCTTATTTTTCTCAATCTTAAACTCTAATCCAGCTCATTACTGGACACTCTAGTTGCTGAGAAAGACATATGGACTGGAATGACCTTAAAAGCCAGGCACACAGCTGTAATCCCAACACTGAAGAAGCAGGAGGATAGACATAAGTTCAAGGCCAGCTTGGTCTGCAAAGCAAGCTCTGGATCAGTCAGAGCTACACAGTAAGACCCTGTCTCTAAGAACCAAACAAAAAGAAGGGTACCTGAGTTCTGCTAAATGGAGGACATCACCTAGGAAACAGGGACATCTCATAAATGTCCACTCATCACTTCCTTTCCCTTTCAGGACAGAATACCATTCTATCAGATGTAGGGAACCATTTTGTTGGCCAGTTCATTGACTAAGGTGTCAGAGAGGCACCTGCACGGCATGTCACTGCCACCTCTCGTCCATTTTCCACATGGGACCTCTAGCAGCTCTCCACAGCCACTGGAATCCTCTTTCTCTCCTCGCCTCGTAAGTCCTAGTCCCCTCTATCCTCTGCAGAGAACCTCCTTTACTTTCTAGAAAGGATCAAAAAGCCAGTGGTAGGATTTTATGTCCCGTGTCACAGCTACAAACTCCCCTCCGTGTCCTTCCCCTGCTCCCTCTCCCTCGACACGGTCTAGAGCCTCTCTGTACTCCTAGATTTCTTCTTTCCTGCCTTCTCCTCCTCTCACTTTTTCATGCTCACATTCTCCCTGCACATCAGATTTCTATTTCTAACCCACATTACTATCCAGGATCCATCCTTGCCTCTAACTTTCTCCAGAAAGTCCCACATTTCACCTCTGACCATTTCCTCAACCAACACAATCCTGCCCTGCTCTCAGCACACCACCGACGTTAGTTTCGTACAGATTGCTTCACCCCCTCTTGTTGCCAAAGCACGTCTCCATCTTTTACATTGTTATTACATGCATTTAAATATTATGATTAGTGTGCACACATCCACAGGCTGTGGGTGGGCTCGTGTGCTATGGCATACATGTAGAGGTCAGATACGACTTTCAGGAGTGGGTTTTCTCTTTCCACCTTTACGTGAGCTCCAGGGATGGAATTCGGTTACCAGGGTCACATGGCATGTGCCTTTGCTCACCGAGCCATCCCACCAGCCCCAACATTTCTGTCTTTTGTTAATTGCTTAGGACGCATTGGGCTAGGGGTCAGACCCTCCTGTAGCATCCTTCCTTCCCTTGTTCTCCATCCACGATTTTCTTCTACTTCCGCAGACTGTTGCCAACCTCCCTCAAGGTTCTTCTTCCTCCTCTGGACATACTAACATCAGTGTTCCAGGGTCAAATTTCAAGCCTTGTTTTCACCACCCTCTTTCCTGATCACTTAGCCACCCTCAGGTCACTTGTATTCACACACACACACACACACACACACACACACACACACACACACACACACACA
>NW_026596443.1:3502324-3559528 GCF_907164565.1 Psammomys obesus | reverse complement strand
ACACACACACACACACACACACACACACACACACACACACACACACATTATATCTAAAAATATTTATTTCATTTTTTATGCATGAGGGTTTTGCCTGCATGTGTGTATGTACACCACCTCTGGGAGATTAGAATAAGGCTTCTGAATCCCCTGGAACGAAGGTACAGATGGTTGTGAACCACCATGTGTGAGCAGAACCTAGGTCCTCATGCAAAAGCAGCAAGTGTTTTTAACCTCTGAGCCATGACCCCAGCCCCAGGTCACTTGTATTCCAATTTCCAGTGCCTTCAAAACTCTGTCTCTCGGCCATACACCACTACAGACCCGAACCTTGTATTTAACTATCTAGTGACCTTCTTGGTCTATGTACCCCTACATATCTCAAAACGTGGACTCATCAACTATTGCCTCTCCTACCTATTATGTGCCCCACATTGGTGAGGGGTCCTTCTATACACCCAGTGCTGGCCTCTGCTGAAAAGGAGGGAAGAAATGGGGTTCACATGAGTCTCTCTGTATTCATTTTTCCCTTCTGCCCAACCAGTGGCCCAAAGGCAGAAGGTTGTCAAATCATCCTATTTCATACCAGAGCCATTTATTTCTTCATCTACATGTTTTCCACCTCTCTTAGTCCAGGCCATATCTCTTCTCACAAGGTTAGGGTGACTACCTCATCCCCAGTTTTAACAACTTCCTTCAGGGTGCTGCAGCCACGAGGCCTTTCTGGGGCACATACTTTTCAGGTCACCTCTTTGCCTAAACATGCCAAAGGCTCCCCAGCACCCTCAGGATCAGATTTGGCCGCCAGGCTCCTCCTCTCCTGGCTGCTGATCAGTGCCCTCTTGCTTGGAGCCTGCCTGTCCTTCCTCCCTTCACCAACAATTCCCCAGCTCTGCTCTGCCCTCAGCTTGGAGGCAGTAGAAGCCCTACCTTTGCAGGACTGTTCCCACCCTTTCTGAAGCTCTTCCCTTTTCTTCCTGGTGAGATCTGGCTGGCAAGGAGAGGGGGTCAGTTTAGACCTGTCATTCTGAGTAGTACTTTGGAATATGATACAAGGTAACAGCTTCACTGTTTCTTTTCCAGCAGATGTTTAACACCTGAAGCACTTTTATGAAATGGGGCAGACAACTATAAGTTGAGTTATTCACTAAAACAGAAAAATATCATTGAATAACTTAATCCATAGAAAAAATAAAATTTGGGGGTTGAAGACATAGATGGCTCAGTGGTTGAGAGTTCAGTTCAGTTCAGTTCCCAGTACTCACATGAGGCAGCGAGTTCACAACTGTTTGTAACTCCAGGTCCAGGGTATCTACATTTAGAGGCTCCTGAACTCATGTGTGCAGACACACATATACATAATTAAAAATAATAAATATAAATCTAAAGACTAAAGCCTGCTAGGTATGGTAGTACACGCTTGTAAACTCAGTACTTAAAAGGCAGGAGGACCACAAATCGGGGGCTAGCCTGGACCACACTGAGTGACCCTGTCTTAAAAAATGAGAGTTGGGGTGCTGGGCACAGTGGTGCACGCCTATAATCCCAATACTTGGGGAGTCAGAGGCAGGTGGATCTCTTTGAGTTTGAGGCCAGCCTGGTCTACAAAGCAAATCCAGTATAGCCAAGGCTACACAGAGAAATCTTGCCTCCAAATAAATAAATAAATAAATAAATAAATAAATAAATAAATAAATGAAGTGGGAGCTGGAGTTGGTGTAAACATAAAGTCAATATGCTTTTACCTTCCAGGTAATCTCCATGGGAGGGGGGTGGTCTTTGTTGGCCACATGGGCAAGAGAACAGCTGTGCACAGATGTACATCTGTGCCCTCCTTGCCTTTGGAAGTGATGGTAACAGAGCAGCTTAAGAGAGACCAGGAGTGATGAGGTGTGGGCTTGGGTGGCTGGGCTCTTAGAACATGAAATCTGCTGGCACATTCTGCCAAAGGGGCTGGGGACCCTCGGCTGCTTGAAGCTTGAAGAGTAGGATTTCACACCAGGGACTGTTGAGTCGGGGAGGTGCCCTGGCTTGGAGAAGCAATTCTGCTGGAGGCATCAGAAGAAAAGGCAAATGGGAGCCGGTGCTCTTCTCCTGGCCATCCTCCTTCCACAGAGCCTATGTGCTTTAGAGCTAGTGGGAGGGCTCAAGGTGAGGTATTGCCTATGGCTGGTCGGGCAATGTCTTGAGTCAGCCATTCTGGTTTCCATTTGGGAATCGTGAAAGGGCTACATCCTGGGCCCGAAGTCTGTGTGGCAAACTCTATGCCCGTGGAGGGGCAGCTCCATTGTTTTGCCAACTGGTCCGGTGACTCACACTGGGAAGCTTGTAGCAAGCCCCATTTTTGGAGAAACAAGCAAGTCTCTTTGCAGAGACAAACAAACCACTTTAGCACTCTGCTCTGGAAAAAGCTTGCCTGCTACTTTCTGCCTTTCCATTTTGCTCTGACTGAGATGAAAAGCGGAACAAGCTTTGAAAACATTGTAAAGATTTACTTAAAAGTAAGCTATTTGTCTCAGAGTGCTGAATCCCTCTTAGTCCTGGGGGACGGCAGGAGGAACAGGCTGTCCTCTTGCTGCCTGGAGCTGTTTGAGCAGGGCCCTGGCTCCTGCCCAGCCACCTTCCTGACTTTTCTAAACAAAGAATCTACAATGGCCTAATTGGGACCGGCTCCACAGACGATCTACCTCTGCATGTGTTTTAATGCTATCCTTTTACTATCTTGGAAGTCTTAATTCTTTTCCCCGTTTGCTTTTCTGCTTTGTCTTATTGTAGTGTCTCACCATGTAGCCAAAGCCAACCTCAAACTTGAGCTCCTCCTGCCTCCACTTGAAAGTCTCAGTTCTGAACAAGCCTCATTTTGCATTGGGTCCTGCAAATACTGTAACCAGTCTTAAGCCTGAATGGGGGGAGGGAAAGAATTAAAAGGACAGCAGTGATCACCACCTTCCTAGCGTGCCATCTTAGGGAATGGCGTGCTCCAGCCACACATGGGAATCAGCCTTGACCTCCCTTCTCAGAATGGTCCCTTCATATATTCACTCCCTCACTATTCCCACTGCCATGCTGCTGTAGGGACCACTGTCATTTCTCACCTCCACCTGGCCTCCCTGCCTCCTCTATTCCTTCCTTCTGAGCCATCCAAACACAGTAGCCAGAGCAATGGCTGCAAAGCCGAATCTGCTCCACCCACCCATGTTCTCAGGATGAAGTCCAGACTTTCCCGCTGGGCACACAGGTCCTTTGTGACCTGGCCTGTGACTACCTTGCATCTACTCTGCCACTCAGGTCAAAGTGGAGAACAAGGGCAGCAGAGGCTCTTCAGTCTTGCTGTCTACTTAAGTTTGGTTTATTTTTTGAAGACAGAATCTCACAGCAAAACCTTGACTGTCCTGGAGCTCATTGTGGAGACCAGGTTGCCTTGAATTGGTAGTGATCCTCCCCTCTCTGCCTCCAGAGCACCAGGATTACAGACAAGCACCATGTTACCCAATATAAGATAGAGAAAACAATGACCAAAATAGAAATTGAATTAATTAATAAAAAGGAAAAAAAGACAGGGAAAATAAAGTGTGAAGAATCATTATCATACCCAAACAATTAATAATAGCAATTCCCCTTGCGGTTCTACCCACACTAAACCAATGGGCTTCCACCCTTAGCCGTGGCACACACCCCTGCTATGAAGTCAAGACTAAGGGAACAAAGAGCACCAGGCAGTCCAAGGGGCGTTAGAGTCAAGGACACTAAGTGGCCTCAACACAGTGTGGATGCTCAGGAGGAATGGGAACTGGAATGAAGGGCCAGTGGTAACCTCCTTAGGAAGGCCATTTAGAAACAGAGTCAAGGGAGGTGCTGGACTGTTGGCCCGGCCACCATGCCCATCCCGCATACACCCTCCTAACAGCAACAGTCAGATCCGTGAGTATTTTGGTTTTTGATTTTGGTGGCTGTTGATGTCTGCTTTGTTTTTTTAGCTGTGGAAGCTGCTTAGAGAATGGAGTTGAAGCTAGGAGAAACTAAGAAACAGGCCCCTCATACACTACTGCAGAGTAGTGTTATGACAGGAAGATCCCAGACCAAGGATGAACACTGAGCACCTAGAGAGAAAGTGCACACCACAGGCATTTCTGAGGTACGACTCTTAAGATGCAATAAAGTGGGAGACTCCTATCCCTAGAAACTGGAAATTCACAGTGAGGTGTCTGTCACACCGACTAGATGTGTCAGACAGTAACCATCAATAAGGATGTGGAGAAGCTGAAATGCTCACATCCTGCCAACAAGAATATATGGTGTGGCCAGGCGCAGCGGCACAGGCCTTTAATCCCAGCACTCAGGAGGCAAAGGCAGGCAGTGTACTCCTTTAATCCAGCACTTAAAGAGGCAGAGACAGGCAGATCTCTGTGAGTTCTGGTCTACAGAGTGAGTTTCAATACAGCCAGGGAGACACAGGGAGAAACCCTGTCTTGAAAAAAAATATATTGTGCTGCCATATTGGAAAGCACCATGGAGCTTAGAAAACCAAACACAAAGTTGTCACAGAATCAGCAATTCCATTCCAAGACAACTAGAAGAGTCCACAGGAAAACTTACATGCAAATGCCCAGAACAGCATCATTTGTAACAGCTTCAAAGTGGATCCGACCTAACTGATGAATGGGCAAACAAAATGTGGGTTAGCCACAGATGGAAAATATTTAGCCTTAAAAAAGAACAAAGTACCATTCTAAATTACGGAAGCTTAAAAACACATAATTTAAAGAAACCAGACTTCCAAAGACTGCATATGGTATGATCCCACTTACACAAAGTGTCCAAAACAACAAAGCCAAAGAGGGCAGAAATGGATTTGTTTTCCAGGGACTGGGGAAGGGGTAATAAGAAGTGATTGGTTGTGGATACAGGGCACATGTGCTATAATTCAGAGGTCAGAGGTCAGATGACAACCTATGACAGTCCATGTGTGTTCCAGGGATAAAATTCAGGTCACCAGAGCTGGATATGGTGACACACATCTTTAATCCCAGCACTCCAGGAGGCAGAGGCAGATGGATGGATCTCTGTGAGTTCAAGGCCAAGCGACTCTACAAAGCAAGTCCAGGAGAGCCAAGACTACACAAAGAAACCCTGTCCCCCCCAAAATTTTTTTTCAAGTCATCAGTCTTGGCAGTATGTACCTTTATGAGCTGAGCTATCTTGCCATCTTGCTAAAGGGTTTGGAGGGTATCCAAAAATGGTCTGATGGCTCAGAGGTTAAGATCACTGACTGCTCTTCCAGAGGTCCTGAGTTCAATTTCCAGCAACCGCATGGTAACTCATAACCATCTATAATGAGATCTGGTGCCCTCTTCTGTGTGCAGGCATACATGCAGACAGAACACTGTATACACAGTAAATAAATAAACCTTTAAAAATAGTTCAGAATTAGGTAGTATTGTTGATAGCATAAATTTGTGAATATAGTAAAAAGAAAAAAAAGGCCACTGAATTGCAGCCCCTTTGGAGGCTCTGGAGACTGAGACTAGGAACGGGTGAGGCAGTGCCGCTGTGCTACAGCCCCAGCCCTGAACTATATACCTCGGAACGGGGAATCTCATAGTGTATGATTTAAAGACAACTGAAAGCAATTTGGGCCTTAAATATATACAAATAATAGAAAAAATATAGCAAAGAAAAACAAAACTTTTTTTGTTTGTTTTTGAGACAGGGTTTCTCTGTGTAATAGCTGATTGTCCTAGACTCACTTTGTAGACTAGGCCAACTTTGAGCTCACGAAGAGCTCAAAGGGTTATTTTGTGTAGCCTTGGCTGTCCTAGAACTATGTAGATTAGGCTGGCCTCCAACTCACAGACCTGCCTCTGCCTCCTCTAGTGCTGGGATTATAGGCGTATGACACAATGCCCGGCTTCAAATATTACCTTTTCAGCATGTAATATAATTAAATAATATTTAATCAACACTAATCTATTATATGAGTATATAGCTATGCAGGGGAGTGGTTTGAATGGAAAATGTCTCCTATTGGCTCTAGCATTTGAATACTTAGTCCTCAGCTGGTGTCACTAGGTAAAGTAGTTATGAGGAAGTACAACTGTGCTAGAGCAAGTCCATCTCCCGGGGGTGGGGCTTTGAGAGGTTAAACTCTTACCCTACTTGCAGTTCACTCTCTCTGCTTCCTGCTTCAGTTAAAGATGTGATCTCTTCACAAATGCAAATGAGTAAATGCACCCTCCATTCTAGTGGAGGGACGGGTTGGTTGTTTTGTTTGTTTGTTCTTCTGTTGAGTTATACACAATTTGAGTCAGCAATATGGCTTAGTAGGTAACGGTGCTGGCCATGCAAGGCTAATGACCTGGGCTAGATTGTTGGAACCCACATAAAAGTGGAAGGAGAAAAAGGACCCCACAAAATGTGCACACACATCACATGCACACATGTACACAGATAATAGTGAAATTATTCTTGGTTTTTCTTTTTAAGTTATTCATGATTTGCTTCAAGTTAAGGACAAAGGAAAGAATTCAGACCTGTAGTTAGAATTTTGGTTTCTTTAAACTGGTTTCTTTAAAAACCCAGTTATGTTATGTGAATGTTTTTTATTTAATCCCAGGTGTGGCATATGGGGCTGATTCAGAGTGTCCACAGCGCTAACTATGATTTGTCCCCTGCTCTAGGAGGGGGGTGATTTTTTTTTTTTTTTTTTTTGCCAGCTGCAGATAGTTTAATTCTGGGGACTCTTGAGAGGGTATAAACTTGAGAGATGAGAGAGGGCCAGCAGCAGCTGTTAGTCCCCTGCTGCTGGGTCCTGCTGCTGTTTTTGCTATTGCTGGATTACCGGTTGTGGGATTGCTGGTTGCTGGTATTCTGAACATGAAGACTAGACTTGCTCCAAGGAACTCAAGGCCTAATCAGCAGTCTATTCCCCCCTTCCCCTCTAACCTTCTTTCTAGCATATCTAGTGTTGGGGGGTTGGGAAGGAGTGGGGTGGAGAAGAGTGGTGGATATAGGAACCCTGTAAAGTAGCCAAAAAAATCTGGCTACACAGCCTTTTCCTGGGCACCAGATGTGTGACCTCAGGAAGGCTCAGTTTCTTCATCTGTTAGGCAGGTTAAAGGTCATCTGCCTTACCAGGCACACAGGTGGCTCACATGAATGACATATGTGGAGCCTGTAAAGCTTGACACAGACAGGAAGTATTAGACTCATAATCATAGTGGCTGAATGAATTTGGCCATTTATGCGGTTCCTAAGATAGCAGCCAGCCACTCCATATGGGCTTGCAGGTGGGCAATGCTTCTCTGTGGTTTTCATGAAGAGAAGTTACTTTGCCTCCCTTGGTGTTGTGTGCATTTGGCATAGTACTTGAGCATGTGTTTTGGGCATAGCCTCCTACAGAAGCAAGAGGATGGACTAGTTACTCCCCTTCTTGACTTCCTCTCTAGACTTGAAACTTTCCAAGCTGGAGCTTTGATTGCCTTTTGGTTTGGTTGTGCTTGTGTTGTTGCTGGTAGGTTTTTGTTTTGCTCTGGAGTACCTGGGATCAAACCAGGGCTTCTTGTACCAGAGGAAGCACTACAGCAACAATGCCTCACTCTGCCCCTGGCTGTTTTTAAATAGCAGTGTCTTCCTTCCAAGACAGAGAGAGGGAAACTTGGTGCAGCTGCTCTATCCGTGGTACACCCACTCCGGCATATCCCAAGGGGCTGAGAAAGAGGAAAAGTGCTCTGCTTGGCAGATGATCCAACATCAGGAACTTGATCCTCTGAAAAATAACGTTTGTGGCCTCATGTTTCCCCAGGCTACAGGGCGTCTGCCCTGCAAGCTGCCCATCAGTCCTGGTCTCCAGCACCCAGGAAGTCTTTACTCTCCTCTGGGAGCTTTGTTCCGTCGGAGACTCAGCTGGGAGAACAGTGTGTTAATGGTTCTATTTATCATCTGGTTTGGCTGGCTTCATCTCTGGAGATGGGTGCCAGAGGCCAAGGGAAGGAGCTTGTGCTGAGGCTCTGGGGCCTTGGAAAGTGTATTTATTGGAAACCATGGAAATGTCCAAATATAGGCAAGTGGTTCAATACTGCCATACAATGAGCTGTGATGACATCCACTGAAAATGACGTTTAGAAAGAATTTTTAATGAAATGAGAAAATGACTAATATGATAAGCAAGAAAAAAACCAGGAGAGAAAATTTAGTGGAATGTATACGTGCATAGAATGATCTCAGGCACAAATGGGAAAGCATACAAAAAAGTCTGTGCTCAAAGGAGGGAGAGATTTTAAATCGGGGAGAGGGAGCATGAGATGCACGTGACACAAAAGCAGGAGGAGGACTATTGGGGGAGTTAGGGTCCTCCTCTCCACAAGAGGGAGGGGGACAGTGGTGGGGAAGAATTAATAAGAACAAAATAAAGGATGAATAGGCCCAAAATGCCATAATGAAACACAGTATACATATGCTAACTTTAAAAAGTAAAAGAAAGACAGAGGAAAGTACACCCTTCCTAAAATAAATTGTAAATTATATATATATATATATATATATATATATATATATATATATATATATGACCCTGTCTCAAATATACACACTACCACCACCACCTGCCATAAGTTATATTTTAAAGAAACCCAACCAAAGAACACTGCTCTTTTTATTGTTTTGTTTTGTTGAGACTGTCTTAGCTAGCCTGGAATTATTTATGTAGACCAAACTGGCCTCTAACTCACACAGATTAGCCTGCCTCTGGTGGGGCATAACTTTAGACCCAGCACTCAGGAAGCAGAAGCGGAAAGATTTCTAAGTTCCAGAGTAGCCAGGACTACAGAGTAAAATCCTATTGTTAAAAAAAAACAAAAAAACAAAAAAACAAGCAAAACCTAAAACAAAGTAACAAAAAAGATGTGTGTCACCATGCCTGGCTCACACTGCTCTCTAAAAGCCCCTTGACCATTGAAACAGTTGCATCTTCATTATTTAACCAATACTTTTCTGGTGATTTTGAGATTAAGTTAAGCCTAAGTGCAGCAGAGGACAGGGGTGTGTTACGGTTCAGTGGCAGAAACAGAAATGCTCCCATTGGAATAGATTGGGTGATCCATTTTAAGAAAACTTGGTATAAGCAAAATAGCCTAATGCCAGCTTTTGCCAGGTGAAATTCTAACAGGAAATATCAACCATTAATTCCTCAAGGCATCCATTACATATAATGAGTCAATTTTTTAATGAGAGCTATAGTTGAAATGGGCTTTCTAAACTCATGTGTTAAAAATTTAATCCCCAATCTGCTGGTGTTGGAAGGTGGGGTCACATGAGCCATACTGGGTCTTGAAGATACTCAGTAGATTAATGCTGCTGCTGCTGTGGCAGTGCCTTCCTTAGGTAAAGTTCATGCCCTCTTCTATGCCTGCTAAGTCCCTTTCTCCATTCCTTTCTTGCCCTCCTGCTTTCTACCTTGCTATGACACAGCAAAAAGGCCCTGCTTAGTGAAACTCCCCTGTCATAAATGAAAGAAAGAAAGAAAGAAAGAAAGAAAGGAAGGAAGGAAGGAAGGAAGGAAGGAAGGAAGGAAGGAAGGAAGGAAGGAAGGAAGGAAAGTCTCTGAAGAGTGTAGCTCAATTCACAACTTTTGCAGATTCAGTCAGACTTTTATAAGACTAGCATTTGACTAGCATCTGGGGTGGGCAAGATGGAGCAGTGGGTAAGAGGACCTGCTACCAAGATTCACAATCTGAGTTTGAGCCTCAAGACCACGTGGTAGAAGGAGAGAACCAACTTCTGCAAGTTGTCCTCTTCCCTCCACCAGTGTTCTGTAGCATCTACAAGCCCACCCTAATAAGTAAAATAAGATAGAAATGGTGTTTACACACTTTCCTTGTCTTCATCTTCCTCATCAGGCTTGTACAACAAACACTTCTACCCTTGGAGCCTGGTGACCTCATTCTGTTCTGTGGTGGGAAGAGAGAATAGACTCCCCAAAATCGTCCTCTGACTCCCACACAAGTCGTGTGACATGCAAGACTACACTCACATATACAAACACATCATACACATACAATATTACATTCCTAACAATTAAGGAGGGGAAGTAGTCATGGGGGAAGAAGAGGAGAAAAAGGAGGGGAGAGAAGTTTGGAGAGAACAGAAGGGGGCAATGCTGAAAGGATGCGCTGTGTGGACCTGGTGTGTAAGGTGTCGGACACTGGAGGTGTTGCTGAGAATACAGGGTCGGCATACAATCCCAGATGGGAGGGCAGAAAATCTTTCTTCGTTTTGTTGGTTGGTTTTGTTGTTTTGGTTTTTTTGTTTGTTTTAGATAGGTTTCTTTGTGTAGTCTTGGCTCTGGCTGTCCTGAAACTTGTTCTGTACATCAGGGTGGCCTCAAACTCAGAGATTTCGTCTGCTTCTGCATCCCAAGTGCTAAGATTAAAGGCATGTACCACCACTACTTGCCAGAAAATCTTTCTAAAGAAGGCGACAATGAAGTAAGGGCTATAGACCTAGCACCCCACTTAAAATGATGAACTGTCAAAAGCGCTGAGGGAGCATGAGAGGTCTGGCAGCTATGAAGAACCATGCATGGTCTTCAACTGCAGCAAAGGGTGGCAGTGAAGGGGAGTATAAGTGCCCTGAGTGACAGAGGTGCTGGCTCACCAAGGACCTCCTAAGCCACGCTAAGGAGGGTAAATTTGATCACGGAAGCCCTGTTGAGCAACTGAAGGATTTTCTGCAGGAGTGGCAAGATCATGATTTCATCTTATAATAAGACTCTGGCAGCTGGGAGAAGGGTAGGTTACAACGTCAAGAGAAGAGTAACAGAGAGAGCAGTTAGGAGGCCATGGCATGCATCTAGTTGATATGTGATGTGGGTAAAAGTGACAGATGTATAGTAGGGAGAAGGAGCTAAGAGATCATGTAGAAAAGGCAGGATTCCGGCACTAGTAAAGTCTGGAAACTGGGAGAGAGATGAGGGCTGACCAGCCTCCAGGGTTATGTCCTCGGTTCTGGGTTAGATGGTCCTTCTAGTCGCTAAAGTGCAGAATGTAGAGGAAAAGCAGGTTTAGGGGTAAGATGGGGTGTCAATGACTAATTTATTTTTAGACTGGTTGAATTTGAGACACTTGAGGTGTCCAAGAGGCAACTGAATGATCTAGAACCCAAAATAGAGATCTAGGCCACAGATAGAGACTGAGCACAGTGTGGTAGCAGTGTCTGTGGGGCAGAAGGCACCTGAGGAGAGTGATGTGCAGCCATTACAGGGAGCATTGCTTTCCTCAAGAACCCAAAAGGAATAATTAGAGACAAAAACGAACGGGAGGGGGGAGGGGGAGCAAAGGATTGGGAAAACCAGGTGAATGTGGTATGTCTTGGTGCCACAGTAGTGAATGTTTTAAGAACAAGAGACTGGCTGGGCAGTGGTGGTGCACGCCTTTAATCCCAGCAGTCAGGAGGCAGAGGCAGGCAAATCTCTGAGTTTGAGGCCAGCCTGATCTACAGTGCAAATTCCAGGACAGACAGGGTTACACAGAGAAACCCTGTCTCAAAAACAAGCAACAACAACAACAACCAAAAAAAAGAATAAGAGAGTGATTAAATGACATCTCAAATAAACAAGATAAAGATGAAAGCATGGATGATAAAGACCAGCAATGGGAGGTCCTGGGCTGCCCCTTCAAAACTGATGGCGTTGTGGTAGGCAGACGCTGACGGGGCCCCTAGAGGTAATGCTTTTTCTATACCCTGGCTAGGAAGCAAAAGAGCTGAGATGAGACCTGGAGAGAGCGGCAGGAATGTTGAGCATGAAAGGAGGGGGTGCTCTAAATACCAAAGGTCCTTGAGGAGGCAGGAGCTAGTGAAATCCAAAAGTAGCTAGGGGAAAAGATTGCATTTAGATGAGATAAGAGAGAAGAAGTTTGCATTAGGGGTGCTTCGGTTTTCAAGCACCTTCCCTGCTGGCTTTGTGTTTCTCTGTCAAATATGGGCTAGGTCCCCTGTTTAGGGTGAAAAGAGAGATGGTGGAACAACAGGGTTCATAGAGAATGGCTGCAGTTTGAAATAACCTCTCAGGGGAGTGAGAGGTGCATGGAAAGATGTCCTGGGCAGCCTTGAGGGCTCAGCTGAGTTTCTGGGCTTTTAATTCAGAGTCACTGATGTGCACGGCTGTGACTCTGAATTAAAAGATTAAATCTGAGAATTGAGGACAATGTTTAGAATGACCCAAAACCCAGATATAAACTAAAGAGGAAAGTAAGTAAACCAAGAAGAGCCTGAACACTCAGCTAAAAAACCAGTGGACCACACGCTGGACCAGGAAGAAGGGACAAGGAGGCACGCTGTGGAAAACACCTTTCTTCTTCTTCTTCTTCTTCTTCTTCTTCTTCTTCTTCTTCTTCTTCTTCTTCTTCTTCTTCTTCTTCTTCTTCTTCTTCTTCTCTTCTTCTTCTTCTTCTTCTTCTTCTTCTTCTTCTTCTTCTTCTTCTTCTTCTTCTTTTTCCCTTTATTTTATTTTATTTATTTACTTAGAATTTTTTTTTGAGACAGGGTTTCTCTATTACATAGCTCTGGTTGTCCTAGAGCTCCCTATGTAAACTAGGTTGGCCTCAAACTCACAGAGATCCACCTGCTCCTGTCACCATGCCTGGCCAGAAGATATTGGTCAAGTCACCACACTTTGGAAAGCTACCAATTTGGAGAAAGTGTTTGACTCTTACAAGACTGGGTTAGGAAGATACAGGCAGAGTATGTCCAAAGAACAAGCCTGCACACTGGCTGTTCAACTGGAAATGATCACAATGGCTATCTATGAAGCGCCTGTTATTTGCAAAGCATGTTAGACCATCACCATTTTTTTGTATCTCATCTTCACGAAAATTCTTCAAATTAGTAATGTCATCCCTTGAAGTAAGTCAAGTGCCTATGTGTTTCCTATGAATCATAAATTCCACACCTAGATACATACCGAAGAGAAATGAAGTCACGAGTTCGAGAAATACATTCTTAGCATCAACTGGAAACAACTCGCATTCCCATTAACAGGGAGATGGAGTACATAAATCATGGTATGATCATGCAGTGGTACACTGCACAGGATGGGTGTTTAAAAATGCCGTGGACAGGGCTGGAGAAATGGCTCAGTGGTTAAGAGCGCTGTCTGCTCTTCCAAAGGATCCAGGTTCAATTCCCAGCACCCACATGGCAGCTCACAACTGTCTGCAATACCAATTCCAAGGGATCTGACACCTTCACACTAATGCACATAAAATACAAATTAAATAAATTATTTTTTAAAAAAAATGCTGTGAACAGCAGAATGAGGAGGATTTCTGAGTTTGGGGCCAGCCTGCAGAGAAAGTTCCAGGACAGCCAGGGCTATACAGAGTAATCCTGTCTCAAAAAACAAACAAACAACAAATTCTATGGATAACATCACAATTGAACTTTACCAGCAGACCGTGGAGTGAAAGCCTCCAGGTAGAGAACTCTTCCTGTAGACAAAACTAACGTATGGGGTGGGAAGTCGAGATAGGAGTTGCCCTTAGAAAGGAAGCTTGGGTGGTGCTGTAATACTGTCATGCTGATTCAATTTCCTGATCACTCTGGTCAGTCACCCACTTCTGCATGGCTTTTAAGTTCCAGTAAAACACGAATTGGAAAAAGCCTACTTTGTAAAGTACAAATGCAATACAGACAAAATAGAAACAAAAGAAGGTAACGCTTATAAATGTTAAGCACTTGTCTGAGGTCACACAGTTGGTCAGCAGTGAGCAGGGAAGTTGTCAAGTTCCCTAGCTTGGCTTGGAATGATTCTCAGGAGCCATCACTCGGCTGTCAGCTGGGTACTGGGATAGGACCTGTGTGCTTCCCGCTCCCTGGGAATGGTGGCCTTAAGAACAGACAGATGCACGTGAAGTAGAAAGTCTACTGGGCTTTTAAGCATCTCTGGCACTAGCTGTTGTCTGGTGACAGCTTGCACGCCAGATTGCTTGTCCAGAAGTGTTTTCTTCTTTTCTCTACCTCTCCCAGAGAGCACTGAGCATTCTTCTGGTGAGCCAAGCCTTGACCCCTGACCATTGTACGGCCTCCTAAAACTCCCCCTGCTTCAATCCAGCCTATATATGGCTGCCTGTGCTGTCTCCCCAGATCACACTCTGCACACGTCAACACGCCAGAGATCAGCTTTGCCACCCCTCCCCACACCTGTCAATCAGGCTGCATCGCTGCTATCTCTTTGGCTGTCCCTCCAAGCAGAGGTAAGATTCTGCCTAGAAGGTGGGCCTGCCAGCTACCATGAACTCCACCTCTTCCTTTCTCCTTTCCCAGTGCCATCAAAGTTTTTCTTTCTGCTGAATTATTCCCAACAACATACAATAGGCAACAATGTTCCCTGTTTCATAAAAGTCCTTCCTGATGCCACATTTACCCTGGCTCTCTTGATTAGCATTAGAATGAGACAGACAGAGAGACAGAGAGGGAGACAGACAGACAGACAGAGACACACAGAGAGATTGCTTATATTTTTCATCCAATTCATATTCACTCTGTTGTGTCCACTCTTCACTACACTGCAATAACTCCATTAGGTTCCAGTGGCTTCCATGTTGTAGCTCATCCTCAGCCTTACTAAACCTCTCAGCAACAAGGACAAGGTGGAGAGCAGAGAGCTCTCTTCCCTGAATCCTTCTTCCCCACTTGCTTCTAAGACAGCAGCAGGTTCCCTTCCACCTCTCCATCCCTCCACCAGCTCTCTCCTCTTCCAACCCTTAAATGTTGACATAATGAAGGATTCTGCCCTTAGCCCTCTGTGCTCCTTCACCCACAGCCACTCCCTAAGCAATTCCTTCTAGGCTCATGGTTTTAAATATTATTCTGGGGGTGGAAAGATGTCTCTGTGGTTAAGAGCACTTGCTGCCTTTGCAGAGTTCTCAGAACCCAGCTCACAATCATTTATTACTCAGTTTCAGGAAATCTAACACCTTCTTCTGGCTTCTGTGGGTACCAGGCACATACACGGTGCACAGACATAGAAGCAAAACATTCACAAACATAAAATGAATAAATCAGGAAAAAAGTTTTGGTTTTGGTTTCAAAACAGGGTTTCTCTGCATAGCCCTGGCTATCCTGGAACTCACTATGGAGACCTGGCTAGCCTCAAACTCACGGAGATCCGTCTGCGTCTGCCTCTGCCTCCCAAGTGTTGACGTTAAAGGTGTGTGCCACTACCCCCCTCCCAGAAAAAAAAATGTTTTAATGAGTTAACCATCATTCACATGGTTCCTTCAGCACTCTCTTCTACTGAGCCCAAGACTTACATAACCCCTGGCAATTCAGAATTTCCAACTGGGGATCTTACTAGCAAATGAATTTAACTAATGGGGCTCAAATGTGGACTCTGGTGATTCCCAAACCACTTCTCTGCTGTTTGCCATCTCAGTAAGTGGCATTAAGTTAATTCAGTGGGCAGAAGGATGGTGAGGTTAAAGCCAGCCTGGGTTACACGCTGAGACTCTGCCTCAAAACCCACAAACAACATCACCTAGCACCACATCTGCCAGTCCTATGTGACCTTGAATTTCTTGTCCCAACAAACTCATCCTTTTCTAGGTGACTGCTACATGCTTTGCTGCCTTCTGTCTCCTCCCTTGCATTCCTCCACTCCAGTCATTTGAAAACTTCCAGAATGAGGCTCTCAACAATATAGTTCAGATCCATGTCTCTTCTGCTCTGAACCCTCCGGTGACTGACTTCTCCTGCAAGTGGAATCAAACTCCAAACTCCAGCTGCTGCAGATGTGGCTGTTGTTAGGGTCCTTGTCTAACATGTATGAAGCCTTGGATTGGATGCTCAGAACCACGTAAACGTAGGTGTAGGAGTACATGTCTATTACCGCAGCACTCAGGAGACAGATGGAGGAGGGTTAGAAGTTCAAGGTTACCATGAACCAAGTTCAAGACCAGCCTGGGCTACATGAGACCTCATCTCAAAAAAAAAAAAAAAAGTACAAATTTCTGTCTAGGGGTGTATTTTGGTGGGGAGTACCTGGTTAGGACATGCAAAACTCTGGGTTTGATCCCCACCACCACATAAATAAACTAAGAGACAAACCAAACTCCTCTTTTTCCCTAAAGGTCTACCACTATCTGAACCTTGCCTCCTGTGGGACCTTCTTCATCTCCCCCAGCTCTGCTCCATTTTCCCTGGCCTCATTTTCCTCTGACACAAATTGCTCCTACCTCAAGGCTTTTATGTGACTGTCCTCTCTGCTTAGAAAGAGCTTCTTTAGGCCTTCCCACAGCTGACTCTGTCCCAGGCTTTGAACAAATGTCACCTTTTTAACTCCAATGATCATGCTGGAAGTGGGCCCCTACTATGGTTGATTATATGCTTCCATTAAACAGCTTTACACTTTTTAAAAATCATACACAATATATATGTTATAGATGTGTGTTATATATGATATATACACACAAATAAATATGTATATATATATAGCATATACTTATATTATTTGAATGTATATATATAAATTATCTATTTTGCTGGTTAGTTTTATATCAACTTGACACACAAGCTAGGGTTATCTAGAAAGAGGGACCCTCAACTGAAAAAAAAATCTTCATCAGATTGGTCTGTAGGCAAGCCTGTGGGGCTGTTTTCTTGAGCAATGATTGATGTGGAAGGGCCCAGAACACTGTAGCTAGTGCCACCCCTGGGCAGGGAGCCCTGGGTTGTAGAAATAAGTAGGCATGGAAAGGAAGCCACTAAGCAACATTCCTCCATAGTCTCTGCTTTAGTTCCTGCCACCAGGTTCCTGCCTTATTTGAGTTTTCACCTTGGCTTTCCTCAAAGATGGATTGTGATCTGGACATGCAAACAAAATAAACCCTTTCCTCCCCAAGTTGGTCTTGGTTATGGTCTTTATTACAACAATAAAAAGCAAAATGCAATATCTATTTTGACCATGAGAATAAATATAATCTCTGTGGTGACAAGGACAGTCTCTATGCTATTCACTCTGTCCTAGCATTTACAAAATGCTCTATATAGTAGAAGCTCAATGAACATATGATTTGTAAATTCTGAACAGCCTAGTCTTAAAATGTGTGAGGCTCTGGGTACTGTCCATCCTTAGCACTGAAAGGATGTGGGTTGAGGAGAAGGAAGCCTAAGCGGGAAGGGGAACGAGCAGGCTGAGTCGGATCAAGGGGAAGGCAAGAAAACCAGTGCTCGTGAGTCTTCAGTACAGACTCCCCCAGCACACTTCCTGGAGCCCTTTGTAGATCCCTGAGCCTCACCACTGCCCCAAGACCAGGCGCTTCAGCTGCCATTTGACAGATACCCTGGCAAGTACAGTAACTTGTCCAGATCATCCAGTCAGCAGAAAACAGGACGGGAATCCAGATCTGGACTCTGAAGAGCCTTTTCCAACCACTGGACTCCACACATTCTGCACCCATGGTGCCGCCTGAGGCCCTGCCCTGAGGACCATGCGCCTCAGCACAGGAGGCAGGCATTCTGCTGGCCCTGACCCCTGGAGTCAGGACTGAGGAGATAGTGGAGCCTAGGTATCCTGAACTGGGAAGAAGTGAGGGCAGGAGAGGGTGGAGCATGGAACACGGAGCAGGAGGCTTTTCTATTCCTAGATGTTTGTAAACAGTGTCCTGACGACCTGGCCTGGCCTGTGCAGTGGACCCCAGAGATAGCTGAAGCCAGAACTCTCTAAGCAGCCCCAGCTTTCCTGAGACCATGCTGGGACGAAACATGGCTGACAAGGAGAGTTGGTTCTCCATGCCTGAACTGCCCCTAGCTCTTCTTTCTGCCATTTTTCAGAAACAGTAAACCAGCATGGGTCCTTGAGCCCAGGGTGAGAGAGAAGTGAAAGAAGAGTGGCTCTGTGAAGTCAGGTGACTGGGGCCAGGCAGAAAGCAACAAACGGGCCTGTCTCCTTCCTCAAATTAGCCTCTTGCTAATTTCTCCTTTCCCTTCACCCCGTTGTCACTACCTCACTCTTACAGATAGGATTTTTTAACCTTGTGAGAATTTTTTTAGTGTTATTTTGGCATCTGTACAGGTACAAAGCCTGAAGAATTTTGAGTGAAGAAAGTCTTTTTCCTGATGAACTGAACTCTCAATACCTTTCCTGTTTAATCCTCCAATAGCCCTTCAAGGCTGATTTTTATCATTCCTATTTGACAAGAGCTAAAGAAGCTAAGTCAACGAGATGGTATTGGCAGTACCCTTGGCACCAGCACATGCTAAATAAGTTAATGTCCTCTCTTTCTTTCTCACCTTTTCTGGGGTACTCTGCCTCCCTGGGGCTGTAAAGGGCAGAAGCAGAACCCAAATCTGGACCTAGCTCAGTCCAGGCACCTGTGGTTTTCTAGCTCAGGCCTGGCCCTGCAACTGAAAAGCCCTGAAAGGGAATTATACCCCGGATGTCAGCCACCTCTTTCTGCTGCTTATGCCTAGTGTGGTTCAATAAACACAAAACAGCCTGATCTGGACCTTATCCTATGAATCAGTATATTCCTGTTTATCCAACTTGGCAGGAACATGACTATCATCTTCTTCCTCCTCCATCGCTATGCTTTATGACCATCCTTGCTTTGAGTGTACATACAAGCCTGTGCACATGCACACACACACTCACATTGCAAACCTCTCTTAGCACCTACCCCTCAAGGCTTGCCTACTCTGAGCCAGCTGTGGACATGCTGGCATGAGCTGACACCATAACCTTACAGTCTCTTGGAGGAGGGAGAGAGGCTGGGGAGGGCAGATAGGCTAGATGAAAGCTTTGTCTTCCTCGTTTTATCCAGGCCTGAGGACCATGAAGTCCCTGAAACTCTGATGCTTCCAACTGTCCATGTTGCTGGTGGCAGCCTCTCCTGGTCGGCAGCACTCAGACCAGACTTTGAAACTATCGCCATCTTTCTCTCATTGTTGGGCCATTTCGTATTTGCAAATCCTCCTCATTCCTGTCCAGTAAGCCTGCCCTCTCTCATGTTTCCCATCTAGCCAAGTTCTCAAGTTTTCAGACCAAGAAGGGCCAAGCATCAGAAGCTGTGCTGCCAGTGGGACCCAGCTCTGCTGCCTGGCTTGTATAAAATTCTTTTTTTTTTTTTTTCCTTTTTCTTTTTTCAAGATAAAGAAAAACTTTATCTGTGTAGCCTTGGCAGTCTGTTCTGGAAAGCTCTTTGTAGACCAGACTGGCCTCGAACTCCATCTGCCTCTGCCTCCTGTTTGCTGGGATTAAAGGTGTGCATCACCACAGCCTGGCCAGAAAATTCTTTAAATATTACATAAACAACCACCAAAAGATTTAAAAACACATTGAGACAAACACCGGTAGCTCCCACTCCCTAGCTGAAGCCAGCCGCTCTTCATGAGGTGGCTTTTAAACTTGACTAGCCTTTTCTAGGTGTGTGCCTGTGCTTACTTGGGCCACCAGGCCCCCATCACCTCTTCTGCCCTCTCTGCCCTGGCCTCCAGGGCTATTTTGAGTGTGTACCAGTTGGGGTTAATCTCCTTAATCGGTGAGCCGTGCTGCCTGCTGTGCTCCCAACTAACCCAGCTATCTGCAAAGGGCATTCTGAGGGTTGGTGCCATGGCCTCAGGCATTCCCATTCATGCAGGGAACAAGGGGTGTACAGTTGAGTCGAAGTGTGAAGGAAGGGGCTGGGGAGGCTGAGTGGCAGCAGGAGGCTCGGGGCCAGCAGTGAGTTGCTCTGAGTCTCAACCTCTAGGGAAAACCCAAGGGTCTGCTCTGCCCCCAGCTCAGCTGCCCTGGCCCCTGACCCCAGCTTCATGCAGGTGCTAATCTTGGGTCCCTGCCACCCTAGGGAGAAGGACAAGGGAGGTAGGCTGAGGGGTCCCCCTCCACCACTTGGGATCAGGTCCCTGAAACCCGAGACAAGGACCGCTTCACTCCACTCCTGGCTTACGCACTGGCTGAGGGCTCTGCCTTCCACCTGGTCTAATGGAGAACTCCCAGAGGACCAGGGAGGAGACTGGCTGCCAGACCCACCCCATTTACAGGCCTGCCTCCAGCCTTCCCTGAATCCCCTGCTAACTGAAAGTCATTTCATAAGCAGCTAGGAATCTTTGTGTGGAGGTCTCATGTAAGTATTTGCCTCCTGAATCATATATGCTGGTGAGGAAAACAGCCAGGAAAGCAGGGGAAAAATAAAAAAGGAAAAAAGAGGGGCAGGGGTAGGTGGCTCTACAATAGGGAAGATGCTTGCCATGCTCAAGGCCCTGGGTTTAATCTCCATCACCATGAAACAAAACATGGGAGTCAGCAAGAGGAAAACTGCTTGCCCTGCAAACCTGACAGCATGACTTACATCTTTTGGAACCTACAATGCAAGTAGAGAACTGACTCTTGAAAGCTGTCCTGTGACTTCCACATGCACACCACAAAACAAGAGCACTCCCCTCCCTGACATTTATGTCCTGAAGGATAGAACAATGCTACAATGCTTAATCAAGGTGCCTGGCTTCGCCTAAGAATCCAGGATGACTACCCGGAGGCAGGAACCTGGAAGAGGTATGGGAGGAATATTCATGAAACTACAATCCAAAGGATCCCTGGAATAGCCCAGCCTGGTGAGGAAGATGTTGTCCCAGTCTCCTCCATGGCCTAGAACCAAACACTCCAGCCACAGAATGAGCCTTAGAGTTTCCCTTTCAAGAAGAGTTGAATGGGCCTGCTTACTATTCTTAAATTCATTCTTTCTTTCTTCCTTCCTTTCTTTCTTTCTTTCTTTCTTTCTTTCTTTCTTTCTTTCTTTCTTTCTTTCTTTCTTTCTTTCATTTTTGTTTGTTTGGTTTTTGGAGTCAGGGTTTCTTTGTCCTGGACTCACTCTGTAGACCAGGGTGTCTTTGAACTCACCTGCCTCTGCCTCTCAGAGTGCTGGAATTACAGGCATGCACCACCACCATGCCCTGCCCACTCTTGATTTTTATTAAATTCTTTCTTAGTGTGGTAGGTTTCAAACTAGAGTAGAGAACAGTGTGGTAAACACCCGTGTGGACCCAACATCCACCTTCAACAGGTACAACTCCTGATCAGCATTGCTTCATCCACACTCCCATCCCTGTCATTTTAAAGCAAATCCACAATTCAATCATTTTTCCCAAGAATATTTCATCACTTTTGTCTAAAACACGAACACTCTTTTTAAAGACTGTTCATAACGCCATCATCCCATCTCCAGGAATTAGCTGAAGTTCCTTAACCCTGCCCGACAGCTGGCTTAATAGCTAATGGTACTCCTCAGAAAGTGGGGAGACCAGCCTCCAGCCAGACTGTCATGGCCACTGCCCCTCCAAAAGCATACAAGAATCTCTCTAGGCTCTCACACGAAGCTGCTGCAGGGCCCTAATGGATCTGAGCTGGCACAGCGCTTGTCCAGCATGCAGCACGACCCAGTGTCCAGCTGCACCAACTAGGTACGGCGGCACCTGTCTGTTACCCCGGCCCTTCTGAGGGAGAATCAGGAGGGTTGGGAGTTCAGAATCATCCTCACTAGCTGTTGTCCAGTTTGACGCATGCCTGAGCTGTGTGAGGATCTGTTTAAAAAATAAAGAAGCAAGGGTTGCCATTATCTCCCTTATTAAGTACTGTGATATCCGAGTGTGACAGGAAGAAGGAAGGGAGTACAAACTTCACAGTCAGGCAGGCCACTACTAGCTGTGTCGCTTTGAGGCAGGTGTTTAGCCTCTTTGAGACTTTTTTTTTTTTTTTTTAATGATGGGAATAAAAATATATCTCTCCTAAGACTGTTAAGTCTTCTGAAAGAGAAGGCTGGTGTGGCAGGCATGCAGAAGGTTCTCTGAAGCCCACCTTGCTTCCATAGATCCAGTTAATTGGTTGGCTCACTATCAAATCGGCTGGTTGACTATCTGCCCTGCAGGTCTTTATGAGAAGTGAAGGCCCAGGCGGCCAGGCCTGGAGCTAGTTCCTCAGCCTGGTTCTCACGCTCTGCCTGAGCACTCAGGCTTTGCTTGCTGATTAAAGGAACAAGTCTCTGGACTGAGGGGTGGGCAGAGTGGAACAAGGACAGGGGTTTGCTTTGGGCTAATTTCTGAGCTCCTTTACTAAAAAGAGTTAGCAATTCCACTGCTGCCACTTATTGACAGCTTGTGTGCCAGGTTCCGTGTCAAGGACTTTCCATCACCCTCTTGGGTGCCTCAACTGCCCCAGAGGCAGGTTCTATTCTTTTCAAGCTCTAGGTAACTTGGAAGTGACATAGTCTTCCAGACAGGGCAGTAAGAGTTGCTGGGACTCACATGCTAGGCCTTGACTTCACGCTCATTCTTTTCATAGAAATGCTAAGGAGGCTACATGTTAGGGTTCACTCGCATTTCCCAGCATTTACAGAGACATCTGCCCACTACATGCCCAGCTCCAGCTGGCCACTGTGCTAACATATGCCCCTTACCTGCATGAAGAGCCATGAGTAGACTGTAGCAGACTATCTCCAAAAAGCAAGAATGGTCCAAAGGTGGCCTCTCGACCAAGGATGCATACTCTCCTACTCTTCTACTGTCTAGTGCTTGACCTGGCCCATCTGGGGAGATAATCCCCTGCAAAGCCAGGGAACTGAGAAGAGGAGGCAGGGCACAGTATTTACTAAGCAGAAATGTTGGAGAATGAAAGTCCCAGGAGCACAGAGGCCCTTGGCCGTTCTTTGACCTAAGCATCTTGCTTTATAAATAAATAGGGGCTTTAGTTTTAGGGTTAGGAACATAGCTCAAAGGTAGCACCCTTACATGGCAAATGAGAAGCCCTAGGTTTGCTTCCCAGGGCTGAAAGCAGTTCTGTTTGACCTCAACCTCCAGAAGCCACAGAGACAAGGCAGTCATTGGGCCCAGAGCCCAGGGAATGGAAGAAGAGCAGAGCCAAAGTCTAGAGTGGATACTTAGGGCCGGGAGGGGGTGTCACAAAAGTGTCAAGACCTGGACTGAGTTTAATTTCTCTTTTTTCTGTCCTTGGTCACCAGCTCCTCAAAGAAGGACGTATCATTTCCCCCATACCTGTTTTTTATATTTATTCATTATTATCAAAGCTGTAAGAGAAATAACCCCCTGTCCACAGGGTGAGAATCCCCGGGCCCCTCAGCTTTCTTACACACTCCCCACTTCCTGGTCAAGTCTTCAACATGGGCCGGAGGTGGGAGTGGAATAGGGGGGATGGTTAGGTCCAGGGGATGGCAGGGACAGGGACAGTGTTCTCATTCTTCCACTTTGTCTCCCTACTTTCCTATCCCTGTTCTCAGGAGTCAGGCCATGTCCTCCATGGCATTCCTATCAGCTTGGCTTTCTCTTCCTGAGTAGTTAGAGACTTCACATCATTCTATTCTTCTTCTCTCCTCACTAGTACAGGATGGAGGTGAAAGAAGAAACATGCTGAGAGACCAGGGTGGCCTCAACTCAACAATGCATTCTTCAAGGGCACCTCTCAGCTCCCTTTTCCTATTGATTTTTCAGAGGCTGTGTCTGTGTCTCTCCAGGATATCCATCCAACTTCTGCTTACAAAGCAAATTAAGGGCAGAAGTTCAAACTGCTAGTTTAATGCATGGTAACCTATTCTGAAGCATCCAGTGCCCTGCCAGTAAGAGTTGTTCTAAAAAGAGCTCTAGTCATGGAGTTAGGGGCCCAGCCCTCCTTCCCCACCCTATTTTCCTCCAGGGTGTGTCACTCACATCCATAGACATCTCCCTCTGAATAAGTTTCTTGGTCTCCTTTTCACAGAAGTTGAGCATGGCTTCCCGGTTGAAAGTGCCTGAGGGCTGTTTGTCCGTTTGATTCCTCTGCCGAAGCCCCACGGGAATGCTCCCATCTGGGTCCACCACATCCAGCTCCTTCTCCAGCTCTTCCATCTCCTCAGGGGAGAGGGTGGACAGCAGGCTGTCGATGTCGGGATCCTCACTCACCTGCCGCCGATACTTAGCTACCTTGGACATCTTGGCTAAGTGAGCAGCTGCTCTTACCAAGTCTGTGGGTGTGCTGCTGGTAGGCAGGGGAGGGACAGGGAGCACTGGTCTGGATAGAGCTCAGTGGGCGTGGGTGGGAAGCCCCAGCTAGGTGAGGACTGCCACTCCGTGGGCCCGCTCTGTGTCACAGGTGCTCAGGGGACACAGCAGCCTCCCTGCAGCCCAAGGCTAGTGAACCTTGCTTGGTCTAACCAGCAACCAATAAAACCTGACAGCTGCCCAGCCAGAGAGGAGAAGCCAATCCCCAAGCCAGGGGGCGGGCCTGCCTCACTGTCAGAGCTGTTTGAAACTTGAGGACATTCCAGGGAATCTTGGAGCGCTGCGTGACCAAATTTAGTACAGAGCAGTTTAGCCTTTTAAAGACAAGGGGCCACGCAATGAGAAAAAGATAGAAAAATGCAAAGGCTGGCAGAAGCAGCCAGATCCACTGGAAGCCAGGAAAGCAGAGATCGGCTGTGAGGTTCATTAACTGGCCAGCCTGAAGTAAGCTCTGTTTAAGAATGGATTTTACTTTTCTATCCCTGGGTGGCCACAGCTACCTTTCTACTGTATTTGGTAATGTTTGGGAGGGGGGGGGGTTTCCTGGCATTTACAGTTCCAGAAAAGACACTAATTCAGGATGAGGGGCAGTTCTCAAAACTGACCCACCTACACCATTTTTTGCCAAAGAGAACCTGAAAGCTGAGCATCCGCTGCCCTGATGCCCTGTCACCACCACCACGTCTCAAGAGAATAGGAGAATGGGAAAGGGGGAGGAGGAGTGACATCCTCACTGTGCATACAAACTGAAAATGTGAAAGGTGGGAGAGGTGGAATCTGCAGAAAGAGGACACTCCTAGAGGAGTTTCTGAGTTCCCAGGGCTCTTGGGGAGAGGGTTCTAACCTTCCTAGGCTCCCTCCTCTGCAGGGACATCTGCAGGCAACCTTCTCTGGGCACACTAAGCAGGAGCCAGCAGGCACCGCCCACACATAAATCCAGAACACAGTTTAGCGTGTCTTAGGGGAAATGCAATTCTGGGCCACTGGGAGATACTGTTGCAACAGGTCTGGCTTGTTTCATAGAAGGGCTTTCCACTGCTCATCCATCATGCTGCCCTGTGCAAGTCTCAGAGACATTCAATCTCCTGCCCCCCTCCTTCCTGCCACAAAATCCCTTCTAGAAGCCCTGGTGTAACCCATCAGGGTAGATGCTTCGATCTTTCCTGGCATCTCTCCATCCTAAGCCAGAGAGAGGCAGTCACTTGATCAGCATTTGTTGAGTCCAAAGATCACCTGGGACTAAAACTTAGCCATGGCATTTAATGCCCGCTAGCACAACTTTAAGGCTGAAAGAGGGGCTGGTGCTGACTGGTGGGCCTGGAAGACAGCAATGAGGCAGGCAAACCCCAGAGGGAGAGTGGAAAGCGGGGCTGAGAAAACACTGGCAGTCGTATTTCAGTCACATGCCCATCAGTTAAAAGCACTAGTCGGGCTCTGCTGTGTGGGCGGGTGATGTAACTAAGATATCAACCGGTGTGAACCTGCCACTGTGGAGTCCATAGTCAGTTACAATAACTGCTGTGGTCTGACTATGCAACGTCCCTCACAGCCACATGTAGTCCATGCTTGGCTCCTAGCTAGTAACTCTAATTGGAATGTTCTAGAAACTTTAGAAAGTAAGGCCTACCTGGAGGAAGTGGATCATCAGGGGTAAGCTTTTATAAGTTCCATGTGGTTGCAGGTCCCTTGCCCTCTGTCCTCTTCCTGGCAGTCATAAAATGAGTAGCTCCTGCCGCATTCTCTCTCTGCCATCATGTTCTGTCTCACCACAGGCTCCAAAGCAAAGAAGCCAAGAACTGTGGAATGAAATCCCTGGAACTGTGAGCCAAGATAAATAGCCCCTCCCTTTAAGTTTTTATGTCAGGTACTCTGTCACATGATGTAAAAGCTGAATGACACAATTGTTATTAAACAAATGATTTAAAATAATATGTTAAATAATTCAGAGCTTGCAAAACACCTCAAAAGAAAAGTATAGAAGCTGGGTGTGGTGGTACACACCTTTAATCCTAGCACTTAGGCAGCAGAGGCAGGCCTCTGAGTTCAAGGCCAGCCTGGTCTACAGAGTGAGTGCCAGGAAAGAAACCCTGTATCAAAACAAACAAACAAAAACAGAGAGAGGGGGGAGGTATAGGGCTATTTGGGAATATAACAGACGAAGTACATAACAATACAGTTAAATAAGAACGCTCTTTAGGCCAAAAGACTTGCATTAGGTCCTGTTATTGTCACCTACTGACCATATGACACTGAGTAAATGACCTTATTAAGATGTGGCTTCTCCACCTGTAAAATAAGATCAACAGCAGCACAGCAGCACCTGCCCTGTAGTGACTCTCTCCATAGCTGTGACAGACACCAGACAGGGACAGTCGGTGGGAGGAAAGGTTTGTTTTTTGTTTTTTTTTTTTCTTTTTAAAAAATGATTGATTGATTGATTGATTGATTGATTGATTGATTGACTGACTGACTGACTTACTTACTTACTTATATAAAGTGTTCTGCCTGACGAGAAGAGGGCACCAGATCTCATTATAGATGGTTGTGAGCCACCATCTGGTTGCTGGGAATTGAACTCAGGACCTCTGGAGGAGCAGCCAGTACTCTTAACCTCTGAGCCATCTCTATGAAAGGTTTATTTTTACTCATAGTTCAGAGGGTCTTACTCCATCATGGCAGGGAAGGTATGGCAGGGTTGGCAGCAGTATGTGGCAATGTTTGGCGGGCTCTGTTCTGACCTTCACTCTCTGTGGTATGTGTGCGCCTCCATCATAATAAATAAATGCAATTTTGAAATTTTAAGATGTGTTTCACTTAATGGAATTTTTAAAAATTCTATTATAGCTGGCCATGGTGGCCCACGCCTTTAACCCCAATGCTCAGGAGGCAGAGGAAGGGCAGATCTCTGAGTTCAAGGGTAGCCTAGTCTACAGAACAAGTTCGAGGACAGCCAGGGCTACACAGAGAAACCATAAACAAACAAACAAACAAACAAACAAATAAATAAATTTCTATTTTAAACAAAGTAAGGTAAACATTAAGTTGTAAGCTACAAGAAAACACCTGAAGCATGATAAGCACATACTCATTAGCAGTCGTCACAGCTACTTACATTTACCTTCTTGTTAAAAAGATTTCTTTTTATTTTGTGTACATGAAGACCTTGCCAGAATTATGAATGCGCAGCGCAGTTGTGCCTGGTGCCTGATACTGCAGGTGCAGTTGTTGCAAGGTGCCTTCTGGGTGCTGGAACTGAACCTGGCTCCTCTGGAAGAGCAGTCAGTGCTTCACGCCATGGCTCCAGCCCCATATTTATACTCTTTTTATTTTTAATTTTTTTTAATGGTGTCACTATAACCTGGTGTGAAGCCAGGACTTTGCATCTGGCAGGTTAGCTTTCTAGAACCGAGATCTACTCCCAGACTGTTTTTAACAGTTTAGGGTGAAAGTGGGAATGTCTTTTTCTTGTTTGCTTGTTTGGGTCTTACTATGTTGCCTTGGCAGGCTTGGAACTCACTGTGTAAGCTGAGCTGGCCTCAAAGATCAGAGACCTGCCTGTTTCTGCCTCCCGAGTGCTACAATCAAAGGCATGCACCATCACATCTGACGACCATTACTTACTTACTTATTTACTTTGAAAGGGTCTCACTATGTAGCTCTGGCTAGCCTGTAACTATGCAGACCAGCTGGCCAGCTACAGATAGTTTGAATCTGAGGACTCTGGAAAGAGAATGTGCCAGATGCAAGAGAGTGAAGAGGAAAAAGAACAAGGCTGCTCCTGCTTCCCCCTTGTTGCTCCAGGTTGCTGATGTGAGACAAGAAGATAAAGATCTCCTGAAACAAGGATTAGACTGCCTCCAAAGAACCTGACCAGCAGGAAGCAGCTAAGAAAGAACTATGCCCCCTCTCCCACTAACCCTTTCTCTCTCCTACCTGGTGTGAGGGTGTTGGAAGGGATTTGGGTGGAGTAGGGAGAAGATATAAGAAATGTAAATAAAAGAGTTTTTAAAAAAAAAAAAAAACTAACACTAACAGTTACTTTGTTGGGTAATTATGTAAGGAGAGATACAAAGATAATTACATTATTCTTCTACTGAAAATCAGTCATTTAATAATGTTCTTATAACTCTACTATAAAGAAAAATAAAAAGAGGCAGAAGACACATTAAATTTGTGGGAAGGACTCACTAAGCACACTCCAGAGAATACAATAGTGGGCTAAAGTGTTGGAAGACTTGTTATTCCTTACTCCTACTAAGCTCATCTTCCCTCCCTACTTCTTCCCCCCTCCCTCCTTACTTTTTTTTTCTTTATTTATTATGTATACAATGTTCTGCCTGCATGTACACCTGTGCACCAGAAAAGGGCACCAGATCTCATTACAGATGGTTGTGAGCCACCATATGGGTTCTGGGAATTGAACTCAGGACGTCTGGAAGAGCAGCCAGTGTGCTTAAGCTCTGAGCCATCTCTCCAGCCCCCCCCCCCCAACTTTTCACTATGAAGCTTTGGCTGATCTACCTGTGTCCCAAGTGCTGGCATTAAAGATGTGTGCCACTATACCCAGATCTCCCACTAAGTCTCTTACTCTCCCTGACATCCCTCAGGTCAGTTTTCATTCTCAGTGTTACCTGGAAAAGTGTCTTCTGAAGCTGGGCATGGTGGCACATGCCTTTAATCCCAGCACTTGGGGAGGCAGAGACCTGCTGATCTCTGAGTTTAAGGCCAGCCTGATCTTGTCTTTTTTTTTTTTTTTTTTTCCCAGAGCTGAGGGCTGAACCCAGGGCCTTGCACTTGTAGGCAAGTGCTATACCACTGAGCTAAATCCCCAACCCCTCAGTCTGATCTATAGAGTGAGTTCCAGGACAGCCAGAGCTACACAGAGAAGCCCTGTTTAAAAACAAACAATCAAAACAACAACAACAAAGAGTATCTTCCGGGCCCCCAGACTCTGAAGTCCCCCAGGTAGATAAAATAGTTATGAAAAAGGACCTAACACCTACTCCTATATGGAAATCTATTCAGAAGCCAAATGACAACCAGAAGAGTGCCCAGTGAATATGGAATAAAAGCTTGACTAACAGGATGACAAGGAAGCGGAGAGAGCTCCAAGAAAAAGTTATCCCAACTGTTGAGTTGATGCTTTCTACTGCATCATGAGCTATGAAGCTAAGAGCAAACACACAGAGTTGCTGTAGGAAGCAAAAGGACGAAGTCAGAGCTCAGGGTGTTTCTGGGTCCTCAGGAGGTTAGAGAAAGTGTCTTTGCCCCACAAGAGTGCATGCCCCTAAGTATTGTTTGTGCCCAACAGGTCTGGAACACCTGTTGGGTGTTTGATTGTAGGGTTTGATTGTACATCAAACCCTTGCTCTCTGAGCTCCTCCTTCTATGTTCCATGTTGCCCCTCCCACATTCTCTATTCAGCTTGTACAACTAATTAAATTATTCTTGATGATAGCCACACACAACCTCTTGTGTATGCACACCCAAATTTGATACATGGTTGCTTGTTGCTTTAAAGACTTGTTTATTTACATACTACAGGACCATACAGAGAATCCTTAAAATAATACATTTATGCCAGCCCATGCTGCCACTGAGGACCATGTTCGGGTTTGTGGCTATGCAGCAGCAGGGGTCAGTGTTAATGTCTATGGTGCATATTACCACTAAAGACCATGGGAATATCCCTGGTGTGGGCAGCCACCTACGACCATGTGGATGTCCAGGGGCTGTGCAGAACTGGTCCCACCTCTCACTGGCTGTGGTGCTCTAGAGAGCTGCCCCCCAGCTCTCAGGACAGTAGGTCCTATGCTTTGCCTGGGCAGCACAATGGAGCTAGCCCTGGCGGGGCGGGGTTGATTGGGTGCTGGTGAGCCAACTATGGGTAAGAGCATGGGGGTGCTGGCCCTGCCACTCCTCTGCCTTGAAGTGGCACAGGCATGGAAGTGATGCCCTCTCATTTGCCCCTTGCCACATACAGCAGTCAAGAAAGCTGGCCCTTTGGTCACGAGGGCAGGAGAGCTGGCCCTGGCCATCATCAGCTGTAGCACTCAAGAGAACAGGTCTTGCACCTTGCCTGAGAAGCACAGTAGAGGTGGCCCTAGTGGCAGGGGAGCAGTAGAGCTCGCCCTGTTGCCACTTGTCTGCCATGAGGTAGGTGGCCTGGGCACAAGGTGACTCCTCTGCCCCCTTGCCCCTCACCACCTGAGGCAGTTGGGAGATCTGGCCCCGGTGTCATGAAAGCAGGTGAGCTGGCCTTACCCCTCACCAGCTGCAGCACCTGGGAGAGCAGGCCTTTTGCTTCCACTGGGCAGCACAGTGGAGCTGGCTCTGAAGGCGTGGGTGTAGATGAGCCAGCCGTGAGGGCATGAGAAGGGACTACCAGGGTGAGCCTCTCTGACATTGGTCTGGCTAGACCACACCATGCCAACACTGGCAGGAGCCGGGGTTGGCTCAGCTACCACCAAGGCCCAGATACAGGACTTTTGAGTTGGCCCACCCCAGAATCTACACTATCTGTGAGCTGTTGGAGCTTGTGAAAAGGCTGGTCCTGCTGACTCAAAGCTGCAGGATCTCCATGACATATGGAGCAACAGGATAATTGGGAGGAGTACCAGTGAGGAGCCAATATTGATGGTGTCACAGAAGCCAGAGATCTCAAACCAGACTAAAGACTCATCGCAAGTGAAGATGTGCAGACAGGGGTGCACTGTGGGACACACTGTGACAGACCATAGCTTCCAAGGCGAGATGCTTCTATGCTTTCTTTTGTTTTGTCTGTGTATGTGTTTTTTATTTTGCGGGGAGATTGCAAGGGCAGAAGGGGAATTCAAGGGGACAGGGAGATGAGTGGGACACTGGGTGCAAGTTGGGAGACCCACAAAGAATCAAAAAGCTTCTTAAAAATACATTTATGTGCGTATGTGTCTGTGTGAGGGTTTGCACAAGTCTGGGTAGAGGTGCATACACCTGCAGGCACGTGGAGGCCAGAAGAGGGTGTTGGGTCTTCTGAAGCTGAAGCTAAAGGCATTTGCAGAATGCCAGGCTCATTTCCTGGATGCTGGGATCCAAACTCCAGTCCTCAAAATTTCAAAGCATCCTGAGCCATCTCTCCAGTCCTGTTTGGTATTTTTAAGCTAAGTTCAAAGATTAAAGTTCCCCCCTCCAGTATCAGATTTCATTAAAAATTTTACATTTTCTGTGTGTACTTGAATACCATGGCAAGGTGGAGGTCACAGGACAGAGGAGCTGGTTCCTTCCTTCTACAGTTTGGGTTCTGAGGATTGAACTTACAGCACAGCTCCTACTGAGATGGCAGGATGTGCCACACCCAGCTTTAGATGACTACTTTAAAGACATTTATTGCTATTCTGCAGCTTATTTCCAAAGGTTTGGAAAAACACCACTTGTCATCATAGTCTACTATTACACTGACTTTACCATAAAATGAGTATCTATGTTAAAAAAATTAAAACCATGGGTATTTTGCCTGCATCACAAGTGGGCCTGTTGCCTGCAGAGGCCAGAAGAGGGTGTTAGAGACGATTGTGAGCTGTCATGTAGGTGCTGTGAACGGAACCCCAGTCCTCTAGAAGAACAGTCAGTGCTCTTGGCTGCTGTGCCATCTCTCTTGCCCCAAATATTTACAGTTAAAAAAAAAAAAGAAAGAAAGAAAAGAAAAAAGAAAGAAAGAAAGAAAGAAAGAAAGAAAGAAAGAAAGAAAGAAAGAAAAAGAGAATGGGGAGAACTCCCTTCACAAATGGCCCATAACTGGGTTTTCCTGATAGTAGCTAAACATAGGCTGATGGAACTTCATACTTTTAGTCTCTTTTTACCTTTTTTTTTTTTTTCCTTGCCAGGACAAGTTTCTCTGTGCAGCCCTTGGCTGTCCTGGAACTCACTCTGTAGATCAAACTGGCCTTGAACTCACAGAGAGTACAGGCCTGCCTCTGCCTCCCTGCTGGGATTAAAGGCGCCAGCATGGCCAGTTTAGACTCTTTTTCTTAATGAGGTCTCATGTACCCCTGAACTCTGTCACTCAGTACCCGGAATCCTGTCAACCTTCCATGACTGGCGGTGGAGCAGCTACTGCGTACGTCCGGGGCCTGCTCGGAGTCGCGATTGCTACTGGCTGCGACTGGAAACGATGACCCAATCCCCGTCCAGTAACACGCCTCCTCCTGGGATCACATCCGCCACGGGGATCATTTCCGCCCGGCGTGCCCGGCACTCTCGCGCGGGCTGAAGCCAAGATGGAGGAGTACGCGAGAGAGCCGTGGTGAGCTGCCGCCGCCGCCGCCCTTGTTCCTTGTTTTCTCCGCCCGCGGTGGTCGGAGTCCGAGGTGCAAGCGAGGTCCGCGCGGCTCGGCGCCGAGAGCTGGGCAGCAGTGGGTGGTGCGGATGAGAGGGACCAAGGTGGCTTTTAAGCGCTGTATGCCGGGACCCAGCACTCCTGTGACCTTGTGATGCATAGGGAGGAGCTCCAGTGCTGGGCTTGGTGGACCTTTGGAACCTCCTCCCTATGGCAGGTGCTGTCGACCTTGTGCGGGTACAATAGTGATCCCCTCAGCGGTGACCTTGAACACGTCCCTAGGCCTCACTTTGCTCAGTTGCTGCTTCGGAGAAGGGAATGTAGAGTGTCATACTTGAGACCTTATTGCTATGGTAATAAGTGCTCCCATGATGAAGCCTTTCAAATGAGTAGACCACAGATTTCACCCAAAGTTCAAAGGGTCTGGATGAAGAGTCTTGAAAGCTAGAGCAGCTTTTCCAGGGTAGAATTCCCGGAAAAAAAGCATGTGGAAAATAGGAAGAGATTAGCTGCGTGGTTCAGAAAAGCTGCATGCTTTGCTCAAGGACTAAACATGAGTAAATCTGGCATAGCAAGATAGCTGTAAATTCGTGTGATAGCTGTTCAATCTCAAGTTGTGTAATATCTATTGGATCTCAGGTGTTTTGAATAAAGCCTCAGGGTTCACAAGCACATAATTAAATCTTGATAGTTAGGTTAATCTGGTTTTGCTTTTATTTATAACGAGAAAGTTTTACTTATAACGAGAAAGAGTTAGGGTATCCTCAAATTTTGTGCCTTCCCAGGACTTTATTATCTGGTGGCAGTCTCTGTGCCTGCTTTGTGCTTCATCCTTCAGAGAAGGTTGTCTCCAAGTATTGAGTTTGGATAGCCAGGTTTAGCTGGACTGTCCATTGGTGTTGGCAGGAGGGGTAATTTGGTTGCATTGAAGATTTTATAAAAGTAGTGAGTTTTCTCCAGGTCTGGTGGTACAGGCCTGTAATGCAAGTCTCAGGAAGCAGAGGCAGGAAAACCAGCGTGGGCTGCAGAGCAAGTTCTAGGCCAGCCAGGGTTAGACCTGTGTCAAACATATTTTAGCAGAGTGCAATACACAGCCCTGTAATCTCAGCACTTGGGCAAGAGGATGCCAGCCTAGGATACATAACAAGACCATATTTCAATATTTAGTGAAGTCACTGGATATTGCTTTTTCTTAGTAAATGTGTTTTGAAGCCAGCACTGTCTAAAAAAGTAGATGGTTTAATCATTGTCTTAATACTTTTACCATTTGTTCGCTCAGAATTCTTTAGACTATATAAATAGTCTAAAGTCTAAATAGTAAGAAAAAATTTGAGGACTTTGGAGTACCAAAATGTATGCTAAGCGGGCTCTTACTAGTTACTAATTTGATTTGGGGCAGGCTGCTTAATTTCTGTCTGAGCCTTTGTTTATTTGTAAAATGCAAAGGAGAGAATCATAATTTTTTTTGTCAAGTTAAAAGACTGAATTCTAAAGGAAAATTAGTCACTATTCAGATTTTTGTGAGCAATAATGGTTAAGTTTAAAAGCATACCTGTTTTTACAGTGTGTGTCCATGAGCTGGCTCACTATAGTGCTTGTCTTTTTGTGGGGAGGAACCTGGGTTGGGGCTTAAGACAGGGTTTTGCGTTGTATCGTAGGCTGGCCTCTGACTCCTCCTGCTTCTTCCTCCCAAGTTCTGGGATTACCAGTGTGTGCCACCACTTCCAATTTTGTGTTTAGCTCTTGGGATTGTCTGACATGCTGAGAAGTTTCTTTCACTTCTAATAAATACACTACTTAACAGACCTTTTTTCTTCTTCTAACTTTAGACTTTGTTATGAAATTGTCTATAAACCTGAGTAAGGTTCTCTGTGCTTGACCAAATAGCATATGAACACAATAGAAACAACAGTTTTGGTTCTTTTTTTTTTTCTTTTTGAGATAGGGTTTCTCTGTGTAGTCTTGGCTGTCCTGGACTCAATTTGTAGACTCGGCTGGCCTCTGCTTCATTGAGTGTTGGCATTAAAGGCATACGCCACCATGCCTGGCTAAAACAGCAGTCTTGTTTGTTTCACAGAATTCATTTAGATTTGAAAAATGGTGAATGGTGCACGCCAGCAGTGAGCTACCAACTTTTTATTTGGAAGGAGATGGCAGTAGAATTATAACTTTATTGAGAGTTGGCTGAAACAGAATTTACCCTGTTCTCTCTCTTTCTCTCCTTTCTTTCCTTCCTCCCTCCCTCTGTATGTGTGATATATACAGAAAAGAAACATAAACCTTTACACTAATAAATTGACTTAACAAGGCTGGAGATGTTGTATGTGTCAGGCCCTGGATTCTACACAGACTGATTAGCCAGATTCCTAGAGTGATGGTTTTGCTCTCCTGACTAAATTACTCAGATTTCAGTGTTGTATGAATTAGGGTGCTGTGTTTGGATGCTGGGTTTACAACTTAATTTCTAATTATTAGATATTATTCTAGTGTGTTAAACAGAGCTTATGCAAACTAAAGCTTAAAATACTGTTTTGAACTTAGTTCTCCTGAGAAGACTTCAGAGTTTTAAGAACATGTATGCAGCTAGTGAATCTTCATTAGAATGATCATACCCTGATTTCTAGAAACAACCATTATTGTTAATTACAATATGAACTATTTTATTTGCTTTTTATAGCGCCCAGCTTGGAACAGACTTATGATAAGTTATTGTGAGTGAATAAAATGCTGGGTATGATGGGATGGACCTGTAGTACCAATGCTCAGGAGGATGAAGTACCAACATGAGGGCAGGCAGTTTAGCAAGATACCACCACACTAACATTCTTTTAAAAAGGAATGTGACTGGTAAATCCATCTAGCTTTAGGGACTTGAGGCTGAATAGCTGTGGATGAGTTTAGTGTCCTTGCTCCTATTTTATAAGTTAAAAAAGTTTATTGGTTGCAGCAGGACCTGTTGTATCCTTTTAGATAGTAAGTAAAAAAAAAGTTTTATGGTTTATGACAGAGAAATAAGGTCATCTTTTCCTCCCTCCTGTTTTTAGCCCCTGGCGAATTGTGGATGACTGTGGCGGTGCCTTTACCATGGGTACCATAGGTGGCGGTATCTTTCAAGCCTTCAAAGGTTTTCGAAATTCTCCAGTGGTGAGTGAGTCTTATTTTATCTTCAGTGGAAGCCAGGACTGGTTGAAATTATTGTTGGTCCCAGCAGTGGGTTAGAAATGTATTGCACTTACAGTAACATATTGGTTACTGTGTATGAGTGTATCGATGTGGGTGTCTTGCCTGCATGTGAGTCTATGCACTGCTTGCTGCCTGTTGCTCCTGGAACTGCGGTTACAGATGGTTGTGAGCTGCCATGTGGGTGCTGGGAAATGAATCTGGATCCTCTAAAAGAGCAGTAAGTGCTCTTAACCTCAGAGCCATCTCTCCAGCCCTATTTTGTTTTCTGAACATGAATGCTTTCTCTGTGTTTATGTCTGTGCACCATGTACATAGAGACCAAAAGAAGGCATTGGCTTTTGAGGAAGTGGAGCTACAGACTGTTGTGAGTTACCAGGTAGATGCTGGGAATCTAATCTGGGTCCTCTGGAAGAGCAGCCGGTGCTCTCAACAACTGAGCCATTTCCGCAGCCCCTAATCTATCACATTTCAGACCACTTCGCTTTGTTTTTGTTACAGGGAGTAAACCACAGACTCCGAGGGAGTTTGACAGCTATTAAAACCAGGGCTCCACAGTTGGGAGGTAAGAGGAATGTTTCCACATATACAGACTTGCTGCTTACCTGAACATTGAGTTTTGCCTGTCAGTCTGCCTGTCCCTCCTTCCTTCCCTTCATTCTTCCCCAGATTGGACTGAAACTCAACATCTTTCTGCCCCACCTTCCTGAGTGCTAAGATTACAAGAGTTCAGCCAGCAAATTATTTTTTTTTCCTTTTTATATTAATGATATTCATTTGTTCTGTTCAACTAGTATGCCTGCAAGTTCTTTTTGATTGGCTTTGTTTGGAAAGTTAAATTGGATTATGTTTTTTTAAAAACCTTGTTTCTTTTGTTCAGGTATCCAGTGTTTGCTTTGTTCTAAGGTGCCTTAGTCAAGGTTTCTACCGCCATAACAAAACACCATGGCCAAAAAGCAAGTTGGGAAGGTTCCTCCCCACCCCCCATACTTCCATGTTACTGTTCATTACCGAAGGAAGTCAGAACAGGATCTCAAACAGGCCAGGAACCTGGAGGCAGGAGCTGATGCAGAAGCCATGGAGGGGTGCTGCTTACTGGCTTGCTCCCATGACTTGCTCAGCCTGCTTTCCTTTTTGTTTGTTTGGTTTTGTCTTGTCTCCCTCAACAGGGTTTCTCTGTGTAACCCTGGCTGGGTCCTGGAACTCACTTTGTAGACCAGGCTAGTCTTGAACTCAGAGATCCACCTGCACTGCCTCCCAAGTGCTGAGATTAAAGGCATGGACCACCGTGCCCTGCTAGGTTTTTTTGTTTTGTTTTTTCTTCTTTTGTTTGGTGGGGAGTTGTTTGAGACAGGGTGTTACTATGTAGCCCTGCTTAGTCTGGAACTCAATATAGACCAGGATGGTTTTGAACTCACAGAGATTCACCTGCCTCTGCCTCTGTGAATACTGGGAGTAAAGATGTGGGTCACAACACCTTCAGCCTGTTTCTTGTGTTTGTTTGCTTGGTTTTGATTTTGGTTTGTGTTTTTCAAGACAGGGTTTCCCTGTGTAGCTTTGGCTGCCCTGGAACTCAATCTGTAGACCAGGTTGCCATGCAGCCTGCTTTTTAACAGAACCCAAGAGCACCAAGACCAGTAATGGCCTCATCCACAATGGGCTGGGCCCTTTCCCATCAGTCACTAATTAAGAAAATGATTTACAGCTGGGTCTTAGGGAGCCATTTTCTCCATTGAGGTTCCCTCATTTCAGATGACTGCAGTGTGTGTCAAGCTGACATAAGACCAGCCAGCCCCCATTTTCCAGAAGAAAGGCTATGTTCAAAGTTCAGATTTGGAGAGGCAGACATGGTGGCATAATGCTGAAGAGAATGGAATGTAAGGGACCAGAGAGACTGATTAAGCTGGTTGGGTTCTTCCAGGCTGACATTAAGACATTGTACAGAAACCAGTGCAGAATGTCGGACGATTATAAACATGGAGCACTTAGGAACCTTGGTTTTCAACCTACCTTGTGCTGGGACCCTTGAATACAGTTCCTCCTGTTATGGTGACTTCCAGGCATAAAATTATTTTTGTTGCTACCACATAACTATAATTTTGCAACTGTTATGAATTATAAATATCTGATATTTCCAATGGCCTTAGGTGACCCCTGTGAAAGGGTCATCATTACCTACCCAAAGGGGTCACAACTCACATATAGGTTGAGAACCACTGTTTTAGAGGGTAAAGATAAAAGTAACTTGGCCTCCTGTGTCTGACGCTCTGGCTCCACCTAGGTTTTCATGTGTCTCTTTGGCATGTGCTGTGATGTGTCCAGAAGAGCTGGATTAGTGATTATCAGAGTAGTGATTGCCAGAGTAGATGCTCTGTGGCATTTAATGAGGAAAGGAAAAATAAAATTAGGAAAGGAAAGAAATAGTAGCTTTTGGTTTGAAATATTGTTTAAACAAAAGTGTGTTATTCTAAAAGTGATTTACATATTTTTAGACATTTGTAGCTTCTTTTAGGCTTATGTATGTATTCATTTTAGTTTGTTTTATGGTGCAGGTGGTTAAATACAGGCCTTGGTACATGCTAGACAAGAACTCTACCACTAAGCTAAATCCAGCCCCGCGGTCTCCCCTTCCCCCCTTTGCCACTCCCCTTTCAGAAAAGTTGGAGATCTTATTAACATTTTTTTAAATTTGTTTTTATTTGTGTTGTATGAATTTCTGTGTCTGCCCCGTGTGTGTAGGTCCCATGGAAGCCAGAAGATGGTATCACCTTGGAGCTTGGGTACAGGTGGTTGTGAGCTAACTGAAATGGGTGATGGGAACTGAACTCAAGTCTTCTGCAAGAGCAGCAAGCACTTTTCACCACTGTGAACCTTTCTCCCACCCCAGATACTTTAATGTAAGCTTGAAGCACAGTGGTTAGAGAGAGGTGCTTAGTGGAGAGAGATGTGCAAAGCACACCAGTAGTATGGGTGTGGATTCCCTAGGAGGCGGCTGCGTTCCTTTCTCTGAGATAGGCTCATTAGATAATGATAACCTGGGCTGACTTCAAAGCAAACTTACTTGACTATAATATTTTAATATAAAGCAAAAAAGAAATTTAGGTAGTTTTCTATTTGTCTTTATTGTATAAAACAGGAAGCTTTGCAGTTTGGGGAGGACTGTTTTCCATGATTGATTGTAGTATGGTTCAAATAAGAGGCAAAGAAGATCCCTGGAATTCCATCACTAGCGGTGCCTTAACAGGAGCCATCCTGGCAGCAAGAAGTAAGTGAGCATTGCTTAATCTGGTACAGAATGAATATTCATGGTGATTTGAAAAGTCAGTAAGAGTTTCCAGGTGTGGTGGCATATGCCTTTAATCCCAGCGCTTGGAAGGCAGAGGCAGGCCGATCTCCATGAGTTGGAGGCCAGCCTGGTCTACAAAGACAGTTCCAGAACAGCCAGGGCTACACAGAGAAACCCTGTCTTGAAAAGCCAAAACAAAACAAAACAAAAAATCAGTAGGAGTAAAAAAAAGTATAGGATTGGGTTTTTTAATTTATTATTATTGCATTATTTATGTGTATGTGTGTGGGCACATGTGTCACATGAGGTCAGAGGACAGTTTGCCGGAGTTGATTCTTCTACCACTTCACTTGCATTCCAGGAATTGAATTTAGAGCCTATACCTAATGATTCCATCTCACCAGCCCCCTGCTTATTTGTTTGGTGACAGGGACTCATGTGATCCAGAATGACCTTGAATACCTTATCCTCTTGCCCTTGCTCCTCAAGTTCTGGGATGAATGTATGTGCCCCTTCTACTGGTTAAGAATGTTGGCCATTATTACCAGTTGTGTTGGCCATTATGTGACTGGTAGAATGCCAAACTCTTTGTGCTATGGTTTACTAAGTTCTCCTAAAGTAATAGTACCTGCCATACACAACTGTTAGGAATCAAGATCATCCTTTGGACCTTCAGGACAGAGTGCAAACCAGAATTCTTTGGCCATAGAGTAGAAGTTTCAAAGTGTTTCTTATAAAAGTTCAGGCATTAATAGTAAATTAATTTTCTTTATTACATTAATTTAGTGTGTATGGGTATGGGGGGGACTACTTGTGTAGTGGTTCTTTCCTTTTGTTTTAAGGGTCCCAGTATTGAACTTGGTGACAAGCACCTTTTCCTCCTGAGCCACCTGGCTAACCCAGAAATAAGTGTTTACACTTATGGACTATGTGATCTTGTTTGTTAGTTGTTTCTTTGGATTTGAGACAGGCTCTTACTTTTTTTTTTTTTTTTAACCTTAGTTTTCCTGGGACTTACTATGTAGCCCAGGCTGACCTCAAACTCATAGAGTTCTGTCTGCCTCTGGTTCTCAGTGCTGGGCTTAAAGGCATGTGCCACTCTGCCAGTGCACTATGTGAGCCGATGCTGTTAAGGCCTGCTTCAGTAATAAATAAGACACCATGACCAAGGCAATATATAGAAGAAAGTTTATTGGGCCTTACAGCTTCAGGGGGTTAGAGTGTTGAGGAACGCTGGTGGCCCTTCATCCATAAAAATAAAGACACCAAGACCTTCTAATACTTTCAAGCTTAGGCCTTAACCAGGCAGACTCTCAACTAGGCCATCTAATTTAACTACTAGCCCCATCCAGCCAGGTGGCTAGCTATACCTTCCATGCCTGAAGTAATATCTATCTCCTCTCATGTTTCCTGGTGGAAAAAAACTTCCTCTTTCTTCTTCCCAGAGTTCTTTTCTCCTTACCAGAAAAATCCTGCCTTCATATTCTCTCTGCCTAGCTACATGTTGTCAGTAACTTTTATTATCCACTCAGGGGTAATTGGGGCGCAATCCTCATATCACACAGGAGATGGTTCAACTTTCATGACAATGCCCGTGGCAGGGCGGTGGCCAGATGTCAGGGCACTGAAATCAGCATCTGAAAACAGTCCACAAAACCCTCACCAACATTTGGGTTCCCGTGGGTGGAGCAGAGGTAGCAGAAGGCTGGAGCCCCAGCTGAGAGCACACATCTCAGTCCACAGGTAGAGGAAGAGCGTACACTGAGGATGGCACAAGGCTTTTGAAATCTCAAAGCCCACCCACCTTCAGTGACACACCTCCAACAAGATCACACCACTTAATCCTTTCTAAAGGGTTCCACCACTTGGTAACACAGTATTCAAACACTTGAGCCTGTGGGGGCCATCTCATTCAAACTATCGCAGCTTTGTTTAAAAAAAACAGGCTGTGGGCTGGCGATGACCTCTCAGCCATTGTTTGCTGGCTGTTAGTCTTGGACAGTGAAAGAGTTTGAGAATAAGGGAAACATAAAACTATATGCCTTTCTTTTAAAGTAATCTTTGTTATTACTGTCTTCAGATGGACCAGTCGCCATGGTTGGGTCAGCTGCGATGGGTGGCATTCTCCTAGCTTTAATTGAAGGAGCTGGTATCTTGTTGACAAGATTTGCCTCTGCACAGTTTCCCACTGGTAAGTCCTCTTTCTCCTTAATGTTCTAAGTTCATACACGTTGGAATGGTTTCCTCATATTTAGAAAGAATGTATTTTGTTTGGTAAAATGGAGTTTGTGATTTTTACTTAAGGTATTAACGTATTATTGGAGCCTATGATAACTTCAAAAGCTAGTTTTAAAAGTAGATAGGTAGTGGCTTAGTAGTTACGAGTACCTATTTGCAGCTTTTGCAGTGGATCCAAGTTCTGTTCCAAGTACCCACTTTAGTCATTCACAAGTGCTAGTAACTCATCTTCAGTTCCAAGCAGATCTCATGATCTCTTCTGGCCTCCACAGGCACTACATATGTGGCACACATACAAGCAGGCATATGCATGCACACACACATATACATATATATATATAATTTTTTTTTTTTTTTTTAAGTGAAAGGTCTATAACTGTCATTTCTAGCCACAGCGACAAAATGCTTTGGGAACTTAACATTTTGGTGATTTAATGTGCTGTTTATCTTTCTTTGTAGACCCAAGGATTTATTAGTGTTCATTTACTTATGCTGAGAAATTTCTGGTCATTTGAAAGATATGTAGGTATATAGCAATGATTGGTAGCTGACAACTCCTTACTGTGTTTGTGCCAGGCAGAGTTATAGTTGCTGACAGTGGAGGAGTGAAGAAGACAGTCCTTGAGAGACCAAAGAATTAAAATTCATATTTTTGGGAAGATACTGGTTTAAAGATTAAAGCCTAAGCCTGAGCAAAGGCCAGCCAGGTGGAGACATGTCCAGACACCTGCAGGGAGGAACTAGCCTTACTGCATTCTTTTCCTGCCCACTAGAGATACAGTTGCTAGGAAACCGGTCCAGATGGCCAGGCCAGAACCATTTATGGTCTTGGTGCCTAAAGTAAACCAATCATTTAAAAAGTCAATTTCCCTTACCCAGTCATGTAACACCAAGGCATGTAACCCGCTGCTTGCAGTTTTGCCCTTTAAAAACCTTGTTCCCCTAGACCGCAGGGCCGCACTCCCCCTCTTCAACCAGGGAGGTTGCTGTGACTAGGGCTCAAGCTTATAATAAAAAGATCCTCATGTGTTTTGCAATGGACTTGACTTCTGGTGGTATTTTGGTGTCTCGAGATCTGGGTACAATATCCTTGACCTCGGGGACTTAAATTCTAGGGAGCTAAGATTGACAACCAAGCAGTGACATTGTCTTACCCAAATAATATAACTTTCTTTCAAGAATATAAAATAGGCTGGCCATGGTGGCACAAGCCTTTAATCTCAGTCCTCAGGAGGCAGAGATATTCGATGTCTTAAGATACAGGGCAGCCAGAGCTATACAGAGGAACCTTGCCCTAAAAAAGCCTAGACAGACAGACAGACAGACAGAGATTACAGGAAGTGGTGCAGCAGAGGCAGGAGGATCTCTGTGAGTTTGAGGCCATCCTGATCTACAGAGTAAGTTCCAGGACAGCCAAGGCTACACAAAGAAACCCTATCTCTAAAAAAAAAATAAAAAACAAACAAACAAACAAAAAATGGCTGATAGAAGGTGGCTTGAGTTTGGGGGATCACAGAATTACAGGAAAGAGAGAGGCAGAGCTGTGGACTTGCATGATCATTTGATAGTCATGGCTAGCTATCTGTTCATTAACTTGAAGGGTTTCTTCCCTAAACATCTCTGTACAAATGGAATATTCCCTAGATATTGAAAGGAAATAGATACCAAGATTCTGGTGCTAGAAACTTGAATTGGGGCTGGAGCAGTAGCTCAGTCATACTATTACTCAGCTTTACATGAGCTCAGTCCCCCAGGATTCATGCTTGCAAAAAAGCCAGGAGTGAGTGCTGACCCATGCTTGTAATCCCAACACTCTGGATCTCACTGTTAGGTTAACAAAGTTCTAGGCCAAACACACACATGCGCATACACTCGCGTGTGCCAGACTGGCCAGATCACTAACAGGGCACCCTACATTCCAGTCTTATGGAGGCATTTTCTCAATTGAGATTCCCTCCTTGATAGTTCAATGTTAACTTGGCACAGGCTAGAGTCATTGAAGAGATGGGGACCCCAGCTGAAAAAAAATGCTTTCACAAGATTGGGCTGTAGGAAAGCCTGTAGGCCATATTCTTAATTAGTGATTGATGTGGAGGGCCCAGCAAGTTGTGGGTGGAGTGATCCCTGGGCTGGTGGCCTTGGGTTCTATAAGAAAGCAGGGTGAGGGGGCTGGAGAGATGGCTCAGTAGTTAAGAGCACTGGCTGTTCTTCGAGAGGTCCTGAGTTCAGTCCTAGCAACTATTTGGTGGCTCACAACCATCTGTAATGGAATCCCATTCCCTCTTTTGGTGTGCATGAAAACAGAGCACTCATATATAAATATATAATTTTTTTTTTTTTTTTTTTTAAAAAAAAAGGAAAGAAAGAAAGCAGGCTGAGCAAACCATGAGGAGCAAGCCAAGAGGCAGCACCCCTCATGGCCTCTGCATCAGCACCTGCCTCCAGGTTCCTGTCCTGTTTGAGTTTCTGTTCTGACTTAGATGGTGAACAGTTATGTGGAAGTGTAAGCCAAATAAACCCTTTCCTCCCCCAAGTGTCTTTTGTGTTTTCTCATGGCAATAGAGCCCCTAATTGGGACACCTTCTTTCAGATGACTCTAGCTTGTGTCAAGTGACATAAAATTAGCCAGGACACCTACATAGCAAATTTTAAGGTTAGCCTGGGCTACATGAAAGTTAGTCTCAATAAAAGATTTTTGTTGTTGTCTGAGGCTCTCTTGGAAATAAAACTGTAAATTTTGTACTATAACTGTCTGTGGGACAGCTTCCCTTTCAGAGCTTGTTTCATGGTTTTGTTCTTTGTTTTTTGAGACTGTTCTCACATTGGTTATTTAAACTGGATTAGTGGGTTCTTTTAAGTACAAGTAAGGGAATTGTAGCTTAATGGTAAAGTACTTGCATAGCTTTGCAGAGGCCCTGCTTTTTACCCTTTGTATAGCCACAACAATAAAGACATAGATAAGACCATTCTAAGTTTTATGAACATAGTTTTAAATGGGCGTAAAATATGTGTCAAGAGGGGCTGAAGAGATTACTCTTGGTTCAGAGTACTCGCTGCTCTTGAGAGGACCCAAGATCAGTTTCTAGCATTCACATTTAGTGGTTCACATCCTCTTAACTCCAGCCCCCGGGGATCCAGCACCCTCTTCTGGCTTCCCTGCGATCTGCATGCACCCACAGACACATGCAGATAAAAATGTTAAACCTTTAAAAAATGTGTCCAGAGGAGCTGGAGAGTTCTTTACTGCATTGCAGAAGACCAAGATTCAATTCTTAGTACTAACGCAGCTCACGGCTGTGTGCAGCTCCTACCTTTCGGGCTTCTGCAGGCACCTGCGCACTGGTAAGCACACATACATGTGCACACATGCTCATAAAATAAAATAAAATGTTAGGGCTACAGAGATGGCTCAGCAGTTAAGAGCACTGGCTGTACTTCCAAAGGACCCAGGTTCATTTCCCAGTACCCACCTAGACGCTCGTAACTGTGACTCCAGTTCCAGAGGTTCTTACATAGACACATGCAGGCAAAACATCAATACGCAGAAAAATAAATAAATCTGGAAAAAAATAACTTTAAAAGTTTGCTAAGAAACAGTAGAACTTTGTTTTGCTTTTGTTTTCCAGTCTGGATCCAGGGAAACTTACTGTAGCAGTTCACCATGTCTAGGCTGAGGGTGAGCCCAGTTGGTAGAGTATTTGGGTAGCATGCACAAAGCCCTGGGTTCACTCTTCAGCAAGAAATAAACTGGGATGGTGCACATACCTGTAACCCTAGTACTTGGGATGTGGAGGAAGGAGGATCAGGAGTTCAAGGTCATCCCTGTCTACATAGCAAGTTCAAGGCCAGCTTGATGATCTAAGACAGATTGTGTCTCAAACAAGACAACAAAAATCCTACTTTTTCTGTAATGGATCCATTTGGCTTTCCTGCTGTCCATTCTGGAACACCTGGGATTACAGTCTGTCCTATGATAAATCTGAAGGGTCTCCAGGCCTTTGGTGGGAAATGGACAGGTCCTTATGAAGAAATTAAAATTACAGCTGTAGTATAGCAGAAACTTTTAAGTTGATTTCATTTCTTTTCTACACAGAATTCTTTTTTAAAAAATCCCTTTTCCATCTTAATTGCAGGCCCTCAGTTTGTTGAAGACCCCTCCCAGTTGCCTTCAAGCCAGCTACCACCCTCACCCTTCGGAAACTACCAACAGTATCAGTAGGACTTCTTTCCCAGGGTCCTGTACCTGGGTGGACTGTAGTTCAGTGGGTTCAGAAGATTAAGTTACAGTCTGTTGAAAGCCTTAGGTGGAGCGATGCTGCCCGAGCAGCCATGAAGAGACAATTAGCACATTTTTCTATTTAAGAGAAAAGATACTGAGTTTATTTATTCATGCTTGGATTACATTTGTGATAAAAATAAATGTCTAATACCATCTAAAGAATGTATATGTGCTTGGAAGATACAGGACCAAAGGCCAAATAACAGTGGAACACGACCATCATTTCCTTCGGGACTTCTCTGACTGGTGTTTTGTGTACAATTATTCAGACAATAAAAGGCTTCTGGGACTTAACATTTCCTTTTAAAGTTATAGTTTCATGCTGAGCATACTTCAGACAATGCATGTTTATGCCAACCCCTCGTTGTACTTGAATTATGTATCCAAAGTATTATGTAATCCTCATGAATCATTTCACAGGAAAGGATTTTAAGGATTGAAAGATTTGCCGAATCCTTTGCTTTGAAAGCAAAGTGCTGTCTTAGTTTAGCAGATGCCGGATAGCCAGACATAGTTCACACCTTTAATTCCAGAGTCAGAGGCAGGTAGCTCTCTGTGAGTTCCAGGCCAGCCTGGACCACATGGAGAAACCATATCTCAAAAAGAAGAGATGATATTGGATTTAAAACTCTATTAGAGCTGCCATTTTTTGACTCCTGGTCATCAGAACAACATGTTTCTAATGTAACTAGTTCTGTATGACAATAATTCTTAAAAGAGTTTGAGGTGTGGGTGTGTTGTGTTTTTGAAAATAAAGAAGTTAGGCATGATGGCTCACACCTATAATCTCATCACTTGGAAGGCTGAGGCAGAACAGTCCAACTTCAAGGCCAAACTTGACAGCAGTCTCAAAAAATCAAAGAAAAAGAAGAAACTATTCTGTTTTAATTGTTTGAGTCCCCTGAAGCTGGTTTTAAAGCACACTGTGGGGTCATGTGGGGCTAGAAGTTACTGAACAAAGTGGGTCCCTGCTGTGTTGGGGTGGCATGGCCTTGAGAAACCAAGTTGTGCCTTTCGGGTCAGGGTGGTACGCATAGTCAATGCTTAATTACTAGTTAGACTTTGATTATTTGAGGTTTCTTTTTTTTTTTTTAAATTGTGGCAGTATCATTGTAGACATTTGTGCGTATGTTTTGGTGGCTTGGAAATACAAGCACATTTAACCCTCAGCGTTCTGTATGCTCTGAGCCCGATGGAAGGCAGAGGCAGGAGGATGGTGAGTTTAGTGCCAGCCTGTCTCAAAACAAAGTAAGTTAGCATCACTAACATAAACTCTATATGCATTCAGCAGTAGCTTCCCTTTATCCTCCCCTCAGCTCCTGGTAATCCACTGTCTGAATTTGCCTATTCAAGTTATCTCATGTGCATGAAATCATACTGATTCATTCTGTACCTGTCTTTATTTAGTAGAATGTTTGCAGGTCCATTCATCCTGGAAATTCCTTAATTTTGTCCCTGAATGTTTCCTTGTGTGCATGTACTAACTGTTATTTATTCCTCTATTGATAATAACAAGCTGTTTCCAACTTCTAGCTATGGTAAGTTCTACCCTGGAGTGTAATTATCTATTTGAATCCCTACTTTGAATTCTCTTGGATATTTACCTAAGAGTAAATTGCCAAGTCACATGATAGTTCTATCTTTAACTCTGAGGAACTACCAAATTGTTTCCCACAAGGGCTGCGCCATTTTACTATTTCCAGGAACAATGCAAGAGGGTTCTCTTTCTCTACATCTTTATCATCCTTGTTATCTTCCTCGCCCCCTTGCTAGGGGTGAAACCCAGGCCCTGCTGTCTTGCAGGCAAGTGTATAATGACTGAACAGTAACCTCAGCCCCTCTCCCTTAAAGAGAATGTCTAGGCCTTCTGACATGGGAGGTGATTTGTCATTTTTTTGATGCTAGGTTTGTTTTGGTTTTTGTTTGTTTGTTTTGAGGCTGTCTAGTTATTGTGGCTTTGATTTGTATTTCCCTAAAACTTTAATGAAATGGAATTTAAGACTAATCTATTAAGTGTGCAGTGAAATGTGTATCAGGAAAGCGTTTAGGTAGCACATTGAGTTGTAGAGAGAATGCTACAATTTGTTTACTTAGTTAGGGGAGCTAATTAATAACCCTTTGACATGGCATGTCAGTAAATTCCATATGTAATGCTGATACGGTTTTGCCATTTTAATGGGTAGCTCTATGGTATTCAATCTAGCTTACCTGAATTATTTTTGTTTTGAGATGTCTTGCTATATAATCTGGGCTGTCCTTGAGTTTGTGAGCCTTCTGACTTCCTGAGTTCTGAGATTAGGAACATATCCCACCATAGCCACTAAGCTTCCTTCCTTCCTTCCTTCCTTCCTTCCTTCCTTCCTTCCTTCCTTCCTTCCTTCCCTCCCTCCCTCCCTCCCTCCCTCCCTCCCTCCCTCCCTCCCTCCCTCCTTCCTTCCTTCCTTCCTTCCTTCCTTCCTTCCTTCCTTCCTTCCTTCCTCTCTTTCTTTCTTTCTCTCTCTCTCTCTCTCTCTTTCTCTTTTTTTGGCACTGGGGCAGGGTTGGGGGAGGCCAGATGGTTTAACAGGGGAAAGTGCTAGCCATGCAAATCTTGCAATCCTAGTTTGATCCTGAAACATAGTCAGAACAAGAGAATCATCCAGTTGCTCTCAGACCAGCTTGCCTGGAATGTGAAGTATGATAAAGAAACAAGTGCCATCTCAGCAAGGCAGAAGGCAAGAACCAACTCTGCAAGGTCACTCCTGGCCTTCATACTTGTAGCTGTACTCATCTATACATACACTAAATAAATATTTTAAAAATACATCCTGTAAAGCAAAACAAGTGGAGAGCAATAGAAGCCCCCAGATGGCCACCTCTGGCATCTGCACAGTTAAGCACAAATACAGAGACACATAAACAAAAAAATAAAGGTAAACTTGTTTTCAGTCTGCTGAGTCTGTCCATCATATGGGTCTACAGATGGAGCACACTGTTTCCGTGGTAACTGTTAGAACACAGCCTTACCCGTGGCCATGACTGTTTTCTTACTGTCATCACAGATCAGCAGTTCTGGCCCATGACTAGCACAGGAAGGAGTTGTAGGATTAATATCAGCTCGTGTTGAAATTGAATTTCTTGACATAGAAGCCATTTTGCAGTGGAGGATATGCAGTTCTCTTGCCTCCGTCTCACAGTTGCTGAGACCTTAGGTGTGAGCCACCATGCTTGGTAGAAACTACATTTTCTAACAGATACTTGAAAAATACTGAGTAAACAAAGGATAGACAGATCTGTCACTATGGAGTTAAAAGGTCCAAAGCTGGGCTGGAGAGATGCCTCAGTGATTAAGAGCACTGTCAGCTCTTGCAGGGGTCCTGAGTTTAATTCCCAGCACCCAGCAACCACGTGGTGGCTCACAACCATCTATAATCTCTTCTGTCATGCAGGCATACATGCAAATGTATGTGTTCATATGTATATGTATGTGTTCATATGTATAAATAAATCTTTTTAAAGTCATTTTTTTAAAAATCTGAAGTTTTTAGAAGATATACATTTGGGTTGACAATGTAATATATAAACTCCACATCATAGAAAAAATTAAATATTCTGAACTGGATGAGACAGGTCAGCAGCTAAGAGCATTTTGCCTCTAAGCTTGAGGACCAGAATTTGGTCCCTGGAACACACATAGTAAAAGGAAGGACCAATTTCCACAGCTTGTCTTCTGACCTCCACACATGTTCTACACACATACGACAAATAATAAAATATCCGCAGTACAATTGAATTTCTTATGCTTGTTTTTTTTTTAATATTAATTACAGTTTATTCACTTTGTATCCCAGCTGTAGCCCTCTCCCTCATTCCCTCCCAGTCCTACCCTCCCTCCCTCATCTCCTCCCATGCCCCTCTCCAAGTTCTTGAATAGGGGAGGTCCTCTTCCCCATCCATCTGACCCTAGCCCATCAGGTCTCATCAGGACTGGCTGCATTGTCCTTCTCTGTGGCCTGGCAAAGCTGCTCCCCCTCAGGGGGAGGTGATTAGAGAGCAGCCACTGAGTTCATGTCACAGACAACTCCTGTTCCCCTTACTAGGGAACCCACTTGGATACTGAGCTGCCATGGGCTACATCTGTGCAAGGGGTCTAGGTTATCTCCATTCATGGTCCTTGGTTGAAGTACCAGTCTCAGAAAAGACCCCTGGGCCTAGGTTAACAATCTGTAAAGGTTAACAATCGCTAGGTGGTAGTGATGCACACCTTAATGCCAGCTCTTGGGAGGCAGAGGAAGGCAGATCTCAGATCTCTGTGATCTACAGAATGAGTTCCAGGACAGCCAGGGCTACACGGAGAAATCCTGTCTTGAGAAACAAAACAAAGAAAACAAAACAAAAACAAAAAGTTATCCTGAAGTTGGTGTTTATCATTCACATGGGTTTCTGTTTTTGTTAATAGTTGTACTGCCTAGTTTTTTGTCAACCTGACATACACTAGGGTCACCAGGGAGGAAGGAGCCTCAATTGAGAAAATGCCTCTATAAGATCAGCTCTAGAAAAGCTTGTTGGACTGTTTGGTTTTTTGAGACAGTATTTCTCTGAGTAGGCCCCTGGCCATCCTGGACTCACTTTGTAGACCAGGCTGGCCTTGAACCAACAGTGATTCGTCTGCTCCTGCTTCTGCCTCCTCAGTGCTGGGATTAAAGACATACACTACCACACCCAGCTTGTTTGTTTGCTTTTGTTTTTGTTTGTTTGAGACAGGGTTTGCTATCCTTGGTGTTCTTTGTAGATCAGGCTGGCCTCGAACTCAGAGATCCACCTGCCTCTGCCTCCCTGAGTGCTGGAATTACAGGCATGAGCTACTGTGTCCGGCTCTTTTGGACACTCTCTTAATTAGTGATTTATTGGGGAGGGCCTAACCCATCATCCCTATGTTCTGTAAGAAAGCAGGCTGAGTAAGTAATGATGAGCAAGCCAGTAAGCAACACTCCTCTATGGCTCCTGCCTCCAGGGTCCTGTCCTGTTTGAGTTCCTGTCCTGACTTCCCTCAATGATGTGGAAGCATAGGCTGAGTTCCTGTCCTGACTTCCCTCAATGATGTGGAAGCATAGGCTGAATAAACCTGTTCCTTCCCAAACTGCTTCGGTCTTGATGTTTTATCATAGCAATAGTAACTCCAAGACAAGTTGATGCTAGGATGGTAGAGTATTATGACAGACCTGACTATGTTGCTTTTCAGAGGCTTGTGGAAGGACTTTGGAATTTAGTGCAAGAAAAGCCATTCATTGATGAACTTGGAATGTTGAGGGCAATGCAGAAGATGGAGGCCCCGCTCATGGAATTTCAGAGAGAAGTTTAAAGACTCTGTGGGAGCCATTTTTTATTTTGAATTAAGATTCTGTGGTTCTGGTTAACTGTGAATAACAAGATACCAGAACTAGTAAAGTGAAACCTTGGCTTTGATTAAGAAGACAGCAGTATTGTGGATGTGAAATCTTCTGGGTCCTGAGAACAAGCAGAAGCTGTGTTCCAGAGGCAGCCACGGTTGTACCTTGCACTGACAGGTGAACTTGGCAGTGTAATAAGAGTCACCTAAGAGGCACTGGTTTTGAAGGCATAAAGGGGTCATGAACAGCAGCTGAGGCTTGGCGTTGGGAGAGGCCAGGACTGAAGGGTCATGCAGAGAAGTTGAAGCTCAGCACCATGAAGAGAGCCTAGGAGAGGCTGGTAAGTGAAAGGGCAGCTGAGTTGCAGAAGACCCTATCGTTTTGGAGATACCATACCATTACCGTGGGATGATCACCAAGAACAGCAACAGCAGTGGAGTGGAGCCATCTGGGCCCTAGACATGCCATGTGTGCTGCAGAAGGCAGAACCAAAGAAGCGACCTGAGGCCATGAAGGAGCCCGGAAGATCTGAGTAAATCCCAGACATTGAATGTTTGAGTTACTTATACTCTTGGAGTTTGGTTTTGTTTTATGCAGATTATGACCGTTCCCCGGTTCTTCTCTCTTGAAATGAGAAGGCATTTAATTTCATTTTGATGTATACAGGAGCCCACAGCTAAAAGACTTAGAACTTTTAAAAGAGATTTTAGATTTTTAGAGAGATTGGGTATTTTAAAGAGACTGAAAATTTAATGTGTTTGAATTTGTGAAGACTGTGGGATGTTTAAAGTTATTTATATTTTTTTTGTTTTTGTTTCTCTCAAGACAGGGTTTTTCTGTGTAACCTTGGCTGTCCTGGACTCGCTTTGTAGCCCAGGCTGGCCTCGAAATCAGAGTGAAGCAGAGTGCCTCTGCTTCCCCAAGTGCTGGGATTAAAGACAAGCACCACCATTCCTGGCTCATTCATATTCTCTTATGTTAACATCTTACGTAACTATAAAGCAATAATTAAAAAATGAAATTCACATTATGTCTTAGGATTTTATTGCTGTGAAGAGACACCATGACCAAGGCAACTCTTACAAAGGAAAACATTTAATTGGTGCTGGCTTACAGTTTCAAAGATTCAGTCCATTATCATTGTGGTGGAAGCATGGCACTGTACAGGCAGACATGGTGTTGGAGAACCATGAGTTCTACATCTTGATCCACAGGCATGGAAAAGGAGACTGGAGTTCCACACTGGGTGGAGCTTGAGCATAGAAAATCTCAAAGCCCACCCCCAACAGAGACACAGTTCTTCCAATAAGACCTCATCTCCTAATAGTGCCACTCACTATGGGCCAAGCATTCTAACACATGTATCTGGGGGGGGGCAACCCTGTTCAAATCACCACAAATTAGTTAAAATTATTACTCTATGGGCCTTTTTTGATCTTGTTTTTCCTGTAATGCCTTTTCCTATTTCAAGATCTAATTCAGGACCCCAAACTCCATTAGTTTATGTCATGATTCTTAGTTGGTGGTTTGTTTCCTAGTCTTTGTCTTTTATGCTTTGGAAAAAAAGTGGTTTTAAAAACTTGTTTTATTTTATATGAATGAGTGTTTTTGTTTGCATGTTTTTGTGCACCATGTGCATACCTAGTGCCTTCAGAGGCCAGAAGAGGATGTCTTCTGGAACTGGAGTGAGATAGTCATGATCTGCCATGTGGGTACTTGTCCCGACCCGAGGGACTTTAACGGGGTTCCTAAGGGGCAGATTGGAAGGAATGGGGGAGGGGACGAGAGACACAGGAATGAAGGCCAAGTCTGTTCGTCTGATCAAAGCCTTGTTTATTAGAAATTTTTACCCAACTTATATAGGGAGAAGGCAGGAAAAAGGGGAAGGTTAATTTACTGCTGCAGGAGATAGGAAGAGTGCTTTCATGGTTAAATATTGTACCTGCAAGATACCATAAGGATGTTTTCTTAAGATATCTTACGGATGCTGTAACAAACAGATGTCCTCACAATCTATCACCCATGATTTAGGGTCTGAGATAACTCTTTCCCTAAATAGCTTTAGGTCTCCACTAAATGACCTTTGCTCTCTAGTTGGCTTTGGCTTCAGTAAATACCTTTGTCTCCACTAGATAGCTTTGGCTCACGGCAGGTACTGGAAACTGAGCCTGAAAGGAAAGTGAATAATCTCTCTAGCTCTGATGCTTAAAAAAATTTTTTAGAAAATCTTATGAGTGTGTTTGCCTGCATGTATGTATATGTACCATGTGCATGCCTGATGTCTTCAGAGGCCATAAGAGGGCACTGGATCCCCTGGCACTGGAATTACCAATAGTTCTGAGTCACCATGTGGGTGTTGGTAACCAAACCTGGATACTCTGCAAGAACAGCAAGTGGTCGCAACCAGTGAACCATTTCTTCAGCCCTGACCTTTATGCTTTATTCATTTATTTTGACTTATTTGTTTGTTTGTTTTTGAGAACAGGGTTACTTATAACCTTGCCTATTCTTGAACTCACTATGAGGACCAGGAACTCCTGCCTTGGCCTCCCAAGTGTCAGGGTTAAAGGCATATGGTACCACGCCCTTTCATTTATGCTTTAAAAAAGATTTTTAGGTTTATTTTATGTGTATGAGTGTTTTGCCTGGGTGTATGTGTGGGCACTAGTGTCTAGTGCCCTCGGGGGTCAGAAGAGGGCATTAGATCCCTTGGAACTCTAATTACATCACCATATGTGCTGGGAGCTGAACCCAGGTCCTTCGCAACTGCAACAGGCCACTGATCCATGTAGATGTAGGCTTTACCAACAGGTCCCAGTTCCCAAAAAATGACTGCGATGCTTATTATTTACTAATAAGTGTAGAAGAAATCTCTTGTGTCTGTATGGAAACATCACCTGTCAATAAAAAGCTAACGGCCTATTACCTAAGGCAGGAAGAAAGAATTCTGGAATAGAGCGAGGCTACAAGATTCATACAGCAAGATGTGAGGACAGATGCATGGTACCTGAGCACAGGTAACCAGCCATGTGGCAGAATGTTAAAATAACATGGGTTGTTTTAAGTTATGAGCTAGTCAGAGAAAAGCCTAAATGCATGGCCAAGTTGTTTGTAATATATTTTGAGTCTCATGAGTCATTATTCCGTGATCTTGGGGCAGGGAGAAAAAACATGCACCCTACAAATAAGCCTAAGCCTTAAGCTTTGACTTGTTCTCTGACTATCTTGTAAATGCTTATCCTGTTTGTATTAACCTAAGTTCAGCTACGTGGCTGGTTACCCCTCCTCTGCTTCATACATCTGGCTTCCTCTGTATCCCTGTGGGGAATCTTTTCCCCCCTCTAACTCTATCCCAGAGTTCTTCTCTCCCTGATGGAAGTCCTGCCTTCTAATCTTGCCTCACATTATTGGCCAGATTTTTATTTATAAATGATGTTTCTACACAGAACACAAGAGGTTATCCCTTCATCTCCCCCTTTTAGTCCAATATACACTAAGAATAATAAAAACTATCAGGTAAGAATTACATGCATGAGCAGTCCATATGTATTTGGCAACCTTGGAAAAAAAATACTATCTAACATTGGTGAGTCCAAAGTTCTGTACATAAATTGTTTTCTATTATAACTTGCATTTATCAACCTATAAATATCATTTTAGAACTAAAAACATTTTTTTTAAATGTTAAACAACTTGCCAGGCAAAGACAGGCAGATCTCTGTGAGTTCGAGGACAGCCTGCTCTACAAAGTGAGTCCAGGATAGCCAGGGCTCTGTTACACAGAGCAACTGTCTCAAAAAACCAAAACCAAACCAAATCAAACCCCATTAAACAACTTAAGCTTAATGCAAGACTGAAACTGTCTAGTCTTCAACCCCATCAGAGGCCCACAAAGGATAAATATTAGCACAGGAAACAGGAAGTACAGAACAAGCAGCTTCCAAAATTGTAGAAATGATAGAGACAGGTGGCTACCTAGACAGTCACCCAAAGTTCTTCTGTAACACCGGGGCATCATCTTCAGTCTTCTGGCACAAAATATCTGACAGACTTTTTTGTGCAACAGTAATGAAGGATTGCCTACCTAGTCTTGACAGAACCTGGCAGTCGACTTCCCTGCTTCCTGTTTGTCCAGTTTGGATACTAAGCTGCCTGCAGTTGAAGCAATGGCCGTTTCTTGCCCAGTGGCTAGCTTGCCTCATTTGAAGCAAACTCCTCATGAGATTCTTCTATTCCTATCATTTTCTTTGAAGTACAACAGGGTGCTGCCAGGATCAGACATGTTTCACTGTCAAAAAGGCCGTTTTTAAAATAAAACATCTTTACATGCCATATTCTGCAGATCTCTGAAGGTTTTGAAGACCATCTATCTACACTAATACCTGAGCAGGCAAATATTGCTTGTTTCTAGCTGTTTACTATCTATTCAACCTAGGAAACATATTTCTGTCATTAACTAAATGACATTAACTATAGTATCTAACAAAACTATAACTTTGATTGACTGTTAACTTGCATTTTGTAACTATTCTATTATTCCTATATCATCCCTTCCCTCCACTCTTTCTCTTCTAACACCGGACAGGAGAGAAAGAAGTATGGAGGAAAGAAAAAGAAAGAGAAAAAGAGATCCCTGAATCCAACTTCCCTTACTTTGTTTGCTCCCTGACAAAGACCATTAATAACTTGTGACCAATCCCCCCTTAAATGATGACAAACATCCATTACACACCAAACGACCAAAAACCACCACCTACCTTTTGGGAAAGAAGTATCATTCTTTAAAATTGCTTCCTGCTATCTAAGGATGACGTCTCTTTTGGGGAGGGGGGGGTCCTTAAGAAGATTGGGATATTGGCCAGCTGCTTTGTTTTTGTTTGTTTTTAAAGACAGGGTGTCTCCTTGTAGCCCTGGCTGTCCTGGAACTCACTCTGTAGACCAGGATGGCCTTGAGCTTAGAGGCCCCCTGCCTCTGCCTCCCAAGTGCTAGGATTGCAAGTGTGTACCACCATGCCCGGCCTATTGGCCAGTCTTAAGAAAACTAGCTGCATCATTTGCTGTCCAGTTGAAAGATCCCCGGAGGGTATCTTCCGTCTGAGAGACCCCCTCCCAAGGAACAACGAGGCCATTCGGATGCAAACAGCAAGAGGCTTTTATTTTGATACACGGGTACCCGGGGCAGCAGAGTCATTCGGAGGACTTTGCGCGCCCCCTAGGTGGGAAGCTGGGGTTTTTATAGGGTTTTAGAGCAGAAGCGCTGGTACAGAAGCGAGAGGCATGGTTACAGGGGGCTGATTGGTACGTTTACATGAGACCACGGTTTGCGTCAAAGTTTAGCAGAGACACCAAGATTCCAGGAACTGGGTGGTCAAAATGGTCATGATGACTCCTTGACGTGGCCTGCCACCTGTTGTTTTTCTTAGGACCCTTATCTTAACTGGAACAGTCTCACAGATATCCATGAGGGTGATTAACACAAACTGTTTTTAGTTCGACTGGGGCAGCCTGACCGCAGATATCCCAAGTGGGTGACACAGCTGGGGGTTTCTTAGTAATTTTTCAGTTTCCCATCTAGCCTTTAGAGTTTTACAAAACAGTGGTGTCCCACAAAATGGCGTTAGCTATGTTTAACTTAGGGTGAGGCAGGGGTCTTTCACAGTCTCTGCATGGTGGGAAAGTATAGAGCTTAACTGAAGTCCTGACTGGAACAAATGGGGTCAGCATTTTGAAGTTGTCTTGGAAGCAAGTTTTGATGAAACAGCTATTGAGACAGTCAATTAAGAGGAATGCTGAAATGAATATGTCTTAGCAGCATAGCATCCTTCTCAGCATCCTTTAGGGTGAATCTTGTCAAGGCCACTTTAACTTCATTGGTGTCTCAGTTTTCCTACGAACACATAAACTTTCAAAGGTAATATACATTTCTACATCAACATGAAATATGTGGTGTGCTCAATTCAGCTAATGAGGATTCTTTGTTCTTTGTTTGAGCAGGTAAGGCATCTGTCTTTCTTTCTAAGTCAATTTATACTGTGCAAAACCAAACTGTAATATAAATTTCACCAGTGTCATATGAAAGGATGACATGCTAAGTCCTGAGGACTCTATAGCCAACAAGATTTATTGGTGATGCTTAGCTGAAGTCCTGGCTGGAGACTTTTATGTCTCCACTAGTTTCAAAGCTATTCTCATGTAAAAGGATCAGTATATACTTTACCTGTTTTGTGTGTGTGTGTTGTTGTTGCTGCTGCTACTGCTCTACTTCTTCCTCTTCTTCCTCTTTCTGTTCTTCCTCTTCCTCTCCTCCTCTTCTTCTTCCCCTTCTTCATCCTCTTCCTCTTCCTCCTCCTTTTCCTCCTCCTCCTCCTCTTCTTCTTCTTCTGTCTTCTTCTTCTTCTTCCTCCTCCTCCTCCTCCTCCTCCTCCTCCTCCTCCTCCTCCTCCTCCTCCTCCTCCTCCTCTTCTTCTTCTTCTTCTTCTTCTTCTTCTTCTTCTTCTTCTTCTTC